>NC_084744.1:6434586-6497086 GCF_033978785.1 Entelurus aequoreus
AGTAATGATGATACTTAGTTTTATCACACACACTTAGCACCTGTCCTGACAGATAGAATGATTTATTGTCATTATATTTGCATATAACGAGATTAAGGACTCCAACTATGGAATAAAAATAAATCACACAAGTAGTAATAAAGATAAAAAATAAGAATTGAAAATAAACTATTCCTACTACGACTACTATCCAATAAAAAATAATAAGCAATCCTGTACAATATACAAAACAAGATGGCACCAAGTATCAAAAATTGTGATTTATAGGTGTAAATATACAAAATTAGGGTTTTATGATACCGACACCGATCATTCATGAGTAACGGCCGATACCGATCACATGTATTACCTGTATTTTATTTAATACATTTATCTATGACATCGACAAGTATTAAAATGCACCATTTTTAGGTGTAAACATATACAATTAGCAAAAAAGCTAACATAAATTATTAGCATGCTAACATTAGCATGCTAATACAAGAGATGTTAGCATACTTCCAAGATGGCGCCAAGTATCAAAAATCACGATTTAGAGGTGTAAATATACAAAATTAGCTAAGACGGTAGCAAAAACTTTATCATGCCAACATTAGCATGCTAATATAAGAGCCGTTAGCATACTTCCAAGATGGCGCCAAGTATCAAAAATCACGATTTAGAGGTGTAAATATACAAAATTAGCTAAGACGGTAGCAAAAACTTTATCATGCCAACATTAGCATGCTAATATAAGAGCCGTTAGCATACTTCCAAGATGGCGCCAAGTATCAAAAATCATGACTTAGAGGTGTAAATATACAAAATTAGCTAAGACGGTAGCAAAAACTTTATCATGCCAACATTAGCATGCTAATATAGGAACCGTTAGCATACTTCCAAGATGGCGCCAAGTATCAAAAATCACGATTTAGAGGTGTAAATATACAAAATTAGCTAAGACGGTAGCAAAAACTTTATCATGCCAACATTAGCATGCTAATATAAGAGACGTTAGCATACTTCCAAGATGGCGCCAAGTATCAAAAATCATGACTTAGAGGTGTAAATATACAAAATTAGCTAAGGAAGTAGCAAAAACGTTATCATGCTAACATTAGTGTGCTAATACAAGAGACGTTAGCATACTTCCAAGATAGCGCCAGGTATCAAAAATCATGATTTATAGGTGTAAACATATAAAATTAGCAAAAAAGCTAACATAAAATATTAGCATGCTAACAAAAGCATGCTAATACAAGCGACGTTAGCATACTTCCAAGATGGCACCAAGTATCAAAAATCATGATTTATAGGTGTAAATACACAAAATTAGCTAAGAAGGTAGCAAAAACTCTTATCATGCTAACATTAGCATGCTAATACAAGAGACGTTACCATACTTCCAAGATGGCACCAAGTGTCAAAAATCACGATTTATAGGTGTAAATATACAAAATTAGCTAAGAAGGTAGCAAAAACGTTATCATGCTAACATTAGTGTCAGATTCAAACACAGAACTATCTATTAAACAGGACAAGAAGCAAGGAATCAAACAGAGACAGGATTCAATTTAGCTCATGAGGAGAGCGCGTGGACCTGCACCCTCGTACAATGTCACCCCACGCTCTGAGGAAAAAGTTCCACACCTCCCCATTCATTTGGGCATTCCCTGATTACATAGCTGCAGCTGCTTCTAAGGGGAGGGGTCTCATTATGCAGCAGCTGCACTGGGTCATAAACAGTTCCAACAAAAGGTGCTTGGAGCGGTGTCAGGTTTGCCCCCTCTCTGCTCTTAGATTTCAGGTCCGTCCTGATAAGTTTTTATTTCCATGGGGCCCAAAGTTCCTGCCTTGAAGTTGTACAGTAATAAATGAGTTGCACTTCCTGCTCTGTCCACCAGGTGGCACTGCCAGACGCTGAGCCACTAATCCACTTTGCTCTGAACTGCGGTGCAAAAGGTTGCCCTCCCATTAAGACCTACACCCCTCAGGTATGTCACACCTTTGTTCACTCAACTTCCTGTCGGAAGATGTTGAGTTCTTTCACTTCTCACGTGGTGTTGCCATGGTTACGTCACAACACCCGCGTCACCTTCCTGCTGGCGGGACCACTTGCTGTGGAAAGAGATCATATTTGGGACTCACACGTTCAAACGTTGTCAATATTTGTAAGAAATGTTTTCTGTCACGACCTCAAACTTTGCGGAAGAAAAGTGAGTCGACTTGAAAAATAATCCCCAACATGAACGCCAGAATTTCCTACCATTTTCTACCGCTTGTCCCTAGAATATAACATGTAATAAATACTTCACAATATGACATATAGGGAGCATAATCACATATATTTGATGTCACATTAATATGTGATGGCAACTCGGGATGTTCCCATCAGGGTTTTATGATACCGATACCGATCATTCATGAGTGATATCGGCTGATACCAATCGCCTGTGTTACCTGTGTTTTCTTTAATACATTTATGGTGAGTGTTATTGACGGTTTGACAACATCAGCACCATATTTGTTGTGCTATTTTAGGCTTCATATTGCACCACACATTTTCAATGGGAGACAGGTCTGGACTACAGGCAGGCCAGTCTAGTACCCGCACTCTTTTACGACGAAGCCACGCTGTTGTAACACGTGGCTTGGCATTGTCTTGCTGAAATAAGCAGGGGCGTCCGTGATAACGTTGCATATGTTGCTCCAAAAGCTGTATGTACCTTTCAGCATTAATGGTGCCTTCACAGATGTGTAAGTTACCCATGCCTTGGGCACTAATACACCCCCATACCATCACACATGCTGCCTTTTACACTTTGACCCTAGAACAGTCCGGATGGTTCTTTTCCTCTTTGTTCCGGAGGACACGACGTCCACAGTTTCTAAAAACAATTTGAATTGTGAACTCGTCAGACCACAGAACATTTTTCCACTTTGCATCAGTCCATCTTAGATGAGCTCGGGCTCAGTGAAGCCAGTGGCGTTTCCGGGTGTTGTTGATAAATGGCTTTGGCTTTGCATAGTAGAGTTTTAACTTGCACTTACAGATGTAGCGACCAACTGTAGTTACTGACAGTGGTTTTCTGAAGTGTTCCTGAGCCTATGTGGTGATATCCTTTACACACTGATGTGGCTTTTTGTTTGATGTGGCAGTAGCGCCCGAGAGATCCAAGGTGCGTAATATCATGGCTTACATGCAGTGATTTCTCCAGATACTCTGAACCTTTTGATGACATTATGGACATGGTGAAATCCCTAAATTCCTTGCAATAGCTGGTTGAGAAATGTTGTTCTTAAACAATTTGCTCAGACATTTGTTGACAAAGTGGTGACCCTCGCCCCGTCCTTGTTTGTGAATGACTGAGCATTTCATGGAAGCTGCTTTTATACCCAATCATGGCACCCACCTGTTCCCAATTAGCCTGTTCACCTGTGGGATGTTCCAAATAAGTGTTTGACGAGCATTCCTCAACTTTCTCAGTCTTTTTTGCCACTTGTGCCAGCTTTTTTGAAACATGTTGCAGGCATCAAATTCCAAATAAGCTAATATTTGAAAAAAAACCCGAAGTACAATACAAGAATACAAGTAATTGTATTCTGTTTATATTTACCATTTACACAACGTTTGGGAATGGCGGGCTTTCCCTTGACAAGTTCCAAAAATTCCCAGATTTCCAAGAATTCCAGGTTTTCCGGGACATTTTTCCCATTCAAATTGAATTGGCCATTTTTCAAACTTCCACCATTTCCACATTTTTCTACCAACAAACCATTCAAACTATAATTTTTTAAAGTTCAAAAAAATTCCAGGAATTCGCAGAATTCACGTTTTTTTCAAACCCTTTTTTCAGTCGACACAATTTTCAAGCCACTTCAACCGTTCCGCCAGCTAAGCATTCCTCTTATTTTTATTTTTATCTTACTGGAAAGATGCCCAGTTTTCTCAAAATTCCAGGAATTCCATAATATTCCCGGGCGCGGCCACCGCTGCTGCTCACTGCTCCCCTCACCTCCCAGGGGGTGATCTAGGGTGATGGGTCAAATGTAGAGAATAATTTTGCCACACCTAGTGTGTGTGTGACAATCATTGGTACTTTAACTTTAACTTAACCATTTCTCAATGAAAAATGTTACCACTTCAACATTTCTCCACCATTCAGAACATTAACATTTTTGTGCGTTTTCCAAAAAAATCCCTCTTTTCCCCAGATTCCCAAATTTCCATGAAATTCCCATTGAAAAGAATAAGACATTTTTCAAAGTTCCACAACTCCTACATTTTGTATCCAATTCAAACTGTTTCAGCTTCAAAATATTCAGCCTGTTCAGGAATTGTGTGCTCCATTTTAATTGTAAAACAAATTTCCAGATTTCCTACAATTCTCAGTTTTTAGGGACAATTTCCCCTTTCCAAATTAATTATCCATTTTTCAAACTTCCACCATTTCCACATTTTTTCTACCAATTCAAACCATTTCACCTTCAACATATTCCACTCATCATGGAAATTCAAACTATAATTTTCCAAGTTGAAAAAAAATTCCAGGAATCCCCAGAATTCCTGTTTTTTCAAACTCTTTTTTCACCCTTTTTTCTGTCGACTACTCCTTCCATATTTTCCAACCCACTTCAACCGTTCCTCATGACATTCCTCTTAATCAGGACAAAAAACAAAGTTGGTTTTTGAACTGGAAACATTCTCGGTTTTTCCCGAAATTCCAGGAATTCCGTAATACCATTTCTCAATGAAAAATGGTACTACTTCAACATTTCTCGACCGATTAGGAAAATTCCAAAACCAACCATTCCGAACATTCACATTTTTTTGCATTTCTAAAAACAATTTCCCAAATTTGCATGAAATTCCCATTGAAATTAATAAGATTTTTTTCAAAGTTCCACAACTCCCACATTTTTTATCCAAGTCAAACCGATCCAACTTCAAAATATTCAGCCTGTTCAGGAATTTTGTGCTCCCTTTCAACAACTGTGAAAAAAAAATCCCGGATTTCCTACAATTCTCAGTTTTTAGGGACATTTTGTCCTTTCCAAATGAATTATCCATTTTTCAAACTTCCACCATTTCCACATTTTTCTACTAATTCAAACAATTCTACCTTCAACATATTCCACTCATCCTGGAAATTCAAACTATAATTTTTCCAAGTTAAAAAAAAATCCCAAATTCCCAGAATTCCTGTTTTTTTAAACCCTTTTTTCTGTCGACTACTCCTTCCACATTTTCCAACCCACTTCAACTGTTCCACTATCTAATCATTCCTCTTAATCAGGACAAAAAACAAAGTTGCTTTTTGAACCGGAAAAATTCCCGGTTTTTCCCGAAATTCCAGGAATTCCGTAATACCATTTCTCAATGAAAAATGTTACTACTTCAACATTTCTCGACCGATTTGGAAAATTCCAATACCAACTATTCCGAACATTCACATTTTTTTGCATTTCCCCCCAAAAATCCCTCTTTTCCCAAAATTCCCAAATTTCCATGAAATTCCCATTGAAATGAATAAGACATTTTTCAAAGTTCCAAAACTCCCACATTTTTTATCCAATTCAAATCGTTCCAACTTCAAAATATTCAGCCTGTTCAGGAATTGTGTGCTCCCTTTCAACAATTTAAAAAAAAATTCCCAGATTTCCTACAATTCTCAGTTTTTAGGGACAATTTCCCCTTTCCAAATTAATTATCCATTTTTCCAACTTACACCATTTCCACATTTTTCTACCAATTCAAACCATTCCACCTTCAACATATTCCACTCATCCTGGAAATTCAAACTATAATTTTCCAAGCTGAAAAAAAAATTCCAGGAATCCCAGAATTCCTGTTTTTTCAAACTCTTTTTTCACCCTTTTTTCTGTCGACTACTCCTTCCATATTTTTCAACCCACTTCAACCATTCCTCATGACATTCCTCTTAATCAGGACAAAAAACAAAGTTGGTTTTTGAACTGGAAAAATTCTCGGTTTTTCCCGAAATTCCAGGAATTCCGTAATACCATTTTTCAATGAAAAATGGTACTACTTCAACATTTCTCGACCGATTTGGAAAATTCCACCACCAACCATTCCGAACATTCACATTTTTTTGCATTTCTAAAAACAATTTCCCAAATTTGCATGAAATTCCCATTGAAATTAATAAGAATTTTTTCAAAGTTCCACAACTCCCACATTTTTTATCCAAGTCAAACCAATCCAGCTTCAAAATATTCAGCCTGTTCAGGAATTGTGTGCTCCCTTTCAACAATTTAAAAAAAAATTCCCAGATTTCCTACAATTCTCAGTTTTTAGGGACAATTTCCCCTTTCCAAATTAATTATCCATTTTTCAAACTTCCACCATTTCCACATTTTTCTACCAATTCAAACCATTCCACCTTCAACATATTCCACTCATCCTGGAAATTCAAACTATAATTTTCCAAGTTGAAAAAAAATGTCCAGGAATCCCCAGAATTCCTGTTTTTTCAAACTCTTTTTTCACCCTTTCTTCTGTCGACTACTCCTTCCATATTTTTCAACCCACTTCAACCATTCCTCATGACATTCCTCTTAATCAGGACAAAAAACAAAGCTGGTTTTTGAACTGGAAAAATTCTCGGTTTTTCCCGAAATTCCAGGAATTCCATAATACCATTTCTCAATGAAAAATGGTACTACTTCAACATTTCTCGACCGATTTGGAAAATTCCAACACCAACCATTCCGAACATTCACATTTTTTTGCATTTCTAAAAACAATTTCCCAAATTTGCATGAAATTCCCATTGAAATTAATAAGAATTTTTTCAAAGTTCCACAACTCCCACATTTTTTATCCAAGTCAAACCGATCCAGCTTCAAAATATTCAGCCTGTTCAGGAATTGTGTGCTCCCTTTCAACAACTGTAAAAAAAAAATCCCGGATTTCCTACAATTCTCAGTTTTTAGGGACATTTTGTCCTTTCCAAATGAATTATCCATTTTTCAAACTTCCACCATTTCCACATTTTTCTACCAATTCAAACAATTCTACCTTCAACATATTCCACTCATCCTGGAAATTCAAACTATAATTTTTCCAAGTTAAAAAAAAATCCCAAAATTCCCAGAATTCCTGTTTTTTCAAACCCTTTTTTCTGTCGACTACTACTTCAACATTTCTCGACCGATTTGGAAAATTCCAATACCAACTATTCCGAACATTCACATTTTTTTGCATTTCCCCCAAAAAATCCATCTTTTCCCAAAATTCCCAAATTTCCATGAAATTCCCATTGAAATTAATAAGACATTTTTTAAAGTTCCAAAACTCCCACATTTTTTATCCAATTCAAATCGTTCCAACTTCAAAATATTCAGCCTGTTCAGGAATTTTGTGCTCCCTTTCAACAATTGTAAAAAAAAAATCCCGGATTTCTTACAATTCTTAGGTTTTAAGGACATTTTCACCTTTCCAAATGAATTATCAATTTTTCACACTTCCACAATTCCCACATTTTTCAACCTATTCAAACCATTGCAACATTAACACATTCCACTCATCGTGGACATTCAAACTATAATTTTTCCAAGTTCAAAAACATTCCAGGAATTCCCAGAATTCCCGTTTTTTGAAACCCTTTTTTCGGTCGACTACTCCTTCCACGTTTTCCAATCAAATTCCAGTTTTTCATTCCAACATTCATACTACATTCTGTCAGCATTTCAGTTCAACTTCAGCATTGGAGCGTTCACACACAATTATTTCAGGAATTGCCTCATCTAGTTTATTTTAGTATTTCTTTAATGGCCATTTGTGATGAAAATCACTTCTTTTTTACACATTTTCACGGAAGATTTGGCATGTTTTGAAAAGCAAATGTTGGCAGGTATGCAGAGTCCTAGCTGATGACGTCCACGATGTCTTCTTTAATCCACAACTCGGACATTGTTCTCCTCAAAGGAATCTTTTGTTGTTTGTAAAGCGTTTTGTGTCTCAAGACCTCCGATGTTGTCTCAGGTGTTTGTATCAGGCGCTCATTTGCATGCACACCATGTCAGGTCCTTGAAGAGAAGCGGTTCTAGGTTATTTTGAACAAAAGAAGAAAGTCTTTCAGCAAACAAGACGAGTTTAAAGTTAAGTTAAAGTACCAATGATTGTCACACACACACTAGGTGTGGCGAAATGATTCTCTGCATTAGTTTCCTCACTTGCAAAAACCTCACAGCTTTCCGTCGTTGTCGTCGCCAGGACATCGACAGCGAGCTCCGCACGGCAGCCGAAGCTTTCTTGGAGAATGACGACGCCTGTATGGTGGATTCTGGGAAGAAAGAAGTCCACCTGAGTCAGATCTTCAAGTGGTACAAGGCCGACTTTGGAGGCACCGACGAGAAGGTGAGGACCTTGAGTTGAGATATTAGACCTGGGCCGATATCCTATAAGTCGATTCATCAAAGGAGAAATGAAAATGATGTGGGTAACTTTGATAATCACCATGTGCGTGCAATGTTACGCCTACAAGAGCGGTCACTCTGTCAGTCATTGCATCGCATTCAGCAACTGCAAGTGTTTGTACGACATGCACCTTATTATTATTAATAATAATAATGATAATTGCCATAAAACTCCCAACCGTTAACATTTTCGTATGAAATTAAATTGATCGAAATACCATGATTGATAACCACGTGTTGATAAAGGTATGGACCGACTAGGGTTAGCAAAGGTATGGACCGACTAGGGTTAGCTTGCCAGCTAGCTTAAATGCTAACATGAAAATATATATTTTCCCATTAAGAAACGTCACACACCAATCTAAACTTGTATAAACACATTACTGTCTGGACAACTACGATACAGTATTCATATTAAACAAACTAAGACAAAGTATTTGTATTCAACATAAACAACTAAGATACAGTACTCATATTGAACAAGAAAAATGTACATGCAGAATTCATATTGAACATAAACAACTAAGATACAGTATTTATATTGAACATAAACTACTAAGCTACAGTATTTATCTTAAACAAACTAAGATTATTTATATTATACATAAACAACTAAGATACAGTATTAAAATTAAACAAACAACTAAGATACAGTATTTAGATTAAACATAAACAACTAAGATACAGTAATCACATGTAACATAAACAACTAAGATACAGTATTCACATTATAAATAAACAACTAAGATATAGTATGCATGTTGAACATCAACAACTAAGACACAGTATATAAACTAAACAAACAATGAGATACAGTATTCACATTCAACATAAACAACTAAGATACAGTATTCATATTGAACACAAAGAACTAAGATACATTATATAAATTAAACAAACAACTAAGATACAATATCCACATTGAACACAGTCTACTAAGATAAAGTATTCACATTCAACATAAACAACTAAAATATAATACTCATATTGATATAAACTATTAAGATGCAGTATTCACATTCAACATAAACAACTAAGATATAGTTTTTATATTGAACATAACTAAGATACAGTATATATATTAAACAAACAACTAAAATACAGTATTCACATTCAACATAAACAACTAAAATACAGTATTCCCATTCAACATAAACTACTAAGATACAGTATTTACATTCAACATAAACTACTAAGATACAGTATTTACATTCAACATAAACTACTAAGAGATTATTCACATTCAACATAAACAACTAAGATAGAGTATTCACATTCAAAATTAAAAACTAAGATACAGTATTCATATCAAACATAAACAACTAAGATACAGTATTCATATTGAACATAAACAACTAAGATACAGTATTCACATTATAATAAATTACTAAGATAGAGTATTCACATTCAACATAAACAACTAAGATACATTATTCATATTAAATATAAACAACTAAGATACAGTATTCACATTATAATACATTACTAAGATAGAGTATTCATATTAAACAAACAACTAAGATACAGTATTCACATTAAACATAAACAACTAAGATACAGTATTCACATTAAACATAAACAACTAAGATACAGTATTCATATTAAACATAAACAACTAAGATACAGTAATCATATTAAACATAAACAACTAAGATACAGTATTCACAATAAACATAAACAACTAAGATACAGTATTCACATTAAACATAAACAACTGCGATACAGTATCCACATTAAACATAAACTACTAAGATACAGTATTCACATTAAACATAAACAACTAAGATACAGTATTCACATTAAACATAAACTAAGATACAGTATTCACATTGAACATAAACAGCTAAGATACAGTATTCACATTAAACATAAACTAAGATACAGTATTCACATTGAACATAAACTACTAAGATACAGTATTCACATTAAACATAAACAACTAAGATACAGTATTCACATTGAACATAAACACCTAAGATACAGTATTCACATTAAACATAAGCAACTAAGATACAGTATTCACATTGAACATAAACAACTAAGATACAGTATTCACATTGAACATAAACAACTAAGATACAGTATTCACATTCAACATAAACTAAGAAGATACAGTATTCACATTCAACAAACTACTAAGATACAGTATTCATATTAAACATAAACAACTAAGATACAGTATTCACATTCAACATAAACTAAGAAGATACAGTATTCACATTCAACAAACTACTAAGATACAGTATTCATATTAAACATAAACAACTAAGATACAGTATTCACATTAAACAAACTAAGATACAGTATTCACATTGAACATAAACAACTAAGATACAGTATTCACATTAAACATAAACTAAGATACAGTATTCACATTGAACATAAACAACTAAGATACAGTATTCACATTCAACAAACTACTAAGATACAGTATTCACATGAAACATAAACAACTAAGATACAGTATTCACATTGAACATAAACGACTAAGATACAGTATTCACATTAAACATAAACAACTAAGATACAGTATTCACAATAAACATAAACAACTAAGATACAGTATTCATATTAAACATAAACAACTAAGATACAGTATTCACATTAAACATAAACAACTAAGATACAGTATTCACATTAAACATAAACAACGAAGATACAGTATTCATATTAAACATAAACAACTAAGATACAGTATTCATATTAAACATAAACAACTAAGATACAGTATTTACATTCAACATAAACTAAGAAGATACAGTATTCACATTCAACAAACTACTAAGATACAGTATTCACATTGAACATAAACTAAGATACAGTATTCATATTAAACATAAACAACTAAGATACAGTATTCATATTAAACATAAACAACTAAGATACAGTATTCACATTAAACATAAACAACTAAGATACAGTATTCACATTGAACATAAACTAAGATACAGTATTCATATTAAACATAAACAACTAAGATACAGTATTCACATTGAACATAAACTAAGATACAGTATTCATATTAAACATACACAACTAAGATACAGTATTCACATTAAACATAAACAACTAAGATACACTATTCATATTAAACATACACAACTAAGATACAGTATTCACATTAAACATAAACAACTAAGATACAGTATTCACATTAAACATAAACAACTAAGATACAGTATTCATATTAAACATACACAACTAAGATAAAGTATTCACATTGAACTATTATTATTATTATGATGATGTGTTATTATTCCATCATTTGCTCTCAAAATAATTTTGATCAGCAATAAAGTGTCGGGTCGTGCAAAATTGACACAAGCGAGATCATCTCCAGCTGCTGAAGTGGGTGTTGGCCCACATGAGCGACTCCCCCAAGAAGAGCAGCTTGCAGGGGGTCATCTCTGCCGGCAAGACCAAGGTCAGCTTCCTGCCGTACGACTGGAGCTCCAACAGCAGCCACTGAGCATGGAGCTCTTCTCCCAGGTGGATACTTGTATGCAACACAAAGTCTGCACTTGACCTTCTAATCCTACTGCTCTTGGAGATCTTCTTCAGGTCTACTTTCTTCTGCAGCACATCACACGTCTCTTTGTAACTCAGGAGTCTTCCTAAATGCAACATGTCCATGATGCACGTTTAGTCGTTAGTCCTAGAGGTGTGTAGACCTCCAAAGCTTTGTCCCACCAGCACAATAAGGTACTTTTATACACCGCATGGAACTTGAATTCTACTTTTGGACACTTTAGTACACAGAAAAGTACTTTACACCTTCCTTCATTTGTAAACCATTTTTATCTAACACTCAAAATCATCCTTTTATAGTCTTGGCAGTTATGCTTCCAGCCCAAGGTCTTCACTCGGTGTGTTGGCTCATAGTGATTGATGTGGACCACATGACTA
This sequence comes from Entelurus aequoreus, assembly GCF_033978785.1. Classification (NCBI taxonomy): domain Eukaryota; kingdom Metazoa; phylum Chordata; class Actinopteri; order Syngnathiformes; family Syngnathidae; genus Entelurus; species Entelurus aequoreus. The sequence goes on from NC_084744.1 coordinate 6,446,914, forward strand.
TGTAGCGTCTGGTAACTTGACAGATGAGCACACCTTTTACTAAGTGCACCAAAGCAATATCACATGTACTTACATGTTTAAATACTGTACTTACATGCGCAAATACTGTACTTACATGTTTAAATACTGTATTTACATGTTTAAATACTGTACTTACATGCGTAAATACTGTACTTACATGTTTAAATACTGTACTTACATGCGTAAATACTGTACTTACATGTTTAAATACTGTACTTACATGCGTCAATACTGTACTTACATGTTTAAATACTGTATTTACATGTTTAAATACTGTACTTACATGCGTAAATACTGTACTTACATGTTTAAATACTGTACTTACATGCGTAAATACTGTACTTACATGTTTAAATACTGTACTTACATGCGTCAATACTGTACTTACATGTTTAAATACTGCATTTACATGTTTAAATACTGTACTTACATGTTTAAATACTGTACTTACATGCGTAAATACTGTACTTACATGTTTAAATACTGTACTTACATGCGTAAATACTGTACTTACATGTTTAAATACTGCATTTATATGTTTAAATACTGTACTTACATATATAAATACTGTACTTACATGCGTAAATACTGTACTTACATGTTTAAATACTGCATTTACATGTTTAAATACTGTACTTACATGTGTAAATACTGTACTTACATGTGTAAATACTGTACTTACATGTGTCAATACTGTATTTACATGTTTAAATACTGTATTTACATGTGTAAATACTGTACTTACATGTTTAAATACTGTACTTACTGTAAATACTGTATTTGCATATTTAAATACTGTACTTACTGTAAATACTGTATTTACCTGTTTAAATACTGTACTTACATGTTTAAATACTATATCCATACACATGTTCCACATATAGACATTATCCATACACATGTTCCACATATAGATATTATTCATATAGATATTCCACTTATAGACATTATCCATACACATGTTCCACTTATAGATATTATTCATATAGATATTCCACTTATAGACATTATCCATACACATGTTCCACATATAGATATTATTCATATAGATATTCCACTTATAGACATTATCCATACACATGTTCCACATATATATATTATTCATATAGATATTCCACTTATAGACATTATCCATACACATGTTCCACATATATATATTATTCATATAGATATTCCACTTATAGACAGGGAACACTTTCCTACGGTGCCTCTGATAAGAAGAGAAGATGCAAAAATGTGATTTTAACATCATGTAGCAATATGTTTTTCAATGAAATATGCATTGCTTCAATAAAATAACTTTTCACTGATTGTTTCATGGTTTTATTTGTAACATATACTTTGTTTAGCACACATTGTTTGGTATTATGAACTATAATTATATATATATATATATATATATATATATATATATATATATATATATATATATATATATATGTGTGTGCATATATGTATATATATATATATATAAACTTTTTTTTGTTGTACTTTAGCGCTCGCCTTTTTCCCATATTAATGGTGATTTTCTGTTCAGCCATTTTCTGTTGTCGCTTTTCCCTCAAAGTATTTTCAGTTGATACTTTGAACGTGAGTATATCATGTGTATTTGTATGTACAATATATTTGTCTCCCAGTATGTGCGTGAGCCAGAGTACGGCCCCAGCCACCCAGAGAGTCCATCCCAAAACAGCAGGTGTGTCACTCAGGGAACAAGGGACCACCGGCCCCACGTAGTCAGGCCAGCGAACCCCGGAGTCCGGCCCACCGTGTCGCCAGAAGGGCCAGCGACAGGCTATAGACAGACGCGCCCGGCAGAGGACAAGGCACGGGAGAAGCAAGGGACAGCCAGCCCCCAAGCCAGCGAGAGACCACACCACACGCCCCGCCCTGAGGGGCCCAGAGACCACTGGCAACCAGACAGGAAGACCGCCCCCGCCCCACCAGCAACCTTTTGGCGAGGCAGCACGGCGCTTCCTGTAGTGGTACAATGGAGAAGGAGACGGCACTGAGACAGGGGCATCGCTTACCCTTAGGTGTGTTTATTATTTACTTATTATTTCTATGTTTAAGAGTATGATATGTGGTGTGCGACTATGTGATGTAATTAACTGGAGAGTGTCACCAGCAAGTGTTGAAGGTGCATGTTGCGAAGAATGCGGAAGTCCAGAGATGGTAAGGAAGACTTGGAAGTCCGTGGGCAGGCGAGAGGTCGAGATCCGGGAAGGCAGCAAGAAGTCCAGGTGGAGTCCGAGGAGAAGCACAGCTCGAATCCAGTAACGGAGAGAAGCTGCGGGACGATGAAACAGGACAAAACACAAAGAGCACAGAGGAAAGGAAACAAGGAGAGCAAGTAGGCACATGGAAGGAGAGCTAGAGACGTGTGGGCTTACTGTACAAATACAAGTAGCTACATTTCTGGCACTGGAACGCAGGACGCGCTGGTCTAAATAGTGTGCGGCGTCCTCATCAGTGCCAGGTGCGTTGATTGCAGGCGCCAAGAGAGGAACGCCCATGGGCGTGTCCGGCGGTGCGCTCAGAGGAGCGCACTGAAGACTGAGCGGAGGCAGGTGCTTGAGCCGTAACAGTACCCCCCTACTTATGCGAGGCTCATCAGGGTCCGCCCGGTAAAAATCTTCCAACAGGGAGGGGTCAGCAAGGTACAAGGCCGGTACCCAAGATCGGTCCTCAGGTCCATAACCCTCCCAGTCGACCAAATAGACAAACCCCCTAACCTGCCGATGAACCCTGAGAATCTCCTTCACCTTCCAAACCGGGTCACCACTCTCGAGTACCCTAGGAGTAGGGAGGAGCCCAAAGTAAAGCCGCTGCTCCTCCACATCAAGAGGAGCCAGATGCGGTGGTTCGCGCATCTGGTCAGGATGGCCACCCGAACGCGAACCCGAAGTATATTCAAAATAATAATTATTATTAATATACCGTATTTCCTTGAATTGGCGCCGGGAATATAGTATTCGCCTGCCTAGAATTACAGCCGGGTCAAACTCGTTTCGCAAAATAATTAGCGCATGCTTGGCACTTCCGCCGGGTCAAATATGAGTCATTAAATGACTCCCGCCTCCTGGTGGTAGAGGGCGCTAGTGATCCTTCTTGCGACTACCAGTACTGCAGGAGACAGGTACTGCAGAAGAAGACAACAAGCAGCAAGCATGAGCAGAAATTGTTTGCTTGCACTTTTAACATGGAGGATTACATATCTAAAATAAAACAGTTTTCTAAACTGGACTTTCAATCGAAGCAGGAGGTAATAATTAAAGGAATATCTCCAGAGACTTTTAAAATTGAAGAAAGATAAGAAAGACTGCCTTTGATCAGAAGCAGCTGCACATGGACCCATTTACAAGTAAAGGTAAGATCATAATAACGTTTTTTTTTTATTAAATGTGCTTTTCATGATAATGTATGCGCCGGAGTGAGAAGAGGTTTTAAAATAATTAGCGCATGCTTGCCTATTCCGCATGGTTTTGGTAACCGCAGGAGTGAGAAGAGGTTTTAAATTAATTAGCGCCCCTGCGGCTATTCAAGGAAATACGGTAGGTAATATTAAAGACCAACATGGGGCCACAAACAGAATATGTAAAATGGTAGTAAGGCACGTGTACACACCTTGAGTCCATACTAGTATTGTCCCGATACCAATATTTTGGTACCAAAATGTATTTCGATACTTTTCGGTACTTTTCTAAATAAAGAGGACCACAAAAATGTCATCATTGGCTTTATTTGAACAAAAAATCTTAGTGTACATTAAATATATGTTTATTATTGTAATTTAGTTGTCACGATTGGGTCGCATGGTGATGCGGGTTTTGTTCTCCCAAGATGCAAAGGGACGAATCCGGACAGGACTTGCAGGTAGCAACTTGATTTAATAATAAAATAACAATATACTGGTACAAAACAGAAAACAAACCGACTGGATGAGGTGCCGAGCGCACCGGAAGCTAAGGCTAACACTTAGCACAGACTGTGACAACTAGCAGGGGCTAGGAGACAAGAACAAACTTACGTAAAGTACGTGGCAGTCGCGTGATGCAAAAACAAAGAAGCCAGCCCGACTGACTGGCAAAGGCAGGCTTAATTAATGTCAGTGATGACAAACAGGTGCGCGTCGGGAACACAAGTGGCAGGTGAAAACAATAAGTAGCTATGGTAACCAACTCAGGTGCACAAACAGGAACTAAAAGGAGTCCAAGACTAACAGAAAACACAAGTGACCCGAAAACCCAAACAGAATATGATCCGCGCAGCATTAGTCCTTAAATAAAATAGTGAACATACTAGACAACTTGTCTTTTAGTAGTAAGTAAACAAACAAAGACTCCTAATTAGTCTGCTGACGTTTGCAGTAACATATTGTGTCATTTATACACCTATTGCTTTGTCAACGTTATAAAGGACAAACTGTACAAATTGATTACTGATCTACTTGTTCCTTTACTGTTAATATCTGCTTATCTTCTGTTTTAACATGTTCTATCTACACTTCTGTTAAAATGTAATAATCACTTATTCTTCTCTTCTTTGATACTTTGCATTAGTTTTGGATGACACCACACATTTAGGTATCGATCCAATACCAAGTAGTTACAGGATCATACATTGGTCATATTCAAAGTCCTCATGTGTCCAGGGACATATTTCATGACTTTATAAACATAATATGAATTTTGAAAAAACGATGCTAAAAAACATTGCTGTAATCATAGTTGTATCGACTAGATACTCTCCTGTACTTGGTATCATTACAGTGGATGTTAGGTGTAGATCCACCCATGGCATTTGTTAACATTCAGGAACGGCGTCATCGCTAATGACGCCGGTGAGCTATTGTATCCTATGGTGTGTAGTGAAGCATGTTTAGCTAATCCTTGTCCTCCAGTGATAATGCTACTTGTAAGAAACTTACTTTGTCGCCATGGAGGCCAGGATTAGTGATTTAGAAGTAGCTACAACACTGCAGAATGCGGATGGATGTTAGCCAGCTAGCTAGCCATGTCTTAAAGCAGCTCTTCCTGAGGGTGTTTCAGTGTTATAACTTCACCTTTATCTTGACTTTTTATACCAAAATGCGTCCTTGCTCCCTTTTCTGTCTACACACTGTGTCTGCTTGTAAGTACTCTGTGTGTGTGTGCACTGCCGAACATCCTCCTCTGCTCGTAAAACCAGCAATGTCATGACGTGACGACGTCAGGGGGTTATACTTGTATAGCGCTTTTCTACCTTCAAGGTACTCAAAGCGCTTTGACATTATTTCCACATTCACACACACATTCACACACTGATGGCGGGAGCTGCCATGCAAGGCCCTAACCACCACCCATCAGGAGCAAGGGTGAAGTGTCTTCTCACTCCTACACAGCCTGTGTAGGAGCTTAGGACATTTCTTGTATACTTTGTAGGGTATACCACTGGGACCTGGGGCAGAAGCTGATCTCGCGTGCTTGACAACCTCTTGTACCTCTCTCCATGATGGATATTCTGTGCTGAGGGAGGATGTTGGTGGACTGATGGTACCAAGCCCGTGATTTTCTGGTAGGGCATCGTTTCTTGAAGGGTCACTGAATGTCTCTTCAACAAACTCCTCCACCTCCTCCTTAGAACATGTTAGAGTCCCTGACCTTGCCGCTCCCAAAAGTGACTTGGTGAAGCGATAGGGGTCTTTTATGAACTGCGCTTGTGCAGCTTCCTGCCTTTTCCGCCTTTGCCTTTGCCCTTCCGCTCTTCTCAGCCTGATGAGCTGCTCGGGGGGCTAGCTGTCAGTTCTTTTGTACCTTCCTTTTCTTCCGTGCTTGCCAATTTGAATTGCTTTTTCAGGGTTTTAATCTCCTTCCAAAGTTGTTTGATCTTTCTTTCTATAAATGTATATGTTAAATATAAACTTAAAGGCCTACTGAAAGCCACTACTACCGACCACGCAGTCTGATAGTTTATATATCAATGATGAAATCTTAACATTATGAAATGAAAACAGAGCTTTTTCGTATTGGCTTCAATGTGGAAGGCCAATACGGGTTAACTTATAAAGTGACATTTTAAATTTGCCGCTAAACTTCCGGTTCGAAACGCCTCTGAAGATGACGTATGTGCGTGACGTAGCCCGGGGAACACGGATATGCCTTCCACATTGAAGCCAATACGAAAAAGCTCTGTTTTCATTTCATAATTCCACAGTATTCTGGACATCTGTGTTCGTGAATCTGTTGCAATCATGTTCATTGCATTATGGAGAAGGAAGCTGAGCAAGCAAAGAAGAAAGTTGTCGGTGCGAAATGGACGTATTTTTCGAACGTAGTCAGCAACAACAGTACACAGCCGGCGCTTCTTTGTTTACATTCCCGAAAGATGCAGTCAAGATGGAAGAACTCGGATAACAGAGACTCTAACCAGGAGGACTTTTGACTTCGATACACAGACGCCTGTAGAGAACTGGGACAACACAGACTCTTACCAGGATTACTTTGATTTGGATGACAAAGACGCAGACGTGCTTCTGTGAGTATGCAGCTTTGGCTTCTAAACATTTGATCGCTTGACCGTATGTGCGCAACTTTTTTTTGCGTATGTACGTAACTTTTTTAAAATATATAAGCTTTATGAACCTTGGGTTAGGTGAACGGTCTTTTGGGCTGAGTGATTGTGTGTGTTGATCAGGTGTTTGAATTGTATTGGCGTGTTCTATGGAGCTAGGAGCTAGCATAGGAGCTAGGAGCTAGCATAGGAGCTAGGAGCTAGCATAACAAACACGCAGGTGTTTTTATGCAGGATTAATTTGTGGCATATTAAATATAAGCCTGGTTGTGTTGTGGCTAATAGAGTATATATATGTCTTGTGTTTATTTACTGTTGTAGTCATTCCCAGCTGAATATCAGGTACCGTGAGTATGCAGCCTTGGCTGCTAAACATTTGATAGCTTGACCGTATGTGCGCGTCACGTACGTAACTTTTTAAAAATATATAAGCTTTATGAACCTTGGGTTAGGTGAACGGTCTTTTGGGCTGAGTGATTGTGTGTGTTGATCAGGTGTTTGAATTGTATTGGCGTGTTCTATGGAGCTAGGAGCTAGCAGAGGAGCTAGGAGCTAGCGTAAAAAACATGCAGGTGTTTTTATGCAGGATTAATTTGTGGCATATGAAATATAAGCCTGGTTGTGTTGTGGCTAATAGAGTATATATATGTCTTGTGTTTATTTACTGTTGTAGTCATTCCCAGCTGAATATCAGGTCACCCCCGGCTCTCACAGCATCTTCCCTATCTGAATAGCTTCAACTCCCCACTAGTCCTTCACTTGCACTTTACTCATCCACAAATCTTTCATCCTCGCTCAAATTAATGGGGAAATTGTCGCTTTCTCGGTCCGAATCTCTCTCACTTCATGCGGCCATCATTGTAAACAATAGGGAACTTTGCGTATATGTTCAATTGACTACGTCACGCTACTTCCGGTAGGGGCAAGCCTTTTTTTTATCAGATACCAAAAGTTGCGATCTTTATCGTCGTTGTTCTATACTAAATCCTTTCAGCAAAAATATGGCAATATCGCGAAATGATCAAGTATGACACATAGAATAGATCTGCTATCCCCGTTTAAATAAAAAAAATTCATTTCAGTAGGCCTTTAAAAGAGCAGAGCTGATGCAACCAGCCACTTCTACACACAGCCACAAAAATACAACAACAAAAAAAACATATACACTGTGGTGGCCTCTGCGGTGTTCAACGCCATCGTCTGCTGGGGTAGGGGGAGCATGGCCAGAGACAGGAACAGACCCAACAAAGCAATCAATAGAGTCAACTCCACCCTCGGTCTCCCACCAACTCTTGGCCAGTGTTCAGTCCGCATGGATGAGCGAGGATACGTCCTAGGAGACCGAGGTGTCCGATACCTGCTCATTCAGCCAAGACACTGTGAAGCTTGTCCGTCCCGGCGCTCAGCGCCAGCTCCGCAGCCATGTCTCTTCATCCGCATCTCCTCCAGTCTCTCCAAATGGACTCTGGTGATCACGGGTACAAGCGGCCGAAATGAGTTTTCTCCGCCGGGTGTCGGGGCTCTCCTTTAGAGATAGGGTGAGAAGCTCTGTCATCCGGGGGGAGCTCAAAGTAAAGCCACTGCTCCTCCACATGGAGAGGAGCCAGACGAGGTGGTTTGGGCATCTGGTCAGGATGCCACCCGAACGCCTCCCTGGGGAGGTGTTTAGGGCCTGTCCGACTGGTAGGAGGCCACGGGGAAGACCCAGGACATTTTGGGAAGACTATGTCTCCCGGCTGGCTGGAAGAAGTGGCTGAGGAGAGGGAAGTCTGTGCTTCTCAGCTTAGGCTGCTGCCCCCGCTCCCCGACCTTAGATAAGTGGAAGAAAATGGATGGATATATCAGAAGGTTCTATAGTTGACACTACTGCACATGTTTGTTATGTATAATATTATATTTAGTATTGGTAATACCAGTGTTGCATAATATATTATACGTTTGTACTTCAGTGTTGGTAAAAATACAAAAACTGTAAACATTTTTTTAAAAAGACCATGTTTTGAAGGAAAAAAAAAATTGAAGTTGCTCATTCCTAACAAATCCTATATTATCTTATCTCTGGCACTTTAAAGTGAAATTTTATCCACCACATTTATATAGTGTGAACAATAAAACAAATATTAGGCTTTACTACGAGTTATACGAGGCTACTTTGACTCATAGTACTGTTTAAACACCCGGATAGAAGTGGGGGTACAAAGATCATAACAAAACCGTAACTGAGAATGGTAGGCTGAATAGCTGTTGGTGGCATATTTTGGTGGCATTTGTAATGTCCCACAAGTCTCTGAGGATCCGCCCACATTATATCCGAAAGCCATTCTAGTGTCACGCGAACAAAAGCCACTCCAGATAACCGTAGCAATCCAGGAAAGTTTAGCATTCGATAACCTAAATATGGATACTACTAGTGTCCATCCGTGCCCCCCCCACGGCCCCCCGTCCCCACCCCCTAGTGCAGGGATCGGCAACTCAAAATGTTGAAAGAGCCATATTGGACCAAAAATACAAAAACAAATCTGTCTGGAGCAGCAAAAAATTAAAAGCCATATTACTGTCATGAGATATACATTTGATTTAGAGGACTTAAATGAAACTAAATGAGCTCAAATATACCTACAAATGATGCATAATGATGCAATATGTACATATCGCTAGCCTAAATAGCATGTTAGCATCGATTAGCTTGCAGTCATGCAGTGACCAAATATGTCTGATTAGCACTCCACACAAGTCAATAACATCAACAAAACTCACCTTTGTGCACTCATGCACAACGTTAAAAGTGTGGTGGACAAAATGAGACAGAAAAAGAAGTGGCATAAAACACGTCCTAGAAAGTCGGAGAAAGTTATACATGTAAACAAACTATACGGTGAGTTCAAGGACCACCAAAATAAGTAGGACAAAACGGCGCTCGCGAAATACTCGAATCAGTGAAGCCATGTTTAATATAAACAGTGTGATTTATAATAATTAGGGAGGTTTGTGTCATGTTTGTCCTCCTACAGAAACCATACTAAAACTTTTTTTTTTTTTTTTTCCCACTCATCTTTTTCCATTCTTCATACATTTTTGAAAAATCTCCAGAGAGCCACTAGGGCGGCGCTAAAGATGCTGCTCTAGAGCCGCGGGTTGCCGCCCCCCGCCCTAGTGGCACAGGTACGTCACTGTAAGCAAACCATGGAACAAAATAATTACTCATATTATTTAGAGCAGTGGAGACACGTTCTCTGGAGTGATGAATCACACTTTTCCATCTGGCAATCTGATAGACCAGTCTGGGTTTGGAGGTTGCCAGGAGAACAGTACATTTCGGACTGCATTGTGCCGAGTGTGAAATTTGGTGGAGGAGGAAATATGGTGTGGGGTTGTTTTTCAGGAGTTGGGCTTAGCACCTTAGATCCAGTGAAAGGAACTTTGAAGGCTCTAAAATACCAAAACATTTTGGACAATTCCATGCTCCCAACCTTGTGAGAACAGTTTGGAGCGGGCCCCTTCCTCTTCCAACAAGACTGTGCACCAGTGCAAAAAAGCAAGGTCCATAAAGACATGGATGACAGTCTGATGTGGATGAACTTGACTGGCATGCACAGAGTCCTGACCTGAACCTGATAGAACACCTTCGGGAAGAATTAGAATGGAGACTTAGAGCCAGGCCTTCTCCACCAACATCAGTGTGTGACCTCACCAATGCGCTTTTGGAAGAATGGTCGAAAATTCCTATAAACACATTCCGCAACCTTGTGGACAGCCTTCCCCGAGGAGTTGAAGCTGTAATAGCAGCAAAAGGTGGACCTACATCATATTGAACCCTATGTGTTAGGAATGGGATGGCACTTCAAGTTCATATGTGAGTCAGGGCAGGTGGCCAAATACTTTTGGCAATATAGTGTATGTGTACAGTTACAAAGGACTTAATGTTAGGACTTTGGTTCAGGAAAGAACACACAGAAACACCTGAGTTCGCATACCCTGAATAACAACTTTCTCCATGCTTTTACTTTGAAGGAGACTGTAGTCAAGTGAAGACTTAATACTTTGCACGTGCTTCAGTTTGTTTAAATTGACACTTTTAAACGGACCAGCAACATTTCCAAGTGTGCCAAGCCCTGCCTCCAATAAAGGCAGCACATCTGGCAGGTAGTCCGCGTGGAGACATGTACGTGGGCCTACTCTCCCGCAGTCAGACTTGGTAGGACACGGGGGTTAAAAAGGTGTGGAGATGAAAAAAAAAAACATGAAGTCCTTAAAACAGAGAAACTTGCTCAGACTGCAGGCTGTATCACCGATCATCACGAGTCAGTCAAAGTGCAAATAAAGTGCACTGCAAACACTCCGCCTCCCACAGCTGTGGCAAATATCATTGATTGTCAATCCATTCATGCAAAAAGCTTCATTTCAAAGTTTGATGTTACGGTACAGGGGGGAAGAAGACGGCACAGAATGCAGGGACATAGTTTGAGCTCTATTTATTAATATTTACAATAGTATGGAGTGTGAAAGTAATCCAAACTGTGTATGTGTGTGACTATGTGTAGTGATTATTTGATGAGTGTTACCAGGAGTGTTGAGCGAGTGGCGGAAGTCCAAGGGGGCAAGGCAAGCTCGGAGATCCAGAGACAGGCAGGAGGTCTGGGGCAAGAGCGAGGCGTCAAAGTCTGTTACCAGGCGGGAGGTCGAGATCCAAAGAGGCAGCCAGGGGAACCAGAGGGAATACGGGGAGACGAGACACACAGCTCGTCGTCAGGGCAACGGAGGAATGCTGCTGGAACAACACGGGGAACACGAGACAAATGAAACACGGAGGTGGAGAAAACACAGAGAGAGAGAGAGAGAGCATAGAGCTTGACACAAGTTGGCTTACTGTACGAAACAGGAAACTACGTTCTGGCCCGGAACTAAGGTCTGCTCTGGCTTAAGAAGCCCAGGGAGCTCATCAGCGACAGGTATGTAGAGTGCTGATTGATTGCAGCTGTGCACCGGCGCCGCTGCTGCAGGAGTGGCGTGCGCAGGTGCGTGCTTGGAGTTGCGCGCTTGGAGGTGCGCACAGATGAATGCACTTTGGAGTGCGCCCGGGCCGTTACATTTTAAACATCAAAACAAAAGCTGTGCCTTGCCTCCATCACTGAAAAAGTTTGAAATAATAGTATTTTTTGTTCCACGTCCATGTCGCCTTTCTGTAGAAAGAAATTAACATGAAAATATTATAATTACTGTAGTTTATTTGGAATTATTTATTTTATTTTAACAGACTCAGTCAAATCTCATATTTGGCCCATTTTGCCAGAGGAAAATAGTAATTGTGCACTCTTTAATACAGGGTGCTCATTTTCTTTGGCCGCACCCCCCTTGTTTTACAAATAAATATAACAGTGGCGGGCCATGCGTTAACCACCTAGGCCTTCGGTGATGTCCCACTTCAATGATTACCTCTCCATCCATCCATCCATCTTCTTCCGCTTGTCCAATGTCGGGTCGCGGGGACAGCAGCCTAAGCAGAGAAGCTCAGACTTCCCTCTCAACACCCACTTGGTCCAGCTTCTCCCGGGGGATCCCGAGGCGTTCCCAGGCCAGCCGGGAGACATAGTCTTCCCAACGTGTCCTGGGTCTTCCCCGTGGCCTCCTACCGGTCGGACGTGCCTTAAACACCTCCTTAGGGAGGCGTTTGGGTGGCATCCTGACTAGATGCCCGAACCACCTTATCTGGCTCCTCTCGATGCGGAGGAGCAGTGGCTTTTCTTTGAGCTCCTCCTGGATGACAGAGCTTCTCACCCTATCTCTAAGGGAGAGCCCCGCCACCTAGCGGAGGAAACTCATTTCGGCCGCTTGTACCCGTGATCTTGTCCTTTCAGTCATAACCCAAAGCTCATGACCATAGGTGAGGACGGGAACATAGATCAACCGGTAAATTGAGAGCTTTGCCTTCCGGCAAAGTTATTTTCCGGTGCATTTAAAAATCAAACCAGCATCTGCAATTAAAACATATCTTATGTGATACTGTCAAAATTACAATGATTGTAAAAAAACATAGTAAACTTGACAAAATAGAGAAATAACATATTTGACATCACAATTTGTATCACCCACCCGATACCATACAAGCCAGTGGTACCGCTCGAAGTCGGTTGATTCGAGAGAAAGTGGCAGGCATTTCCCCATTTCATCCCTGGGATAGCTCAGCTAGCTTCCTGGGCTGGCAGACCTTGTCTCACAAGATGTAGTATTTCTTTAAATATCCTTCTTGAAAATGGTTTTGCACATATATATCTGCCACCTAATCAACATTTTGCTCTCCTTCTTTGTGGGTTTCTCTGCTATGGCGCCGCTCCAGTGCAACACTTCCTGCTTTCGTAAAGTGCAACTTCTGATTGGATACTCACTTGGGAGTGACAAGTGAGTATCCAATCACAGGAAGTGTAAATGTCATGTTCACCTTGAGGCCAGCTAGAAGGCCTTACTGACAACAACTTGTGATCTGATTGGCTGTTGCAATTATCTATCAGCTCACTTACAGTGCACATACATGGTTGATTCTGAAGAACCTGGGCAGATTTGGTATAGCATGGCAACATAAGCTAGCTGAATTATGTTTGGATAACAACTAGAACCTAAAAAAACAACAGCACTGGAAGGAGCATAAAATGATATGAAGAGAATATGAATACTTGTAGATAATTAGGGAAAGTACATTTTAAAAATAGTTTTTTTTTCATTACGATCATCATTTCTGGTTATGTTAGGCCAGCAGAGAAGGTAATGCTGGCCCTGATGGCACACCACTGCTTGTGTGTAGTGCTGCCACCTGCTGGTCTCTTGTATGCAGTGCTGCCACCTGCTGGTCTCTTGTTTGTAGTAGTGTTGCCACCTGCTGGTCTCTTCAGAATCAGAATACCTTTATTGTCATTGTATGGAAACAACAAAATTGGACAGCAATCCAGCTCAGTGCTTTTAGAACAAACCTACATAAAATAGTCTTAAGACAACAACAATAATAAAACAATTACAAATTTAAAAACAAAATAAAATGTTAAAAAGCATATTGCACAGTAGATCTTTATCAGAGGTAAGCAAGTAATAAAGTGGTGAGTGTTCAGGTAAGTGCAGAGTTTAGGGCAATAACAGCTCTATGATAGAAACTGTTTTTCAGTCTATTTGTCCTTGCTTTGATGGTCTTATAGTGCCTCCCTGAGGGCAAGCGTTCAAGCCAGTGGTGACCTGGGTGGGATGAGTCCTTGAGGATGCTGTTTGCTCTCCTGTTGCAGTGTCTCTTATACAGGTCCTCTAGAGATGTAAGAGGACATGCAGTGATCCTCTGGGCCGCGTTTATGACCCCTTGTAATCTATTTCTCTCTGCCACCGTGCAGCTAGAAAACCACACGGAGATGCCGTAGGTCAGTATTGACTCAACAAAGCAGTGATAGAAGGACAGGAGCAGGTTATCAGCCAGATCTATTTTCCTCAGCCTTCTCAGAAAATACAGTCTTTGCTGGCCTTTTTTCTGGAGTGCAGTGATGTTGTTTTTCCAGGTCATGTTGCTTGAGATGTTCATGCCCAGGAACTTGCACTCCGAGACGCTTTCCACCTCCTCTCCCATGATGTAGATGGGCTGGATGGGCTCAGTGATTTTTTTCCTGAAATCAACAATCAGCTCCTTGGTCTTTGTGGGATTGAGAATGAGGTTGTTTTTTGCATAGTGGTCTGACAGTGCCTTCACCTCTTCTCTATAGTCAGTCTCGTCCCCTTCTGTGATGAGCCCCACCACTGTAGTATCATCCACAAATTTGATGATGGAATTGCTAGGATGGATGGGAATACAGTCATGAGTGTAAAGACTGAAAAGCAAGGGGCTCAAAACACAGCCCTGTGGGGCACTGGTGCTGACGCTGAGGGTTGAGGAAAGATGGTGTCCGACCTTCACTCTCTGAGGGCGGTTCGTTAGAAAGTCCTTAATCCAGTAACAGATCTGTTGAGACAGTCCTAACTCCAGCAGCTTGGGAATCAGTCTGCTCGACAGAATGGTGTTAAAGGCACTACTGAAGTCAATGAAGAGCAGCCTGAAATAGCTCCTTGGCTTTTCCAGATGTGTAAGTGTGGAATGGAGAACTGTTGCTATGGCATCCTCTGTAGATCGGTTTGCTCTATATGCAAACTGGTGAGGGTTGAGTGTAGGTGGTATGAAAGCGGTGATATGGCTTCGGACCAGTTTCTCAAAGCACTTCATGATGGTTGGTGTAAGAGCTACTGGCCGGTAGTCATTTGGGCTGCTGGCGTTTCCCTTCTTTGGCAGGGGGATTATTGTGGAGGACTTTAGGCAAGGTGGAATCACGCCCTGTGATAGGGACTGGTTGAATATTTTAGTAAAGACATTCGCCAGTTGGTCCGCCCAGTCCTTCAGAACCCTTCCTGTCACGCCATCTGGTCCCGCCGCTTTCCTTGGGTTTACAGCTCGCAGTGTGCGCCCGACCTCCTGCACCTGCACCGTGAGGATGTCGCTGCCGTGCACTGGTGGCTGTGGTGAGGCCTCCGGTGTCTCTACCTCAAAACGAGCGAAGAAGAGGTTTAACCCCTCAGCTGATGAAGCGTCCCCGCTGGCTGCGGCGCGATTGCTGGTTTTGTAGTTGGTGATGTGTTGGACCCCTTGCCACATCTGCCTTGTGTGACCCTCGATCTTCTGCTTGTATGTCGCTTTAGCCTTCCTAATGCCTTTGTCCAAATGGATTCTTGACGCCTTGTAGAGTGCCTCGTCTCCATTTCTGAAAGCACTATTTCTCTCCTTCAACAGGATTTTGACCTCTCTGGTTATCCAGGGTTTCTGGTTAGGGTACACCCAAATACACCTGTCCACTGTGACTGTGTCTAAACAGTGTTTGATGTAGCCTAAAACAGATGAGGAGTACATTTCCAGGTCCTGGTGTGCAAAGATGTCCCAGTCAGTTCTTTCAAAGCAGTCTTATAACTGCTCCGTAGCTCCATTTGGCCTCGTTTGAACAGTCCTTGTTGTGGGGGGAGCTTTTTTTCCTGAAGGGGGTGTATGCTGGTATCATGAGCAGGGACATGTGATCTGAGAAGGCAAGGTGTGGTAATTGTATAGCCCTATAGCCCTGCTTTATGTTAGAGTAGACTTTATCCAGGGTGTTTACACCTCTGGTGGCACATGTTACGTGCTGATGGAATTTGGGCAGTACTACTTTAAGCTCAGCATGGTTGAAATCCCCCGCGATCACATGTACTCCCTCTAGATGCTTGTTTAGCTGAAAGCTACACTACCGTTCAAAAGTTTGGGCTCACCCAAACAATTTTGTGGAATAGCCTTTATTTCTAAGAACAAGAATAGACTGTCGAGTTTCAGATGAAAGTTCTCTTTTTCTGGCCATTTTGAGCGTTTAATTGACCCCACAAATGTGATGCTCCAGAAACTCAATCTGCTCAAAGGAAGGTCAGTTTTGTAGCTTCTGTAACGAGCTAAACTGTTTTCAGATGTGTGAACATGATTGCACAAGGGTTTTCTAATCATCAATTAGCCTTCTGAGCCAATGAGCAAACACATTGTACCATTAGAACACTGGAGTGATAGTTGCTGAAAATGGGCCTCTATACACCTATGTAGATTTTGCACCAAAAACCAGGCATTTGCAGCTAGAATAGTCATTTACCACATTAGCAATGTGTAGAGTGTATTTCTTTAAAGTTAAGACTAGTTTAAAGTTATCTTCATTGAAAAGTACAGTGCTTTTCCTTAAAAAATAAGGACATTTCAATGTGACCCCAAACTTTTGAACGGTAGTGTGTGTATATATATATATATATATATATATATATATATATATATATATATATATATATATATATATATATATATATATATATATATATATATGTGTGTGTGTGTGTGTGTGTGTGTGTGTGTGTGTGTGTGTGTGTGTGTGTGTGTGTGTGTGTGTGTGTGTATACAGAATGTGTATAACTCCCCTGTTACTCCATTGATCATGTGTTCCATGCCATAGATTCCTGCTCTGCCAAGTAAGTTTTTGTTATTCATTTCACAGTTAGTGACTTTAGTTTCACGTTCATAGTTTCTGCCTTTGTGCTAGATTTGTTTTCTTAGCCAAGTTTTTGTCTCCGCCTTGTGCTCGCCTTTTGTTTGTCCCTTTTTATAGTCATTATTAAATCATGTACCTACCTTCATCCGATGTCCACTCCAACTATTCTTGCATCTCGGGAAAACAAACAATCCATAGTCCACGTTTTGACAGTTGGTATTCTGGTTTCCGAGTTCGATGATTCCTGTGCTAGTAAGTTTTTGTTCTTTAGCTTCTCGTGCGAACGGCACGCTTTCCTATTGTTTTCGTTCCTGTCTTTTGTAATGTGTGTGATTTATGACAAATAAATAATCTCCTACCTGCACGCTTTCATCCGGAGTGTCTGTGTTGCATCTGGAGGAACGATCCCGCATAAAGATGCGACCCCCACGTGACAAATGTTGGTTCCTCTGTTGCACTTACAATCCAAGCAATAACATTGTACAGTTCAAGTGGCACAACAGATTTTGCATCAGACACATTTAAATTATCTTATGTGGGTGGCCGGGGGCACATCATACCGGGAGAGTCAGATAGTAGCTGCTTCAATATCTGCGCTGCACTATAAAGTGTCCTCGTGTTCTCAGTAGTTTGTGGACCAGCTGTTGTTCTTGCCATGTGTTCAGTGTCACTTTCACCTTGGCTTACTTCAGTTGACTCAGTTGTGTCTGTACCTGATGGATGAGGTAGCCTGTCTATAAGCTTATCTGCAGACAATGTCTCAACAAAAAACAGTTTGCAGATGTTGCGTTTGAAACACCAGTTGGGGAAAGTCCAGAGTCAGCCTTCTCTTTAATTTATCCTGCCTGCAACATAAGAACACAGGGAAAGAGGAGCACAAGAATGTAAATAAAGATACAGGTATATTCATAAGTATTAGTAGTTTAAATATACTATCTAAGCCTTTTTTTTTATTATTTATTATTCTTTTGATATTTTCCAGCATAAAAGTGTTTTACATCGCTGCCAAAAAAAGCTTCTGTTGTTACCTGTAGTTTGTAGCATCACAATCGTCATGTTTTTGCACCGTATTTAAAAACATTCGTCGTAGCTGCTTCATTCTCAGCACCTCCTGATTAACAATTATCCTTTGGCGGATAATCCTCTCGTAGAATATGTTGTAGCTGGCATCAAAGGTTGGTTCCCTTCTGAAAAGAAACACACACACACACACACACACACACACACACACACACACACACACACACACACACACACACACACACACACACACACACACACACACATTTAATATGTGCCAAAAGGTATGCAGTCAAGATTGTAGCTATATACAAACAGCCTTTACAAGTGCATCTAAAACAAATATAATATCATGGAAAAGTAAATTCAAAAAGTGAAACTTTTATTTATTCTATATTCATTTCATAATTATTGACACTGTATCTGTCATGCATCTACAATATGAATTGTAATTTATAGTGTGTATATGATTGATAATGCAATTTAATAACTCACACTTCTTCATCTGCGGTTCCAGTAACTGTTACATCAGACTTTGTCATGAAGCTGGTGTACTGTCTGTAACAGGACTTGTGGTACCGCACCTCCATGGCCACACAGTCTCTGTCTTCAATATGCAAGAGAATGCTACTGTCTTGATTTATCCTGGCAGCGTTCATCAACTGGCCTAAAAATAAAAGATGATTCAATGGTTTGTATGTGTGTAAGTGCTACGTGTCATGTGTGTGTGTGTGTGTTTGTGTGTGTTTACTTGCTGCAAGCGTTTGTGCCTGTGAAAG
Organism: Entelurus aequoreus; assembly: GCF_033978785.1. Classification (NCBI taxonomy): domain Eukaryota; kingdom Metazoa; phylum Chordata; class Actinopteri; order Syngnathiformes; family Syngnathidae; genus Entelurus; species Entelurus aequoreus. The sequence goes on from NC_084744.1 coordinate 6,465,329, forward strand.
ATGGTCCCTCTGCCGTTTGCCTCCCACATTAATTCTCTCGTCCGTTTTCTTGCAAATGATACAAATGGCAGGGAGGACAAGGCCAGCAGAACCGATAGGCAAGCCCGTCTTCGATCTTAGCTTTTTCTTTGGAGTGCCACTTGTCGAGCCTGAAGCGTCGTCCGATGCCACAAACTCATCTTGACCCACATCCAGCCGATTGGCCAGTTTTTCGGCAGTATCCAAACGCCTCTTATCAATGAACCACCGGTAACAAGTCGGGTGAAGCCCAGCGTCATCAGGAATATCTTTAAATTCAACATGGATACAGGATTTGAATGTCTCGGCTACTTTATGAGACTCGCCATCACAGCAAAGCCACCGTTTTAAACAATTCCTGTAAGTATCCCACCTTCTGATAGTGAAATCATTCACCTCTTCATTCCTAACAGACGTAACATGCACGTAGCATATTTTGTTGTTCTTTTTTCGAACTTTTTTAAGGTGTTTTAGAGTATTTTCCTCTTCATCGCTCGACTTTGTTGACATCGCCATCTTGAATCTGCGCGGCTACCCGATTGGTCGAATGTGAAGCATGTGACAAAAACGTCACCTCTTGAGACGAAAATATTGTTACGCCAAGCAAGAAATAGTCCCGACTTTAAACACTAATTTAAAAAATTTGCCTGGATGTCCAGTGGAGAACTTTTTTTTTCTCATTGAAAACCAAAATATCTTTTTTAAGAACCAAAAATTATTTAGTGCCCAGACATGGGTACGAGATGAAACGAAAAACGGGTTCACCTTACGGCCTATGTGTAGGACCGGCTCCTCACAGAGGGACTTCTTCACCCTTTCAAACGCCTGCTGGCACTGCTCCGTCCACTGGATCATATCTGGGGCACCCTTTCGGGTGAGGTCAGTCAGAGGGCTGGTCAGGTCCGCAAACCGGGGGATAAACCTCCGGTAGTAGCCTGCCAGTCCCAAAAACTGCCTCACCTCTTTTTTCGTCTTGGGGTTTGGGCAGGCCGCAATTGCCGCTGTCTTATTTACTTGCGGGCGCACCTGCCCTCCCCCCAAAAGGTAACCTAAATACTGTACCTCCCTTCGGCCAACCGCACATTTTGCCGGGTTGGCGGTGAGCCCCGCCCGCCTCAGGGACTCGAGCACCGCCCCCACCCGCCGCAGGTGTTCTTCCTAGCCGCCACTTTGGATGATGACGTCATCCAGATAGGGGGCCGCGTATGCAGCGTGGGGCCGCAGCACCCGGTCCACAAGTCGCTGGAACGTGGCGGGCGCACCGAACAAATTGGTACAATCCTTCCGAAGTGGAGAATGCCGTTTTTTCCCTGGACTCTGGTGATAAGGGAATCTGCCAGTAGCCTTTGGTCAAATTTAGTATTGTGAAAAAACGAGCAGTGCCTAGCCGATCCAGGAGCTTGTCGATGGCTTCTGCGGTGCTTTTTTGTGAACTTCTGGATCTGCCTCTTGGGAACCTTTTGGCCATGGAGACCAGCTGCTGGGTCTCTGCCACACCAGAGTCCGTTTGGAGAGACTGGAGGAGATGCGGATAAAGAGGGACATGGCTGTGGAGCTGGCACTGAGCGCCGGGACGGACAAGCTTCACAGTGTCTTGGCTGATCGAGCAGGTATCGGACACCTCGGTCTCCTTGGACGTATCCTCGCTCATCCATGCGGACTGGACACCGGCTGAGAGTTGGTGGGCGACCGAAGGTGGAGTCGACTCTATTGGTTGCTTTGTTGGGTCTGCTCCTGTCTCTGGCCATGCTCCCCCCACCCCAGCAGATGATGGCGTGGAACACCGCAGAGGCCACCACAGTGTATATGTTTGTTCTGTTTTTTTGTTGTTGTTTTACTTTTGTGGCTGTGTGTAGAAGTGGCTGGTTGCATCAGCTCTGCTCTTTTAATGTCTTTAATGTCCTTTGTGTTCTTTGATGTTCCCCCCTCCAGCGTTTACCTGTTTCTCACCTTTTTTGTAAGGGTCACCAGACGTTATTTCTTTGTAAACGTGGTCTTGTTGTCAAACTGTTGTACACAGTTTATAGATTTGAGCAAATATGATATGAAATATGATCAATCATGCAACACAAATTTAAACAACTTTTTACCGTGTCCCCCTCTCGAGGTAGTCTATCCCAGCGGGACACACCCTGGACCAATCGCCACCTACTCTTCATACTATTTATTACAATCTGCCAAATGCATAAATATATAGTATAATTTATCACTTTTTAGCTACATTATATGGTAACAATTTTAATAACTAAAGGGTACGGTGTCTAACCTAAACGCCACCTACTCTTCATACTATTTATTACAATCTGCCAAATGCATAAATATATAGTATCATTTATCACTTTTTAGCTACATTATATGGTAACAATTTTAATAACTAAAGGGTACGGTGTCTAACCTAAACGCCTTACCATGCTAATGTTAGTATGCTAACTTTTTTTTTTTTTTTACCTCATTTTGAACCTGAGTGTCAATTAACTTGGTACTTGACACAGGCTAACTGTCAGCATGCTAACGCTATCATGTTAGCATGCTAACCCTTTCAGCTAATATTACAGCCGTACACCTCATTGTCATGTAACTTGGTACTTGATACATGCCAACTTTAACAAAGCAGCAAAGAAGCTTCCGGTTACGCCGGAAAACAGATGTTACTTCAAAATAAAGACACAGTTTATTTGCCAAAACACAGTGCCACAAATGAAAACAACAAAGCATTTTTTAGTTGAGCCAAGGAACAGGATGTTACTTCAAAATAAAAGAAAATGGGACCTGGACATTTGACTCAAGTGTTCACTTAGAGTTGAGAACTATGAAATGTTTTACAATCTATATTCACACATTTAATGAACTAGTAAAGTAAACATATAGCAATGTTAATATTTGGTTACATGCCCCCCCCACACACACACACACACCCCCGGCAACCATGAGAAGGACAAGCTGTAGAAAATGGATGGATCATTTGATAAAATCATTCATGTGGGTTAACTTCCTTAGTTTAACAAACCTGCCACCTGTTCTTCCTCATCAATACATGTTTCCTGTTCTTCCTCATCAATACATGTTTCCTGTTCTTCCTCATCAATACATGTTTCCTGTTCTTCCTCATCAATACATGTTTCCTGTTCTTCCTCATCAATACATGTTTCCTGTTCTTCCTCATCAATACATGTTTCCTGTTCTTCCTCATCAATACATGTTTCCTGTTCTTCCTCATCAATACATGTTTCCATCACGTTTCTTAAATCTAAATACAGTTTTCGAGCTGTACATTCGTCCACTGGAACTTCCCAACCATTTTCAGTCCTAATGAGCTCCCAGCGCTTGAAGAGTGTTTCATCACAGGGGTACCGCCCTCTTGGGGTACACCTCCTCCTGCAGACTTCAATATCCTCTGGGAGAACAGCTTGGAGTTTGTCCTCTGCTGGTCCATCACGTTGTAACCTGAGTATGTTGTGGTCACTTATGTTCCTATTGAATCTTCCAACAAACTCCTCCAGCTGCTCCTACAAGGCAAAACATGAGAATATTAGCAGACTTTTGGGAGAGGGGAAATGGATCGGATGGTTCTTGGGACTGGATCGCTGCTCCGCTGACTTATGTATGGATTTGTTTGTTCATATTATTGTGTGTGTACTGTATGTGTATGTATGTGTGTGTGCGTGTATGTGTGTGTGTACATGTGTATAGCTGTATATGTGTGTGCGGGTATATATATATATATATATATATATATATATATATATATATATATATATATATATATATATATATATATATATATACATACATATATATATATATATATATATATATATATATTATATATATATATATATATATATATATATATATATATATATATATATATATATATATATATATGTATATATATATATATATATATATATATATATATATATATATATATATATATATATATATATATATATATATATATATAAAAGTTAAAAAGTTAAAGTTAAAGTACCAATTATTGTCACACACACACTAGGTGTGGTGAAATTTGTCCTCTGCATTTGACCCATCCCCTTGATCACCCCCTGGGAGGTGAGGGGAGCAGTGGGCAGCAGCGTAGCCGCGCCAGGGAATCATTTTTGGTGATTTAACCCCCAATTCCAACCCTTGATGCTGAGTGCCAAGCAGGGAGGTAATGGGTCCCATTTTTATAGTCTTTGGTATGACCCGGCCGGGGGAACTCACAACCTACCGATCTCAGGGCGGACACTCTAACCACTAGGCCACTATATATATATATATATATATCTATATATATATATATATATATATATATATATATATATATATATATATATATATATATATATATATATATATATATATATATATATATATATATATATATATATATATATATATATGCCGCTGCTGCCCACTGCTCCCCAAGGGGATGGGACAAATGCAGAGGACAAATTTCACCACATCTAGTGCGTGGGTGACAATCATTGGTACTTTAATCTTTTATATATGTACTGTGTATATGTGTATGTATATATTTTGTGGGGGCCTGCTTATTGTTGGCCATTGTAACATTACACTTACACTCAAAGTTGGATATAACGCGGTTGTTGGAGTCCATGAAATACCGATAGTGTTTTTCCCGAGATCACGTTAAACAGAAATCCTTTTCTTCTCCAAAAAGTTATGTGTGTAACTCTGCTGCCTAAACCTGCTCGGTGAATAGTTCCCCACGTGAAGTGACGTGAAGTGAAGGGTGGATTGTGCTCCCACTATCCACCACTAGGTGGAAGCATCACTGGGTCCTTCTTTTTGGAGACTTTCCTAAAGATTTACTGTGTAAATTTGTAAATACGCGATAATTTGGTGAAAAACAACACGATTGACTCTGGTGGAAAAATCACGCTATGTAGAATGTTGCGTTATATTTGACCGTGTTGTATCCAACTTTGAGGGTAGTTTGAACAGTAACATTGTGTTTCCCTATAGGAAAATAAAATGCTGTACTTTAATCAAGTGATTCTTTGTTGTACCACTAAATGGAGCCTGCATACCACTAGCAGTACACATACCACCATTTGAAAATCAATGCTCATTTGCATGTTTGTTGTTGTTGTTGTTGTTGTTGTTGTTGTTGTTGTTGTTGTTGTTGTTGTTGCACGTGCCCTTCACGAGTGTGTTTCAAAATATAACTATGATGTCAACATTGTGTAAGTGCAAGAACGATTCATTTATGATTGTTTATCAAAATATAACTATAGATGTCAACATTGTGTAAGTGCTGAAAGATTAATTTATGATTGTTTATCAAAGTATAACTATAGATGTCAACATTGTGTATGTGCTGGAAACTTCATTTTTCATTGTTTATCAAAATATAACTATAGACGTCAACATTGTGTATGTGCTGAAAGATTCATTTATGATTGTTTATCAAAAAATAACTATAGATGTCAACATTGTGTAAATGCTGAAAGATTTATTAATGAGTGTTTATCAAAATAAAACTATAGATGTCAACATTGTGTTGTGTTGCTGAAAGATGATATATATTATAATATTACTGTAAATGGAAAAATGGTACTATAGTTTTTTTTTAACTGTAAAATCCAGGCAACTGAGCTGTCAGCTTTTTTACTGTACAATCTATTGTCATTTCTACACTGTACACTTTGATGAATAACTTGCTTTGATATAACTCAAGCAGATATTTATTTTGTTTTACTATTAAAAAATTTAGAATTAATAAGTATTATACTTGTTGCATTATTAGTTAATAAAGTTTAAAATATACTCAATAGCATGCAATACATGTTTTTCTGTCCGTCACAATGAAAAGATGACATTTAGTAAATGATAAAATGCTTTGAGTCGTATTATTTCAGGGTTTAATGATGCGTTAAATGATGTGGCGGGCCCCCGGGCTTTGAGTTTGACAGCTGTGTTATAAGAAATGTATTTCATATTTACCTGGATGATGTGGAGGAAGCAGAACTGTATGAGCTTCTTGTCCAAATCGTTCCCTGTGAATTGTCCTAATTCTCTGAGATTTGCAAAACAGAACTTCCATGGAGTCCATGTTTGTAACGACCTGTGACGGCTAAAGCTGTATCCATCCATCACACTGTCCTCCCCAGAATAACAGTCTGTATGATTCCTACGCAGGAAAGTTTGCTCTTTTGTGATGTGTTTATTTTCTCTACTTGGTTTGACCATCAGTCGCTGTGGACAACCTCCAATACGAGTCACTGTGTCCAGGAAGTGGTTGACGAATACTGAAGGATCACCGTCGTTATTGTCTGCTTCCATCCACAATATGGTGTCACTAAATATGTCAGTGCAGGCACTAATTGTAATACCATACAGCTTCAGTTCGTCATATAAGTCCAAAAACCATAACTCGTTGGGATTCTTGATCTTGTATAACTCCTTCATTATCTTTCTATTTTGTAAAGATTCCTCATATGCTGTGGAAACAAAATGCATCAGTTAGTGCAGGGGTTGGCAACCTTTACCACTCAAAGAGCCATTTTGACCCGTTTCACAAATTCAAGAAAACAATGGGAGCCACCTGCGATGAGGTGGCGACTTGTCCAGGGTGTACACCGCCTACCGCCCGATTGCAGCTGAGATAGGCTCCAGCGCCCCCGCGACCCCAAAGGGAATAAGCGGTAGAAAATGGATGGATGGAATGGGAGCCACAAAACTATTTTGAAATTTAAAATGAAATAACACTGCATATAAAGTTTTTTTTTTGCTTTGTGCTATGTATAAACCAGACATGCGGTCCGTGAGACGCTATTTCGCGAGTTTTATATGAATGACGCTTGACAGCGTCATACTTGCCAACTCTCCTGATTTTTGCCAACTCTCCTGATTTTTCCGGGAGACTCGAAAGGTTTCTCATAGTCATTCACATTGACGTCCCACTGGGGTGAGTTTTCCTTGCCCGTATGTGGGCTCTGTACCGAGGATGTCGTTGTGGCTTGTACAGCCCTTTGAGACACTTGTGATTTAGGGCTATATAAATAAACATTGATTGATTGATTGATTGATTGATTGACTTCTGTGCTAGTCACAGACTTGCGATAACAAACACCATGTTCAAGCATAAGGATGCTCATAGGTGTACCTGGTACCAGAGCACCCTAGGCCAAAGATCAATGATCGATTTTGTAATCGTATCAGCTGATCTGAGGCCGTATGTTTTGGACACTCGGGTGAGGAGAGGGGCTGAACTGTCAACTGATCACCATCTGGTGGTGAGTTGAGTCAGATGGCAGGGGAAACCTCTGGCCAGACCTGGCAAACCCAAGCGTGTAGTGCGGGTGAACTGGGAACGTTTGGAGGCGTCCTCTGTCCGGAAGGACTTCAACTCCCACCTCCGGCGGGACTTCTCTGCCATCCCTGTGGAGGTTGGGGACATTGAACAGGAATGGGCAATGTTCAAAGCCTCTATTGCTAAAGCTACAGTTGCGAGCTGTGGCCAGAAGGTTAGGTGCCTCAAGGGGCGGTATCCCTCGAACACCCTGGTGGACAGTGGTGGTCAGGGAAGCCGTCCAACTGAAGAAGGAGTCCTACAGGGGCATGTTATCCCAGGGAACTCCGGAGGCAGTTGCAAGGTACCGACAGGCCCGAAGGGCAGCGGCCGTGGCTGTGGACGAGGCTAAGCAGAGAGTGTGGGAGCAGTTTGGGGAATCCATGGAGAAGGACTATCGGGTGGCACCAAAGCTGTTCTAGAAGACCATACGGCACCTCAGGAGGGGGAAGCAGGGAACCATCCAAGCTGTGTACGGCAAGGATGGGACTTTGCTGACTTCAAATGAGGAAGTCGAAGGGCGTTGGAAAGAGCACTTTGAAGAACTCCTGAACCCAACAACATCCAACACACCCTCCCTGACAGGAGCAGAGCCTGAGGATGATGGGGGATCAACGTCAATCTCTCGGAGTGAAGTCACTGAGGTAGTTAGACAACTCCACAGTGGCAAAGCTCCAGGGGTTGACGAGATCCGTCCAGAAATGCTGAAGGCTCTGGGTGTTGATGGGCTGTCTTGGTTGATACGCCTTTTCAACATTGCGTGGAAGTCTGGGACAGTGCCAAGGGAGTGGCAGGTTGGGGTGGTGTTTACCCTTTTCAAAAAGGGGGACCAGAGAGTGTGTGCTAATTACAGGGGTTTCACACTACTCAGCCTCCCTGGGAAAGTTTACGCCAAGGTACTGGAAAGGAGGGTCCGGCCGATAGTCGAAACTCAATTTTCAAGAGGAGCAATGTGGATTCTGTCCTGGTCGTGGAACAACTGGCCAGCTTTTTACTCTTGCGGGAATCGTGGAGAAGGCCTGGGAGTATGCCTATCCAGTGTACATGTGCTTTGTGGATTTGAAGAAGGCGTATGACCGGGTCCCCCGGGAGATCTTGTGGGAGGTGCTGAGGGAGAACGGAGTGAGGGGAACCCTGCTGAGGGCCATCCAATCTCTGTACAACCAAAGCGAGAGTTGTGTCCGGGTGCTTGGATGAAGTGAAGTGAAGTGTGAAGTGAAGTGAATTACATTTATATAGCGCTTTTTCTCAAGTGACTCAAAGCGCTTTACATAGTGAAACCCAATATCTAAGTTACATTCAAACCAGTGTGGGTGGCACTGGGAGCAGGTGGGTAAAGTGTCTTGCCCAAGGACACAACGGCAGTGACTAGGATGGCGGAAGCGGGGATCGAACCTGCAACCCTCAAGTTGCTGGCACGGCCACTCTACCAACCGAGCTATACCGCCCCCGGATGAGAGTCGGATCCGTTTCTAGTGGGGGTTGGTCTCCGCCAGGGCTGCGCTCTGTCACCTATGCTGTTTGTGATTTTCATGGACAGGATTTCTAGGCATAGTCGTGGCCATGGCGGAGAGGGTATACGTCTCAGGGGACTAAAGGTTGTGTCACTGCTGTTTGCAGATGATGTGGTCCTGATGGCACCTTCGGTTCGTGACCTTCAGCTCTCACTGGATCAGTTCGCAGCCGAGTGTTTAGCAGCTGGAATGAGGATCAGCATCTCCAAATCTGAGGCCATGGTTCTCAGCAGGAAACCGATGGTTTGTACAAACCCCAAATCCATATGAGTTGGGAAATTGTGTTAGATGTAAATATAAACGGAATACAATGATTTGCAAATCATTTTCCACCCATATTCAGTTGAATATGCTACAAAGACAACATATTTGAGTTCAAACTGATAAAAAAAATGTTTTTGCAAATAATCATTAACTTTAGAATTTGATGCCAGCAACACGTGACAAAGAAGTTGGGAAAGGTGGCAATAAATACTGATAAAGTTGAGGAATGCTCATCAAACACTTATTTGGAACATCCCACAGGTGAACAGGCAAATTTGGAACAGGTGGGTGCCATGATTGGGTATAAAAGTAGATTCCATGAAATGCTCAGTCATTCACAAACAAGGATGGGACGAGTGTCACCACTTTGTCAACAAATGCGTGAGCAAATTGTTGAAAAGTTTAAGAAAAACCTTTCTCAACCAGCTATTGCAAGGAATTTAGGGATTTCACCATCTACGGTCCGTAATATCATCAAAGGGTTCAGAGAATCTGGAGAAATCACTGCATGTAAGCAGCTAAGCCCGTGACCTTCGATCCCTCAGGCTGTACTGCATCAACAAGCGACATCAGTGTGTAAAGGATATCACCACATGGGCTCAGGAACACTTCAGAAACCGACTGTCAGTAACTACAGTTGGTCGCTACATCTGTAAGTGCAAGTTAAAACTCTCCTATGCAAGGCAAAAACCATTTATCAACAACACCCAGAAACGCCGTCGGCTTCGCTTGGCCTGAGCTCATCTAAAATGGACTGATACAAAGCGGAAAAGTGTTCTGTGGTCTGACGAGTCCACATTTCAAATTGTTTTTGGAAACTGTGGACGTCGTGTCCTCCTGACCAAAGAGGAGAAGAACCATCCGGATTGTTATAGGCGCAAAGTTGAAAAGCCAGCATGTGTGATGGTATGGGGGTGTATTAGTGCCCAAGACATGGGTAACTTACACATCTGTGAAGGCGCCATTAATGCTGAAAGGTACATACAGCTTTTGGAGCAACATATGTTGCCATCCAAGCAACGTTACCATGGACGCCCTGCTTATTTCAGCAAGACAACGCCAAGCCATGTGTTACATCAACGTGGCTTCATAGTAAAAGAGTGCGGGTACTAGACTGGCCTGCCTGTAGTCCAGACCTGTCCCCCATTGAAAATGTATGGCTCATTATGAAGCCTAAAATATCACAACGGAGACCCCCGGACTGTTGAACAACTTAAGCTGTACATCAAGCAAGAATGGGAAAGAATTCCACCTGAGAAGCTTCAAAAATGTGTCTCCTCCGTTCCCAAACGTTTACTGAGTGTTGTTAAAAGGAAAGGCCATGTAACACAGTGTGAGTTTGAACATCAAATATCTTGTCTTTGTAGTGCATTCAATTGAATATGGGTTGAAAAGGATTTGCAAATCATTGTATTCCGTTTATATTTACATCTAACACAATTTCCCAACTCATATGGAAACGGGGTTTGTACAGTCCAGGTAGAGGACGAGACTCTGTCCCAGGTGGAGGAGTTTAAGTATCTCGGGATCTTGTTCACGAGTGAGGGAAAGATGGAGAAGGAAATCAGCCGGAGAATCGGAGCAGCTGGGGCAGTATTGCAGTCTCTCTGCCTCACTGTTGTGACGAAACGAGAGCTGAGCCAGAAGGCAAAGCTCTCGGTCTACCGAGCTATCTACATTCCTACTCTCACCTATGGTCATGAAGTGTGGGTCATGACTGAAAGAATAAAGTCGCGGATACCATTAGCCAAAATGAGTTTCCTCAGAAGGGTGGCTGGCATCTCCCTTAGAGATAGGGTAAGAAGTTCAGTCACCCGAGAGAGACTCGGAGTAGAGCAGCTGCTCCTTCGCTTGGAAAAGAGCCAGCTTAGGTGGTTCGGGCATCTCCTGCGGATGCCTCACGAGCGTCTCCCTAGGGAGGTCCTCGTTGCACGTCCCACTGGGAGGAGACCCCGCGGCAGGCCAAGGACCAGATGGGGGGATTACATCTCCACTCTGGCCTGGGAACGCTTCGGGATTCCCCAGGAGGAAGTTGTTAATGTTGCTCTGGAGAGGGAAGTCTGGGGGTCTCTGCTGGAGCTGTTGTCCCCGCGACCCGCGACCCGATTGCGGATAAGCGGTTGAAGATGGATGGATGGAACAAAGAACCCATTTGATTTTGGTGTGGATAAAAGGTGCTCGACTGAATTTCTTACTTTATGATTTGAAATAATTACATTTTTCTGTCTTCTAATACAGTGAGAGAAATACTTATCTGATCCCCGGCTGATTGTGTAAGTTTATCCCCTAACAAAGATGTAAACACTCCAGAATGTTGTCTATAATACTTCATCATTGAGATTGGATATCAACAAAACATCCAAAAGAAGAAAAATAAAAGTACAGTAAGATTTATTGTCATTAAAATTGTATTGTGCATATATTTGTAAATAAGTCAATTTACAAAATCAGGACAGGATCTAGTCTTAGACTTAGATTGGTCAGATCTAGTCTTAGACTTAGATTGGTCACGTCTAGTCTTAAATTTAGATTGGTTAGGTCTAGTCTTAGACTTAGATTGGTCACATGCAGTCCTAGACTTAGGTTGGTCACATCTAGTCTTAGGCTATGGTTGGACACATCTAGTCTTAGACTGAGATTGGTCGCATCTAGTCTTAGACTTAGTTTGGTCACATCTAGTCTTAGACTTAGATTGGTTAGGTGTGTTCTTTGACTGAGATTGGTCACATCTAGTCTTAGACTTAGATTGGTCAGGTCTAGTCTTAGACTGAGATTGGTCACATCCAGTCTTAGACTTAAATTGGTAACATCCAGTTTTAGACTTAGATTGGTCACATCTAGTGTAAGACTTAGATTGGTCACATCTAGTCTTAGACTTAGATTGGTCACATCTAGTCTTAGGCTTAATTTGGTCACTGTAGTGGCCAACAGCTCTCTCGTCAGCTGATGCGCGTGCGCGCAATCTTACCGGCTGTCTGTTCAGCTTTTGTTTTGGTACACTTTTGGCACAACTCTTGGTTCTCTGTAAGGAACCAAACTTTTACAGCTCTGCGCTGTGGTGGCGTCTTTTGTACTCTTTGATTTGACACAGCTGACTAATTACCGGGCTCGCGCACTAGCAGATGAGATGGGAGCATGCCACGCTATACCTGCGCGTGAACGTAAATAGATCGGCTCTTTTTTATATAAGCCGATTAGCTGAAATAATGCCAAATTATATACACTTTACCTGGGGTTGCCTAGGTGAATAGGGGTGCGGATGTGCTCTACGATGAAATACAATTTTATTAAGTGGGGTTTGGCTGGTTGCCAAGCCGCCGCGGTTGCGAACTTATGCATCAGCTGACGAGACAGCTGTTCGCCCCAACAGTCACATCTAGTCTTAAATATTTATTTTCTTACCGTATTATGGATTTCAGATTATCATACATGATAGCTAAAATGTTGTATTACTAACAAGTTAACTCAGTATGGAAACTACTAACATTGCAGCAAACAAATAAAAGAAGAAGAAATAAGGTAGATTTCAAGCAAAATAATTCATAGGATTAATTGTTAACAATCACCAAGACACTGCATGCAGATCTACAACCAGATCTTACCTTCTCTTCTAAGTTGGTCTCTTTTACGGCGTTCTGCAAGAGTAAAGAGAGAAATTCGTTTTTTTGTACAATTTTCATGAAAATGTTTGAACACAAACGAGGAGAGAAAAGTTTGATGTTGCAGTTGATGAATTAGCTTTGATTGCATGAAAGAATCAGTAGATCACATACTTGCCAACCTTGAGACCTCCGATATCGGGAGGTGAGGGCGGGGGGGGCGTGGTCGGGCGGGGGCGTGGCTAAGGGCGTGGTTAAGAGGAGAGTATATTTACAGCTAGAATTCACCAACTCAAGTATTTCATATATATATATATATATATATATATATATATATATATATATATATATATATATATATATATATATATATATATATATATATATATATATATACTGTATATATATATTTTTATATATATATATATATATATATATATATATATATATATATATGTATATATATATATATACTGTATATATATATTTTTATATATATATATATATATATATATATATATATATATATATATATATATATATATATATATATATATATATATATATATATATGAAATACTTGACTTTCAGTGAATTCTAGCTATCCATCCATCCATCCATCCATCTTCTTCCGCTTATCCGAGGTCGGGTCGCGGGGGCAGCAGCTTAAGCCCAGACTTCCCTCTCCCCAGCCACTTCGTCCAGCTCCTCCCGGGGGATCCCGAGGCGTTCCCAGGCCAGCCGGGAAACATAGTCTTCCCAACGTGTCCTGGGTCTTCCCCGTGGCCTCCTACCGGTCGGACGTGCCCTAAACACGTCCCTAGGGAAGCGTTCGGGTGGCATCCTGACCAGATGCCCGAACCACCTCATCTGGCTCCTCTCGATGTGGAGGAGCAGCGGCTTTACTTTGAGCTCCCCCCGGATGGCAGAGCTTCTCACCCTATCTTTAAGGGAGAGCCCCGCCACCCGGCGGAGGAAACTCATTTCGGCCGCCTGTACCCGTGATCTTGTCCTTTCGGTCATAACCCAAAGCTCATGACCATAGGTGAGGATGGGAACGTAGATCGACCGGTAAATTGAGAGCTTTGCCTTCCGGCTCAGCTCCTTCTTCACCACAACGGATCGATACAGCGTCCGCATTACTGAAGACGCCGCACCGATCCGCCTGTCGATCTCACGATCCACTCTTCCCTCACTCGTGAACAAGACTCCGAGGTACTTGAACTCCTCCACTTGGGGCAGGGTCTCCTCCGCAACCCGGAGATGGCACTTCACCCTTTTCCGGGTGAGAACCATGGACTCTGACTTGGAGGTGCTGATTCTCATCCCAGTCGCTTCACACTCAGCTGCGAACCGATCCAGTGAGAGCTGCAGATCCTGGCCAGATGAAGCCATCAGGACCACATCATCTGCAAAAAGCAGAGACCTAATCCTGCAGCCACCAAACCAGATCCCCTCAACGCCTTGACTGCGCCTAGAAATTCTGTCCATAAAAGTTATGAACAGAATTGGTGACAAAGGGCAGCCTTGGACGAGTCCAACCCTCACTGGAAACGTGTCCGACTTACTGCCGGCAATGCGGACCAAACTCTGGCACTGATCATACAGGGAGCAGACCGCCACAATCAGACAGTCCGATACCCCATACTCTCTGAGCACTCCCCACAGGACTTCCCGAGGGACACGGTCGAATGCCTTCTCCAAGTCCACAAAACACATGTAGACTGGTTGGGCAAACTCCCATGCACCCTCAAGGACCCTGCCGAGAGTATAGAGCTGGTCCACAGTTCCACGACCAGGACGAAAACCACACTGTTCCTCCTGAATCCGAGGTTCGACTATCCGGCGTAGCGTCCTCTCCAGCACACCTGAATAGACCTTACCGGGAAGGCTGAGGAGTGTGATCCCACGATAGTTAGAACACACCCTCCGGTTCCCCTTCTTAAAGAGAGGAACCACCACCCCGGTCTGCCAATCCAGAGGTACCGCCCCCGATGTCCACGCGATGCTGCAGAGTCTTGTCAACCAAGACAGCCCCACAGCATCCAGAGCCTTAAGGAACTCCGGGCGGATCTCAGCCACCCCCGGGGCCTTGCCACCGAGGAGCTTTTTAACTACCTCAGCAACCTCAGCCCCAGAAATAGGAGAGCCCACCACAGATTCCCCAGGCACTGCTTCCTCATAGGAAGACGTGTTGGTGGGATTGAGGAGGTCTCCGAAGTATTCCCTCCACCGATCCACAACATCCGCAGTCGAGGTCAGCAGAACACCATCCTCACCATACACGGTGTTGATAGTGCACTGCCTCCCCTTCCTGAGGCGGCGGATGGTGGTCCAGAATCGCTTCGAAGCCGTCCGGAAGTCGTTTTCCATGGCTTCCCCGAACTCCTCCCATGTCCAAGTTTTTGCCTCCGCGACCGCCGAAGCCGCACACCGCTTGGCCTGTCGGTACCTGTCCGCTGCCTCAGGAGTCCTATGAGCCAAAAGGACCCGATAGGACTCCTTCTTCAGCTTGACGGCATCCCTCACCGCCGGTGTCCACCAACGGGTTCTAGGATTACCGCCACGACAGGCACCAACTATCTTGCGGCCACAGCTCCAATCAGCCGCCTCGACAATAGAGGCGCGGAACATGGTCCATTCGGACTCAATGTCCAGCACCTCCCTCGTGACATGTTCAAAGTTCTTCCGGAGGTGGGAATTGAAACTCTCTCTGACAGGAGACTCTGCCAGACGTTCCCAGCAAACCCTCACTTTCTATTTCTTTCTTTAATATTCTAGCTATATTTATATATATATATATATATATATATATATATATATATATATATATATATATATATATATATATATATATATATATATATATATATATATATATATATATATATATTTATTTTATTATACATATAAATAAAATGAATACTTGAATTTCAGTGTTCCGGAGGCTATCCAGTAGATGGCAGCATTGTCCTGTTTAACTTCTCCGTTCATGAATGAGTATATCATTTCGGCCACCGTGTTCAATGGAGAAGTCTGTTCTACAAAATGTACAGGCAACATACCCCTTCCCCTTCGAACTGTCCTGGATGAACTGAAATTCTTGTTTCCATTCGTTTTGGAACTTGCAAGCATATTTCTTCATCTTGCTCGTCGACGGCGTCGCCATGTATGTAACTTCCTCGTTCTTCTGCTTCGTCTCCTTGTTGTGTGCGCAGTTGTGCACTCTACTCTCTAAAAGCCGTAGATGTTATGACGTCATTGGGCAGGCAAGCTGTTTATATTGTGGGAAAGCGGACGTGAGAACAGCCTGTCTCCACTCAGATCCGCATTGAGCTGGAGGGGGCATGGCCTCCAGCTCCGGCTGAATACCGGGAGTTTGTCGGGAGAACATTTCTGCCGGGAGGTTATTGGGAGAGGCGCTGATCACCGGGAGTCTCCCGCTAAAAACGGGAGAGTTGGCAAGTATGGTAGATCATCATCACTTTAATCTTCCTCATGGGGACAAGAGTGTTACATTTCACTTATCATTTTTGTGAATTTGTGTTTTTAGAGTGTGACTTTTTTTTTTTCACTTACCTTGATATTTTTTGTAGAATCCCAAAAAGATGCAGAGCCCAATAAACACGAGTGCAACGATGGAAGTGATGATGACAACCATTTCAGCAACAGATAATTTGCCTGCAAAGGAACACAAAAGTCATAGAAACATTTCTGTGTGCATTCATATCAAAATAACGTTCACATTTCAATATCTCACTTTTATTATAATTGATTATGTTTACCAGATAAGCAGTCCTTAGCAGTGAATGTAGCCATTTCAATGGTCAGAGGGTTGCTGACTTCACAAATATAAACTTGATGATTAAGAAACTTCCTGAGAGTTATTGTTAAATTTGGTCCAGTTTGCTCATTTCCACCTGATCTCCACTTAAACTTTAATAAAGGAGGATGTTTGGACTCTGTTGAGCACACGAGCGTTGCCTGGTATGTGTCAATCATCTCACAACTTATGTTGGGTTTGGATACTTTGTCTGAAAACACAAAGAAGAAAATGGATCAGAGTACAAAAAACAGAATTCTTTAAAATATGCTGCCCCCTATTGATTTGGAGTGTAATAGACTTAGACTTAGACAAACTTTATTGATCCACCAGGGACATTTTTCAACACAGTAGCTCAGTTACAAAGGGTAAGAATGGAAAGGATAATGCAGGTATAAGGTAGACTAAAAATGTACCATAGTAGAAATATAAAATACACTACATAACATGTAAAATGTACATATTTTATATACAGTATATGATGTATGCCATCCATCCATTCATCCATCTTCTTCCGCTTATTCGAGGTCAGGTCACAGGGGCAGCAGCTTCAGCAGAGAGACCCAGACTTCCCTCTCCCCAGCCACTTCGTCCAGCTCCTCCCGGGGTATCCCGAAACGTTTCCAGGCCAGCCGGGAGACATAGTCTTCCCAACGTGTTCTGGGTCTTCCCTGTGGCCTTCTACCAGTCGGACGTGCCCTAAACACTTCCCTAGGGAGGCGTTCGGGTGGCATCCTCACCAGATGCCCGAACCTCATCTGGCTCCTCTCGATGTGGAGGAGCAGCGGCTGTACTTTGAGCTCCTCCCGGATGACAGAGCTTCTCACCCTATCTCTAAGGGAGAGCCCCGCCATCCGGCGAAGGAAAATAATTTCGACCGCTTGTACCCATGATCTTGTCCGTTCGGTCATAACCCAAAGTTCATGACCATAGGTGAGGATGGGAACGTAGATCGACCGGTAAATTGACAGCTTTGCCTTCCTGCTCAGCTCCTTCTTCACCACAACGGATCGATACAGCGTCCGCATTACTGAAGACGCCACACCGGTCCGCCTGTCGATCTCACGATCCACTCTTCCCTCACTTGTGAACAAGACTCCGAGGTACTTGAGGTATACTGTTATATTATATTATTATATTATATCATATTTTTATATAATATATCCAATATACAACAAATCCCAATTACCATGTACAATATTATAGTATATGTTACAGCTGCAGCAAAAAAAAAGGACAGCATAAAATAGAGAGTAAATCCAGCAGAAAATATACATTATAAACAAAGAGAAGTAGCTAACATAGAAGGTGTCAGGTAATAGACAGATATCATCTATTGCTGTATGGCGAGTGATTATACAGCTGGATGGAGTGCGGAATGAAGGAGTTATTGAATGGAAGACTGTGGGAACGTAGATGAAGGAGCCTGTTGGAGTATGAACTCCGCTGTCCCTCAATTGTCTGGTAGAGTGGGTGGGCAGGATTGTCCATGATGGCGAGCAGTTTGTCCAGTGTCCTCCTGTCCCTCGCTGACACAAACGCTTCCAACTGCGTGCCAATAGTTTGGCCGACTTTCCGGATCAGTTTGTCCATCCGGTTTTAGTTTCTTTTGTTGGTGCTGTTCCACCAACAAACCACTGCAAAGTACAGGGCACTGGCCACAACAGACTGAAAAAAGATCTCCAACAGCTTGCTGCACACATTAAAGGACCTAAGCTTCCTCAGGAAAAAGAGTTTGCTTATGCCCTTCTTGTATACTGCTTTGCTGTTGTCCTTCCAGTCCAATCTGCTGTTCAAGTGGACTTACAGGTACTTGTACTGCCCCACTACTGCCACCTCCTGGCCCTGGATGTTGATGGGCTCCACAGGGGTAATTTTCTTCTTGAAGTTGATGACCGGCTCCACATTCAGGAGCATATGGTTCGCCTGAGACCACTTCACAAAGTCAGCGATCCGTGTCCTGTACTCCAAATTATGTCCCTTTCCGATACACCCGACCACAGCAGAGTCGTCAGAATATTTCTGCAGGTGGCAGGACCTGGAACTATGCTGAAAGTCTGAGGTGTACAGGGTGAACAGGAAAGGAGACAGGACAGTCCCCTGTGGAGCACCTACACCACTGACCAAAGTATCCGACAGGGAGCTCCCCAGTCGCACAAATTGGGGTCTATCAGACAAGTAATCAGTGATCCAGGAGACAATGGATGAACTGACACCTATCCTGAGCAACTTGTCACTCATCAGAATTGGCTGAATGGTGTTAAAGGCCCCTCCCACCATCCAGGTGAGAGTGAGCACGATGCAGCAAGTAGATGACAGCATCATCCACTCCTACATGGGGCTGATACGCAAACTGTAGACGGTCCAGAGAAGGAGCCACCAGGGGTCTCAGCTGAGCCAGCATAAGTCTCTCGAGGACTTTCATGACATAAGACGTCAGGGCAACCGGTCTGAAGTCATTCAAGCTTGATTTAATGGGCTTCATGGGCACCGGCACTATAGAGGATGTTTTCCATAACGCTGGTATCCTTTGTAACTTCAGACTCAGGTTGAAGATGAAGTGCAGAATCTCAGTCAGGTGAGCAGCACAAGTCTTTAGGACCCAGGGGATGACTCGATCAGGGCCTGCTGACTTGGCTTGATTGACTCTCTCCAGCTGTCGTCTTTCATGGCCAGGTGTCAGACACACCGTGTTGGCTTTCTCAGTGGGGATAGAAGTGGGAATGAGAAACAGCAGCGGCAGGCAACAGTGAAGGAGTTTGAGGATTGATGGTCAGAGGAGGTGTGACGACCGGAGTAGTGGGGGGAGGGCCAGTAAGGGGTGCATTGCTATATCTATTGAAAAACAAATTCAGCTTGTTGGCTCTTAACCTGCTGGTTCAGAGTTGTATTGTCCTGTGTTGCACAGTGTACATATTGGTAGAAAGTCGGTAAAATTGAGTCCAAAGAAGCACGATTAAAGTCACCCAAAATTAGAGCGAAGGCATCGGGGTGTTTGGTCAGTTGCTTGAATGGTGTCGCATTCACATGTACACTCCGAATCACCTAACTGGCTCCTTTCCAAGCGAAGGAGCAGCGACTCTACTCCGAGTCTCTCTCGGGTGACTGAACTTCTCACCCTATCTCTAAGGGAGATGCCAGCCACCCTTCTGAGGAAACTCATTTTGGCTAATGGTATCCGCGACCTTATTCTTTCAGTCATGACCCACACTTCATGACCATAGGTGAGAGTAGGAGTGTAGATAGCTCGGTAGGCCGAAAGCTTTGCCTTCTGGCTCAGCTCTCGTTTTGTCACACAATGCGGCAGAGAGACTGCAATACTGCCCCAGCTGCTCCGATTCTCCGGCTGATTTCTTTCTCCATCTATCCCTCACTCATGAACAAGACCCCGAGATACTTAAACTCCTCCACCTGGGACATAGTCTCGTTCTCTACCTGGACTGTACAAACCATCGGTTTCCTGCTGAGAACCATTGCCTCAGATTTGGAGATGCTGATCCTGATTCCAGCCGCTGAACACTTGGCTGCGAACCGATCCAGCATTATTTTGTTGTTATTATTCAGTATTACATATTGATTTGTGTAAGCACAATATTTCTGTTTCATGGATGAAAAGATAAACTTACCTATAACCTCAATTTTATACGCATTGTGATAGATCTTCTTGTTGACTGTGACTTCCTGGTCATAGTTTCCACTGTCTTCATAAGTGGCCTGTTTGATGGTGAGTACTGCAGAGTTCCTGTCCAGAAGGATTCTGTTCTTGTATGCAGGGGCCACAATCTCCATGGTGCCATCAAAAAATACAATGTCGTAGACATGACGTGTCCAGTATATTCCAGTTGGCTGTCGATAACTTGAAGGTCCCAAGGTTATCTCCTGACCCTTCAGTACATATTTCACATCCCGTGCAGAAACTGGGAAAGATGCATAAATAAATGAATGAACATTTTTTCACACATTGAAACATGGACATTTGATCTCCATTTTAACAACATTTTTGGATCACAGTTTTATAAAACATTCATTTTGGAAAGTAATTTGTAAAATGTGTACAGTCAGGGAGAAAAGGACATTATTACTACTGTAGAATATTATCATTACTGTGGAATATTCTCAGGACATTTCATCGATCGCAACTGGACTGTTTGGTTTGTAGACTTAAATTGGTCAAATCAAGTCTTAGACTTAGATTAGTCAGATCTAGTCTTTGACTTAGATTGGTTAAGTCTAGTCTTAGACTTAGATTGGTTGGATCTAGTCTAAGACTCAGATTGGTCACATCTAGTATTAGATTTAGACTGGTGAGATTTAGTCTTAGACTTAGATTGGTTGGATCTAGTCTAAGACTCAGATTGTTCACATCTAGTATTGGATTTAGATTGGTCAGATTTAGTCTTGGACTTAGATTGGTCACATCTAGTTTTAGATTTAGATTGGTCACATCTAGTCATAGACTTAGATTGGTCACAACTAGTTTTAGACTTACATTGGTCAGATCTAGTCTTACACTTAGATTGGCCACATTTAGTCTTAGACTCAGATTGGTCACATCAAGTCTTAGACTTAGATTGGTCATATTTAGTCTTAGATTTTAAATTAGTCACATATAGTCTTATACTTAGATTGGTCACATCTAGTCTTAGACTTAGATTGGTCACATCTAGTCTTAGACTTTGATTGGTCACATCTAGTTTTAGGCTTAGATTAGTCACATCTAGTCTTGGACTTAGATTAGTCACATCTAGTCTTAAACTCAGATTGGTCACATCAAGTCTTAGACTTATATTGGTCACATCTAGTCTTAGATTTTAAATTAGTCACATCTAGTCTTATGCTTAGATTGGTCACATCTAGTCTTAGATTTAGATTGGTCACATCTAGTTTTAGGCTTAGATTGGTCACATCTAGTTTTAGGCTTAGATAAGTCACATCTAGTCTTAGACTTAGATTGGTCATATCTAGTCTTAGATTTAGATTGGTCACATCTAGTCTTAGACTTAGATTGGTCACATCTAGTTTTAGGCTTAGATTAGTCACATCTAGTCTTAGACTTAGATTGGTCATATCTAGTCTTAGACTTAGATTGTTCACATCTAGTCTTAGACTTGGATTGGTCATATCTAGTCTTAGACTTGGATTGGTCACATCTAGTCTTAGACTTAGATTGGTCACATCAAGTCTTAGACTTAGATTGGTCACATATAGTCTTAGATTTAAATTGTTCAGGTCTAGCCTTAGACTTAGGTTGGTCACATCTAGTCTTAGACTTAGATTGGTCTAGGTCTAGTCTTAGACTTAGGTTGGTCACATCTAGTCTTAGACTTAGATTGGTCACATCAAGTCATAGACTTAGATTGGTCACATATAGTCTTAGACTTAGATTCGGCACATTTAGTTTTAGGCTTAGATTAGTCACATCTAGTCTTAGACTTAGATTGGTCATATCTAGTCTTAGATTTAGATTGGTCACATCTAGTCTTAGACTTAGATTGGTCACATCTAGTTTTAGGCTTAGATTAGTCACATCTAGTCTTAGACTTAGATTGGTCATATCTAGTTTTAGACTTAGATTGGTCACATCTAGTCTAGACTTGGATTGGTCATATCTAGTCTTAGACTTGGATTGGTCACATCTAGTCTTAGACTTGGATTGGTCACATCTAGTCTTACATTTAGATTGGTCACATCTAGTCTTAGACTTAGATTGGTCACATCAAGTCTTAGACTTAGATTGGGCACATATAGTCTTAGATTTATATTGGTCACATCCAGTCTTATACTTAGATTGGTCACATCAAGTCATATACTTAGATTGGTCACATATAGTCTTAGACTTAGATTGGGCACATCTAGTCTTAGGTTTAGATTGGTCACATCTAGTCTTGGACTTAGATTGGTCACATCTAGTTTTGGACTTCGATTGGTCACATATAGTCTTAGGTTTAGATTGGTCGCAAACACGATTTAGGTTTAGATTCAACACATATATTTACATTTAACATAGATTTATAATTAAGATTTATGTTTAGAATCAACATATAGATTTATATTTAAAATTAAGATTTAGATTCAACATTTAGATATACTACTTAGAGTCAACATTTAATTTAAACTCTAATATAAATAAAATTAGCTACATTTGAGAAAAGTGAGTTAAATCTGAGAAATATATCAGAAAGAGTGGATTGCAGAGAAATAGGAGATGAGGCGAAATAAGAGACAGCAGGTACAGGTCAGACTAGCCTAGCAAGTTCAGGCAAGAGAAGAATTTCCCCCTTCCTCTTTTAGTCAAAGGTAAAAACTAGCTCTGGTTCCACCTGACTTCATGCCTCATCATAGATATCAAATATACTTTAGTGAAATGAGTTAATAAATACTGCACTGTATTTACAAATGTATACTGTACTGTAAATCAGTGGTCCCCAACCACCGGGCTGCGGCCCGGTACCGGTCCGCGGACCGATTGGTACCGGGCCACGCAAGAAATAATTTTTTTTTTTTTTTTTTTTTTTTTTTTTTTATTAAATCAAAATAAAAAACACAATATATACATTATATATCAATATAGATCAATACAGTCTGCAGGGATACAGTCCGTAAGCACACATGATTGTATTTCTTTGTGGAAAAAAAAATTAAAATAAAAATACAAAAATAAATACACCCCCCCAACCCCCACATCGGTCCCTGGGACAAATTGTCAAATGTTGACCGGTCCCCAGCTACAAAAAGGTTGGGGACCACTGCTGTAAATGATGCAATAGTCTACCCAACAATTATGTACACGTGCAACAAAACATGTTAACATGGCATCCTATTTAGTTCTAACCTGCAGTTTTCAACACCACATAAACAACAATATATATTTTTAAGTAAGAACAAAGCTTACCTAAACTGCAAGTAAAAATGAAACAGATGTGTTGGTAGTCCATTGTAGTCCTTAAATATTCACTTTCAGCAATATTAATACACTATTTGATGATAACATGACATCACTGAAGACAAATGTAATGCCCTAACACCTGCTCACCTCTTCAAGCAAGACAATGAAAGTGAAAGCAAGGACATGTCCATTATAGTAGAGCAGAAGATTTTCACATTAAGAGCGCAAGCTGAGTATTCCCACTTCAACAAAAATAATAAAGTATATAAAAAGGGTGATCTAGTTATGTAGGGACTAGAGTTGTACGGTATACCGGTATTAGTATAGTACCGCAATACTAATCAATCGTATTTGATACTACACCGCCTCTAATAAGTACTGGTCCACCACCCCCCGCACCCTCTGTCTTCATCACGTCATGACATTGCTGGTTTTACAAGCAGAGGAGCATGTTCGGCAGCGCAAAACACAGAGTACTTACAAGCAGACACAGTGTGTAGACAGAAAAGGGAGAACAGACTCACTTTGGTGTAAAAAGTAAAGACAAAGGTGAAGTTATAACACTGAAACACCCTCAGGAAGAGCTGCTTTAAGACATGACTAGCTAGTTAGCGGCTAACATCCATCCGCAGTGTGCAGTGTTTTAGCTACTTCGAAATCACTAATCCTGTTCTCCATGGCGACAAATAAAGTACGTTTCTTACATGTAGCATTATCACTGGAGGACAAGGATTAGCTAAATATGCTTCACTACACACTGTAGGAGGATACAATAGCTCACCGGCGTCACCACTAATGACGCCATTCCTGAATGTAAACAAATGCCATAGGTTGATCTACACCTGACATCCACTGTAATGATACCAAGTATAGGAGAGTATCTAGTCGATACAACTATGATTACATCAATATTTTTTAGCATCGCAAAATCTTCTTTAGTTTTTTCAAAATTAATATTATGTTTATAAAGTCATGAAATATGTCCCTGGACACATGAGGACTTTGAATATGACCAACGTATGATCCTGTAACTACTTGGTATTGGATCGATACCTAAATGTGTGGTATCATTCAAAACTAATGTAAAGTATCAAAGAAGAGAAGAATAAGTGATTATTACATTTTAACAGAAGTGTAGATAGAACATGTTGAAACAGAAAATAAGCAGATATTAACAGTAAATGAACAAGTAGATTAATAATCCATGTTTACAGTTTGTCCTTCATAATGTGTACAAAATAATAGGTGTATAAATGACACAATATGTTACTGCATACGTCAGCAGACTAACTAGGAGTCTTTGTTTGTTTACTTACTACTAAAAGACAAGTTGTCCAGTATGTTCACTATTTTATTTAAAGGCCTACTGAAAGCCACTACTACCGACCACGCAGTCTGATAGTTTATATATCAATGATGAAATCTTAACGTTTCAACACATGCCAATACGGCCGGGTTAGATTAGTAAAGTGCAATTTTAAATTTCCCGCGAAATATTCTGCTGAAAACGTTTCGGTATGATGACGTTTGCGCGTGACGTCACGGATTGTGCGGACATATTGGGACACCATGGTGGCCAGCTATTAAAGTCGTTTGTTTTCATCGCAAAATTCCACAGTATTCTGGACATCTGTGTTGGTGAATCTTTTGCAATTTGTTTAATGAACAATGAAGACAGCAAAGAAGAAAGCTGTAGGTGGGAAGCGGTGTATTAGCGGCTGGCTACAGCAACACAACCAGGAGGACTTTGAGTTGGATAGCGGACGCGCTACCGTGAGTACGCAGCTTTGGCTTCCAAACATTTGATCGCTTGCCCGTACGTGCATGCCGCTATGTGCATGTCACGTACGTAACTTTGGGGAAATATATGTGCTGTATGAACTTTACGGAGGTGAACGGTACTTTGGGCTGTGGGATTGAGTGTGTTGTGCGGGTGTTTGATTTGTATTGGTGGGTAATATGGACGGGAGGGGGGAGGTGTTTGTTAAGCGGATTAATTTGTGGCATATTAAAAAGAAGCCTGGTTGTGTTGTGGCTAATAGAGTATATATATGTCTTGTGTTTATTTACTGTTTTAGTCATTCCCAGTTGAATATCAGGTCCCACCCGCCTCTCACAGCTTCTTCCCTATCTGAATCGCTTCCACTGCCCTCTAATCCTTCACTCTCACTTTCCTCATCCACAAATCTTTCATCCTCGCTCAAATTAATGGGGTAATCGTCGCTTTCTCGGTCCGAATCGCTCTCGCTGCTGCTGGCCATGATTGTAAACAATGTGCAGATGTGAGGAGCTCCACAACCTGTGACGTCACACTACTTCCGGTACAGGCAAGGCTTTTTTATCAGCGACCAAAAGTTGCAAACTTTATCGTCGATGTTCTCTACTAAATCCTTTCAGCAAAAATATGGCAATATCGCGAAATGATCAAGTATGACACATAGAATGGACCTACTATCCCCGTTTAAATAAGAACATTTCATTTCAGTAGGCCTTTACTTTGAGCTCCTCCCGGATGAAATAGCTTCTTACTCCATCTCTAAGGGAGAGCCCCACCACCTGGCGAAGAAACTCATTTCGGCTGCCTGTACCCGTGATCTTGTCCCTTCGGTCATAACCCAAATCTTATGAACATATGTCATACACAAACATAAATCGACGGGTAAATTGAGAACTTTGCCTTCCGGCTCAGCTTTCTTTGCCACAACGGGTCTATACAGCGTCCGCAATACTGGTGCCGCACCAATCCGCCATGAAGTTGTCATTTATGTACTGAATTATGCTGAATTCATGATAACATATTCATTTAAAAAACACACAAAACTCATTAGGTACCAATTAGACCAGGATCAAAGTCAAAGGGGAGTCCAGTCTCTTCATTGACTCCAATCCTAAAGTCCCAGTCATTATGTACAGTACTTTACCATCTTGCAAAACAGGAGTCACAACAAATCTGTGCACCAGAGGAGGAATTATTCTCCCAACATTTCTCCTCACCCGCTGTTTTGAAAGGTCAAAAGTGTGTTTGACCCGGGAGAACAAACTAGACGCTGCCTTCGCTAACCTGCTTGCGAGAATGGACACCATTACCCTGAGCATTCCGTCTTCCCTTGCTTCTGCGGCAGCCACTCCCTGGAACCCCTATTATATCCGGGAACCAAAGATTGACATCCCCAGACCATTTGAGGGGGACTTTGACCTTTGTCAGGGATTTCTGGTCCAATATGAGCTCATCTTTAAACACCAGCCGTCTCGTTACGCATCTGATGGAGCCAAGATTGCGTTTTTTTTTGTCACTCCTTGCTGGTAGGGCTCTTAGGTGGGCCACAGCGGCGGTTGACCGGAAAAATGGGCTGGGCACCGACTATTCGGCCTTCCGCTCGGAATTCCGGGCCGTGTTTGACCACCAGGTGGACGAGGGGGATAACGCCTCCCGCCTCCATTCCATTAAGCAGGGCTCCCGCGTTGTTGCTGACTACTCCCTGGAATTCCGCACCCTTGCGGCTGATAGCAAATGGGGAAACAAGGCTTTTCGACAGGGACTCAGCGAAGACATAAAGGATGGCTTATTGCGGGACCGACCAAAGTCTTGCCAGGACCTCATTACTCTGGCGCTACATATGGACCAAAGGCTGATCGAGCGAGCCGTGGAATGTGCACAAGTAGCCCGCAACAGAAGCCCCAGACCGACATTTGTTGAGTCTCGGACTCCCGTAAGCTCCTTGTAACGGTACCAAGGGGAAGGAGACGGCACAGAGGCAGGTGAACGATTTAGTCTTAGGCGTGTTTTTTATTAAGCAGCAAGACATCCAGGGGAAGTCCGAGGAAACGAGAACCACAGCTCGAATTGAGGGAACAGAGGGATACTGCCACCGCCGGATGAAGGATAGGGTACGATGGACACCAGGCTGCCCTGTCAGAATTTATCGAACACCACCAACTATTGCAGGGCACGCTCGGCTGTGTGTTGACAGCTTAGTTAGCATAGCAGCAAAGAAAACTTAACGAAAGCCCACAGCAAAACCAAATTACTTGCATAAGAAAGGTAAGTAAAAGTTCAATGATTTGTGTCTCCACGTGTAAAGTGTTTAGTACCCAGATGTGCAGCCATCGAGGAGGGAAGCATTTGTAAACATGAAAGTGAATGGAATGATAATGTAAAAGTCAAAAATCCGGGATAAGTCCATGTCAAAAGATGCTGAAACGCCACAAACACTTGCACAACAACAAAGATAAACATAACGCCCCAAAGGAGTTTTGTGTGGGTTAAGTGGCGCCAATTGCCACACCCACAACACTTGCAGGGGGAAGGATGGGCAACGCGGTGGGGGTGGTGGCGGGTTCCCCCGTGAACTGCCGGGAGAGGGCATCAGCTTTAGTATTGCGGGAACCCGGCCTGTACAAGAGGCTGTAGTTGAAGCGACTGAAGAACTGTACACAGCGTGCCTGACGGTCGTTCAGTCTTCTGGCTGCACGGAGGTGGGTCAGTGGGTCCCCTCAAGCCAGTGTCTCGTGTACCGCTACTAACTCTCGGTTCCCAGCATCATAGTTACATTCTGCAGGTGAGAGCCTGGAAAAGAATGCACAGGGACGGAGCAATTTATGAGTCTCTGAACGCTGGGAGAGCACCGCCCCGATACCTGAGTCTGATGCATCCACCTCTACGATGATTGGGCTGTCCGAGTCGGGTGGATGAGAACAGGGGCTGAGACAAATCTCTCCTTCAGGGCGTTGAAAGCCACACTGGCCTGCTCAGTCCACTTAAAGGGATGGAGCGTCGAGGTGAGGGCATGGAGGGGAGCGGATACCTTGCGGAAGTTCTGGATGAAACGGCGGTAGAACCCCCAAAACCCCAGAAACTGCCTCAGTTTTGTCCGGGTGGTGGGTTGAGTCCACTCTGTCACTGCCTCAACCTTCTTAGGGTCAGCCCAAACATGCCCCTTCTCAATTATGTAACCTAAAAATCCTACTGAGGAAACATGGAACTCACATTTTTCGGCCTTGACAAAAAAGCGGTTCTTGAGCAGGCGTTGCAACACGAGCCGGAAGTGCTGCTGGTGCTCCTCATCATGGCGACGAAGATGGACGAACTAGCGTTGCTGATTGGCATGCTAACGTTTAAGCTAGATCTGTAGCTCATTTTGTACATTTACACCTAAAACTCACAGATTCGGACACTCGATTCAGACACTCGGCACCATCTTAAAAGTATGGCGGCTTCCGGCGACCCCCATCCAGAGGTCCAGGGCACAGATAGCGGCCCATCAAAATGTCCGTGGGAATTTTCTAGTATTATCATTATTATTATTTAAATATTATTAAAAATGTTATGTTTCTCTTTATTACTGATGTAGGATAATCATCTGTAGATAATGGTATTATTATTCTATTAATATTATTTAAATATGATTATAAATGTTATATTTCCCTTTATTACTGAAGTAGGATAATCAGCATCCTGGGGTCACGCTGCAAGCAACGCTCACCAAACCTCGACAAAGGGACAAGCTTCAGTCTGAGCGCCAGTTGTCCGCCTGCCACTAGTTTTTGACTTGTATGCATTCAATACCGTTTCATTCTTTCTGGGCGGCAATAAGTGCCTTTTGAAAAATGCACACAAAAAAGATTTGGTTTTGTGCTGCTCGTGAGTGTGAAAAGTGTCATGTGATCAATGTGACGTGTTTGTAGTTTGTAGTAACCAGGTCTCCATGGCTTTTAAAATGACTTTTTGGGATCTTTAGGAGACCCTGGTCTGAAGACCAAAGTTTAGGGCCACGACAAATCAGTGATATACTTAGGGGCCCCACCCTGCAGCGCCTGGAACGTCACTGACCACTGTCTGAGAGACACAGGTGTTACTCTGGGTGAAGAGTCAGTTCAGCTAGAACTAACCAATGCCTGGCTGGAAAGTTCCTGCACAAAATGCGTTTGTCGTAGAATAACACGTAAGTCACATTTTCCCCAGGGACTGTGCCAGAGGTGCACATGCCATCTACTGAGGTTAAGTTATGATGTGACAAATCATTAGAGACAACAATCTTAGTGTCATCGGTCTCAGCGAGACGTGGTTAAACCCAGATGAATGTTTTCCGCTTAACGAGGTATCTCCTACGAGTTCACATGTCGCTCATAGAATATATTCATAGAATGACAATTTTCCACCAATCCGAGGCCTCTCAGCTGTAAAGCCACACCCACATATCTGCCGCTCACGCCTACTTATTTCATACAGCGGAAAAAGGAAACATGACTTATGATAAATGATAAATAATGCCGATTAAGTTGCCAATTGTTCAAATGTTGGCTCCAAACGTGTGAGGGTGCATGGTGTGTTGAATAAAGACATAGTTGGAAAATTGTCAAAGTTTATCTGTTGTAAAAAAAAATACGTCTTTAAAGTGAGCTTAATAACGACGCTGAGACCCGGGATAGCTGATCGGTTAAAAGCATTGGCTTCCATAAAGGGTTATTGGGCTCCATTCCCAGTCAGGTCGTTAGGTAACTTAAAAATCTCCCAAGTTTTGTTTCACCTCCATCGTAGTTCATCAAAACAGGTCGTCGGTTACATTTGTCTTTGGGGCCTGGAATCTTCCCTCAAGAAGACCAAGGGTAGATCAGTGGTTCACACTTGCCCACCAACAAGGGGTACTCTGTTCGAATCATGGTCTGGTAGCTAGGTTACTTACAGAGCTCCTATGTTTTGTTTCACCTATGTCGTAGTTTAACTGAGACAGGGCTCCTCAATTATATGTGTCATTGGAGCCAGGAATATTCTCTTAAGAGCTACTGTGTTTTACCTCTATCATAGTTTACGGATTGCATTTGTATGTGAGCAAAAAATGGCTAAATGGGTTGAATGGGAAATGGGTTGAATGGGTTATACTTGTATAGCGCTTTTCTACCTTTTTTAAGGAATTCAAAGCGCTTTGACACTATTTCCACATTTACCCATTCATACACACATTCACACACTGATGGCGGGAGCTGTTATGCAAGGCGCTAAACAGGACCCATCAGGAGCAAGGGTAAAGTGTCTTGCTCAAGGACACAACGAACGTGACTAGGATGGTAGAAGGTGGGGATTGAACCAGGAACCCTCAGGTTGCTGGCACGGCCACTCTCCCAACCGCGCCACACCGTCCGCTAAGACTGCTTTCTCTCACTCAGTACTACTGGGTTCAAATCCATAACTTTAAAGATCTAGTTTTTGTTTCACCTCTATCATAGTTTACCGATTGCATTTGTAAATGAGCAAACATCAAGCTATGATGGTACCCAGGATTGCTCAATGGTCAACACTGTGGGCCCCCAATACAAGGGTACTGGTTTTGAATCCCAATTTGTTTGATATGTAACATAGGTTAAAAATTTTGTTTCACCTCAATCTTAGTTTACAATGACAAGTGTCACCCTTACATTAGTGAATGAGCCAGACTCCACTTGCAACAAGACCGAGGACAGCTCAATGCTGTCCGAAGGGTCTGAAAAAGTCTAAAAAAAAGTAATTTGAATTTAAGGCCTTAAAATTTAAAAAATGATCTTAAAATCTCATAAAAGCTCTTAAACACGAGTTTGAAAGGTTTTAAAAATCTATTGACGTTACTTTTATTTAAAATTTGCATTAAGTGCTGTCTCGCTTTGAAATGTTTCGATTTTTGAGGACGCTAACGTAACTACACAGCGGAACTAACTGTGCTGCCCTGTCAGAATTTATCGAACACCACCAGCTATTGCAGGGCACGCTCAGCTGTGTGTTGACAGCTTAGTTAGCATAGCAGCGGAGAAAACTTAATGAAAGCCCACAGCAAAGCCAAATTACTTGCATAAGAAGGGTAAGCAAAAGTTCAATGATCTGTGTCTCCTGAACGACCAATAAATGCATGGTTGAAGCTGGTGGATGGAAACGTGTAAAGTGTTAAGTACCCAGATGTGCAGCCATCGAGGAGGGAAGCATTTGTAAACATGGCGGTGAAAGTGAATGGAATGATAATGTAAAAGTCAAAAATCCGGGATAAGTCCGTGTCAAAAGATGCTGAAACGCCACAAACACTTGCACAACTACAACAATAAACATAACCCCCCAAAGGAGTGTTGTGTGGGTTAAGTGGCGCCAATTGCCGAAGGAGATCAATTCCACATATAGATATTACCCATATAGTTATTCCACATTTAGATATTACCCATTAAGTTATTCCACATTTAGATATTACCCATTTAGTTATTCCACATATAGATATTTCCCAGATACTTATTCCACATTTAGATATTACCTTCGTATATATTCCACATATAGATATTACCCATAGTTGTTCCACATATGATTACACATACAGTTATTC
>NC_084744.1:6499586-6584586 GCF_033978785.1 Entelurus aequoreus
CACAAAAAGATATTACTCATATAGTAATTCCACATTTAGATATTACCCATATAGTTATTGCCCAGTTATTCCACATATAATTACCCATATAGTTATTTCACATATACGTGGATATTACCCATATAGTTATTCCACATATAGATATCTCCCATATAGTTATTCCACATTTAGATATTACCCATGTATATATTCCAAGGTTCAAGGTTCAAGGGTTTTATTGGTCACATGCAGAGTACACCACAGTGAAATGCTTTTTTCCATGCTCTTCAGATATTGCATACAGTGGGATCCAAACACTAGTTGCTGAATCTAATACACTAAATACAAAAAAATACAACAATTTGAATAGCTCTGATGTACATTAATTACAAGACAATAAGTTGCACAATAGGTCCCAGTAGTTATGGTAGAAGTATCAGTACAAGTAAAGTACAGTAGTCACATACAGTACCAGTGCAATATCAAATAGTATAACAGTATATACAGTATACACAGTATATACAGTACAGGAAGTAATACATATTAAGGTGTCTACAGTTCTTTGGCAGTTGAGTAGTGACAGTAGTATGAACAAAGGTAATGGAACAGTATGACTTCTTTATACTCTTGTTTTTACATTATTTACAGTCATTGAATGAAGAGTGTTGTAGTCCGGTAATTACAGTGGTAACTAAAGTGATCCTTGTGCGTGCGGTTTTGTGCAATTGTGATAAGTGTTAATCAGCGGTGCAGTTGGGCAGTCTGATGGCTTGGGGATAGAAGCTCCTCCTGAGTCTCTCCGTGTTGGCCATGAGACTCCGGTAGCGCTTGCCTGACTGCAGCAGTGAGAAGAGGCAGTTGCTTGGGTGGCTAGAGTCCCTCACTATCCTCTTGGCCTTGGATCTATACCGCCTGGTGTAGATGTTGCAGATGGTGCGCTCGGCTGATCTGGCCACTCTCTGCAGTCTGTTGCGGTCGTGTGCGGTGCTATTCCCAAACCAGGAGGTGATGTTTCCAGTCATGACACTCTCTGTTGTGCATGAGTAGAAGTTTCTGAGGATCTTGTGGTTTAGCTTGAACTTCCTTAGTCTCCTGAGGAAGTAGAGACGCTATTGTGCCTTTTTCACCACTTTGTCTATGTATGTGGTCCAGGACAGGTCTTCTGATATTGTCAGTCCAAGGTATTTGAAGTTGGTCACTCTCTCGACCGGCGTCCCGTCTATGCTGAGTGGACTGTAGTTCCTTGCCCCCCGTCTCCTAAAATCCACTATGATCTCCTTGGTCTTGCTGACGTTCAGGACGAGGTGGTTATCCTGACACCACAGTGCCAGGTTCTTCACTTCACTCAGGTAGGCCGTCTTATCGTTTCCGGAGATCAGGCCCACCACAGCTGTGTCGTCAGCAAATTTCACAATGGAGTTGGTGATGTTTTTAGCCACACAGTCATGTGTGTAGAGTGAATAGAGGAGGGGGCTCAGAACACAGCCCTGGGGGACGCCGGTGTTGAGGATGATGGGTGATGAGGTCCAGTTCCCTGCTCACACCACTTGTGGTCTGCCTGTCAGGAAATCCAGGACCCATTGACAGAGGGTTGAGTTCAAGCCCAGATCCTTGAGCTTGATGATGAGTTTGGATGGGACTATGGTGATGAATGCTGAACTGTAGTCTATGAACAGCATTCTCACATAGTTCCCCTGCCTTTTGTCCAGGTGTGTCGTGGCGGTATGCAATACTTGTGTGTAAGCTTTTCTACTCACAGTCCCACAGATTCACGCTGGAAGCAGTTGCGCAGAGTTGACAGGGTTTAATAATGTTCTTTTTTTGTTTTCAATATATGTACATAGTTGACTTTTCAGTCTCTTCGATCCTTCCTCCCTCTCCCGCACCCGGCCGCTCACTGTTAAAGACAACAGATGATCAGTCTAACACATACCACCTGCGCAAACTAATCATCTGCCAGCTGTGTCTCTCAGTCAGCACATGCCACGCCCCCGTCTGATGGACAGGGGCACTGACCTTTACTCCAACAGTGCGCTGATCACAACCCTCTCCCACATACCTCCACCGCCAGACTTAGGCCGGGACATCGTCCGGCCGCGCCTACTCCCCCCCCCCCCCCCCCCCCCCCCGCATGAGAACGGGAGAGGAAGTCCGCCACAGCCATCTGCGCCCCCGGCCTATGGATCACTCTGAAATGGTAGGGTTGTTAAGCGAGATACCAACGGGTGATCCGCGCGTTGGCATCTTTCATGCGGTGGAGCCACTGGAGAGGCCTGTGGTCCGAGCAGAGGCTGTACGGGCGTCCCAGCAGGTAGTACCGGAGGGCACCGACCGCCCACCGGATGGCGAGGCACTCCCTCTCCACCGTGCTGTAACGGCTTTCTCGATCCGATAGTTTCCTGCTGATGTACAGGACGGGGCGGTGGTTGCCCTCCTTCTGCTGGGATAAAACAGCTCCCAGCCCTCTGCCCGACGCATCCACCTGCAAAAAAAATGGGAGGGAAAATCAGGCATGTGCAGTACCGGCTCCTCGCAAAGTGCTTTCCTCACCTTCTCGAATGCCTGCTGGCACTGCTCCGTCCACTGGACCAGATCTGGAGCACCTTTTCGGGTGAGGTCAGTTAGTGGGCTGGTCAAGTCCGCAAACCGGGGAACGAACCTCCGGTAGTAGCCCACCAGCCCTAAAAACTGCCTCACCTCCTTTTTCGTCTTCGGGGTCGGGCAGGCCGCAACTGCCGCGGTTTCGTCTATCTGAGGCTGCACCTGACCTTCCCCCAAGTGGTACCCCAGATACTGTACCTCCCTCCGGCCAACCACGCACTTCGCCTGGTTGGGGGTGAGCCCCGCCCGCCTCAGGGACTCGAGTACCGCCCCCACCCTCTGCACATGCTCCGCCCAGTTGTTCCCCTGGATGATGACATCATCCAGATAGGCGGCAGCATATGCCGTGTGGGGACACAGCACCCGGTCCATGAGTCTCTGAAATTGGGCAGGCGCACCGAACAAGCCGAACGGAAGGGTCACGAATTGGTATAAACCTTCCGGAGTGGAGAATGCCGTTTTTTCCTTAGACTCTGGAGACAAGGGAATCTGCCAGTAGCCCTTAGTTAAATCCAGTGTCGTGAAAAAACGAGCAACGCCTAACCGGTCCAGGAGCTCGTCGACCCGGGGCATCGGGTAGGCATCAAAACGTGACACATCATTTACCTTGCGGTAGTCCACACAGAATCGCACAGACCCATCTTTCTTCCCTACCAGAACTATGGGGCTGCACCATGCACTGTGTGACTGTTCTATTACCCCCAATTCCAGCATGGCTTTTAATTCCTCCCGAACTACTTTGCGCTTGTGTTCGGGTATCCTATAGGGCCGAGACCTCACCGTCACACCTGGGCTGGTTTCTATGTGATGCTGGGTGAGGTTCGTGCGGCCTGGCAGGGGGGAGAACACGTCAGCAAAATGTTGCTGCAAGTTGGCCACATCTGCTTTCTGTGACGTCGTCAGATGATTATCACAGCGGCGAGGGAAGGGTCGGGGGGAGGGGGGAACCTCCGGCCCGAGCTCCTCGCTCTCTGCTATCGCCGTCACCATGGAGACAGGCTCCGCTTCCTTCCACCCTTTTAGTAGGTTGAGGTGGTATATTTGGGTTGCCCCGCCCCGGTCAGACCGCCGGACCTCGTAATCCACGTAACCCACTCGTCGTGTGACCACGAAGGGTCCTTGCCATTTGGCGAGTAATTTGGAGCTGGATGTTGGGAGTAATACAAGTACTTTCTCTCCCGGTGAAAATTGTCTGAGTTGCGTCCCCTTGTTATACAGGCGTTGCTGACGTTCTTGGGCTTGGAGCAAATTCTCACGTGACAAGTGCCCCAATGTGTGGAGTTTTGCTCTCAAGTCCATGACGTACTGAATTTCATTCTTACTGGGACTTGGACCTTCCTCCCAGCTTTCCTTCCTTAACTAGGTCCAGTACGCCGCGCAGCTTCCTGCCGAACAACAGTTCAAATGGGGAAAACCCTGTGGAGGCCTGAGGAACCTCCCACACTGCAAATAACAGGGGATCCAACCATTTATGCCAATTTGGTTTGTCCTCGTGTACGAACTTCCGGATCATGGATTTCAAGGTTCTATTCAACCGCTCTACCAACCCATCAGTCTGTGGGTGGTAAACGCTGGTCCGAATAGATTTGATCCCCAATAATCCGTACAGCTCCTTTAACGTGCGTGATATAAGGGACGTGCTCTGGTCAGTCAGAATCTCTTTCGGCATTCCGACTCGGGAGATAACTTGAAACAGTGCCTGTGCAACACTCTTTGCAGAGATGGAGCGCAGCGGCACTGCTTCAGGATAGCGCGTTGCGTAATCCACCAGGACTAGTGCAAAGCGATTTCCCTGGGTGATCGGGTGAAATGGTCCGACGAAGTTCACGGCAATTCGCTCAAATGGGACCTCTATGAGTGGTAATGGCCGCAAAGGAGCCCTAGGGGTGGCGGGGTTGACTAGCTGACAATCCGGGCAAGCCGCTCCAGGGCGGCGCAAATCTGCCCGAATGCCTGGCCAATAGAACCGGACCATTATCCGATTAAGTGTTTTATCATACCCCATAATCCATGGGATTAAAATGTGCCGCCTGGAAAATAATTTCCCGACGGCTTTTTGGCACCAGCAATTGGGTGATTTCCTCCCCTGTCTGAGTGGCACGACTCACTCTGTATAATCTGTCCCTAATCAATGCAAAGTGAGGGAAATCCCGCGCTATCCCCGGGCGAATCCGCTGCCCATCAATTGAAATCACTTGGTCCCAGGTCGTGCGCAGAGTGTTATCTCGAGACTGCTCGAATGGAAAATCATCCATGGGGCGCCATCGGGGGACCGGGGAAACCTCCTGCGAAGCCCCCGCCAGCTCCCCTTCCCCCTCCCCCCGGCAGCGTCGGATAATCTCGCGTCGCCGAGGAGAACAGCGCAGATTTCCCCTTTTCCTACCGGCCGTGAACGCACCCCTGCACACTGCTTTAATAACCCGTTAAATCCCGCCCAATTGGTTCTCAAGATTAAGGGGTGCGCCAGGCGCGAATTTACAGCCACCTTAACACTATGTTTTTTGTTTTTGAAAAAAAATTCCACCGGCACGATAGGGTACTCGTGAATATCCCCATGCACACATTTAACCCGCACCCATGTAACCTTTCCCAACGCCCCAGGTCGAACCAGGTTCTGGTGGATCAAGGACTGCTCTCAGCCCGAATCCACCATCGCCCGGTGTGTACTCCCTTGTATCCTTACCGGTACATAGTACGTCTCTCCTGGCCCGGGGAGGGCGCCGCAGGGTCGACGACCCGGATCACCTGTCCCACCTCCATGCTCAGACATTCCCGCTGCAGGTGTCCAAGCCGCCCACACCTCCAGCACGCCTGCCCCGGCACTCGAGGAGCCATTTGCGGGGGAAACACAGCGTCAGTAGCGGCCTGGGTCTGAGGAGGAGAAAAAACAGTCTGATTATTCCGTAGCCTCGGCCACTGCTGGGTTCCCTCGGTCAGCGGCGCGTGCATCCTGCGCGGCGCTGGAACTGGACGCTCCACCGCCTCCGCGGTCTTCTCCTCCTTTTTTTTTTTGCGGTGCACCGCCAGATGGTCCTCCGCTAACGCCACCGCTGCTGCCAAGTCCTGAGGACGGTGATAACGGACCTACGCCGAGGTCCGCGCCGGGATCGCCTCCATAAATTGTTCCAGAATGATTTGTTCCAGTACTTCCTGGATTTTCCCGGGTTGCAGCCATCTCATCGCCGCATCTCTTAGTTGCTGGCCCAGGGAGAGAGGCCGCTCCTCCGGGCCGAGCAGCATTGCCCGGAACCGGCGCTTGTGATTCTCTTTGGACCCTCCCGTCCGGTCAAGTACCGCGCGTCTCACGTCCCGGTACCTCACCCGGGAATCTGGTGGTAGGCTGAGTGCCGCCCGCTGAGCTTCTCCCACCAGCAGCGGTAGCAGCCGTACTGCCCATTCTTCCTCGGGCCACATGCATGCTCCCGCCGTGGTCTCGAACATGTCCAAAAAAGTTTGCGGGTCCTCTGTCTCCGCCATCCTGTGCATCCCTACGGCCGCCAATGATGGTTTTGCTGCCGTGGGTGCCCCTGCTCCGGTCCTCTCTGTCATGGTGATTGGCCGTGGACACTTCCGCCAACAGCTGCCCCAATGCCTCTATCGGGCTTGGTGTCGACATTGTTCCTTTTTTTTTTTTTATTGGGCGCCAAATGTAAGCTTTTCTACTCACAGTCCCACAGATTCACACTGGAAGCAGTTGCGCAGAGTTGACAGGGTTTAATAATGTTCTTTTTTTGTTTTCAATATATGTACATAGTTGACTTTTCAGTCTCTTCGATCCTTCCTTCCTCTCCCGCACCCGGCCGCTCACTGTTAAAGACAACAGATGATCAGTCTAACACGTACCACCTGCGCAAACTAATCATCTGCCAGCTGTGTCTCTCAGTCAGCACATGCCACGCCCCTGTCTGATGGACAGGGGTGCTGACCTTTACTCCAACAGTGCGCTGATCACAACCCTCTCCCACACTGATCAACACGCCGTCACCTCCCTTATGGCTTTTCAAAATACAAGTTTTTGGTATCATCAATTCTAGTATCTATGGCTGTGTTTGCAGCAATACTGACGTTGTGTGGTTGTTGTTGTGTTCCCTGTCTGTGTTCTCTGTTTAACCGTCTGATTACCACAGCGATTAGCCCAGCAGATGATAAAGCTGTTCAGATGCACTTTCTGGTGGACGACAAAGAAGATGAATCTGATGACGAGGATACCTACCTGGATGGTGTTCCTGATTTGTTTCCAGAAATTAGTAATTATGAGGGAAACATTTATGATGAACTCTGAGTGTAAACATAACTCGGCCGTAGGGAAATGAACCATTAACTGAAAATCACAAGAAGAAGTTATTGGGGATGGGGAGATTCTGGGGAAAATATGTGATAAACAGGAGGGAAACGTTAGCATAATTGTATCTATGTTATCACAAAACTTTGTGTTGCCATGAGTTCCCGGCGAGAAGACAAAAGCTGTCTTTAAACCTACCAAGAAGAAGGCTTGTAAAACTCCACTGTGTCGGATGGGAAGCAACATGAAGGTGTTCTGTTTCTTTAATGTATTGTAATCAACAGTAAGATATTGTTTTGACCCAAGAACTACAAAGCAGAGAGAAAGCAGGATCTGCCCAAGTTCCAGGCACCTCGTCTTTGAACTGTTTATGACCATTTCTTTGAACCGACCATTTCTTTAAACTGTTCTGTAATCAAAGGCGATGGCTGTTTACGACCCGCGTATCTTAGAAACAGTTGTTGCCATGTAATCAGGGAAAGTCCGAATAAAA
Source organism: Entelurus aequoreus (assembly GCF_033978785.1). Lineage (NCBI taxonomy): Eukaryota > Metazoa > Chordata > Actinopteri > Syngnathiformes > Syngnathidae > Entelurus > Entelurus aequoreus. The sequence goes on from NC_084744.1 coordinate 6,506,942, forward strand.
GAGGAGGCTTACAATATTTCATCAGAGCGTGTTGAGACACTGTGCAAGGGTACAGTGTCTACACGTTTCTCCTTATTGAGCTAAAGTTAATTCTGTCTCTGTTTAATTCCTTGCTTCTTGTCTTGTTTAATATATGTCATCGGTGTTTGAACCTGACATCTGAGATTTGACTGATTGTTAAAATAAAATAAATAATTCAAAATAAGCTACATTAATTACAATATTTTCATGTTATTTCCTTTCTACAGAAAGGCGACATGGACGTGGAACAAAAATGTTATGATTTCAAACTTTTTTCTATGATGAAGGCAAGGCACAGCTTTTGTTTTGATGTTTAAAATGTCACGGCTCGGGCGCACTCCAATGCGCATTCATCTGTGCGCTGCGCTGAGCGCACCTCCAAGCGCGCGCCGCTCCTGCAGCAGCGGCGCCGGTGCACAGCTGCAAACAATCAGCACTCTACATACCTGTCGCTGATGAGCTCCCTGGGCTTCTTAAGCCAGAGTAGACCTGCGTTCCGGGCCAGAACGTAGTTTCCTGTTTCGTACAGTAAGCCAACTCGTGTCAAGCTCTATGCTCTCTCTCTCTCTGTCTCTCTCTCTCTCTCTCTGTGTTTTCTCCACCTCCGTGTTTAATTTGTCTCGTGTTCCTCGTGTCGTTCCAGCAGCATTCCTCTGTTGCCCTGACGACGAGCTGTGTGTCACGTCTCCCTGTATTCCCTCTGGTTCCCCTTGCTGCCTCTTTGGATCTCGACATCTCGCCTGGTAACAGACTTTGATGCCTCGCTCTTGCCCCAGACCTCCTGTCTGTCTCTGGATCTCCGAGCTTGCCTTTCCCCCTTGGACTTCCGCCTCTTGCTCAACACTCCTGGTAACACTCAACAAATAATTGCTACACATAGTCACACACATACACATTTTGGAGTTTCACACTCCATACTGTTGTAAATAATAATAAATAGAGCTAAAACTATCTCCCAGCATTCTGTGCCGTCTTCTTCCTCCCTGTACCGTAACATCAAACTTTCAAAGTTCCTTTCACTGGAACTAAGGGGCCAAGCCCAACTCCTGAAAAACAACCCCACACCATAATTCTTCCTCCACCAAATTTCACATTCGGCACAATGCAGTCCGTAATGTAGCGTTCTCTTGGCAACCTCCAAACCCAGACTGGTCCATCAGATTGCCAGATGGAAAAGTGTGATTCATCACTCTAGAGAATGTCTCCAGTGCTCTAAATAATATGATTAATTATTTTGTTTCATGGTTTTCTTGCAGTGACGTACCTGTGCCACTAGGGGTGGGGGGACGGACACTAGTAGTATCCATATTTAGGTTATCGAATGCTAAACCTTCCTGGATTGCTACGGTTATCTGGAGTGGCTTTTGTTCGCGTGACACCGGATCCTCAGAGACTTGTGGTACATTACAAATGCCGCTGAAATATGCCACCAACAGCTATTCAGCCTACCATTCTCAGTTACAGTTTTGTTATGATCTTTGTACCCCCACTTCTATCCGGGTGTTTAAACAGTACCATGAGTCAAAGTAGCCTCGTATAACTCGTTGTAAAACCTAAGATTTGTTTTATTGTTTACACTGTATAAATGTGGTGGATAAAATGTCACTTTAAAGTGCCAGAGATAAGATAATATAGGATTTGTTAGGAATGAGCAGCTTCAACTTTTTTTTTTTCTTTTGAAACGTGGTCTTTTTTTTTTCTTCTTTTTTTCTTTTTTAACAGTTTTTGTATTTTTTACCAACACTGCAGTATAATATATTATGCAACACTGGTATCAACAATACCAAATATAATATTATATATAACAAACATGTGCAGTAGTGCCAACTAAAGAACCTTCTGATATGTCCATCCATCTTCTTCCGCTTATCCAAGGTAGGGGCGCGGGGGCAGCAGCCTAAGCAGAGAAGCACAGACTTCCCTCTCCTCAGCCACTTCTTTCAGCTCCTTCCGGGGGATCCCGAGGCGTTCCGAGGCCAGCTGGGAGACAATGTCTTCCCAACGTGTCCTGGGTCTTCCCCGTGGCCTCCTACCGGTCGGACGTGCCCTAAACACCTCCCCAGGGAGGCGTTCGGGTGGCATCCTGACCAGTTGCCCGAACCGATTCGTCTGGCTCCTGTCCATGTGGAGGAGCAGTGGCTTTACTTTGAGCTCCCCCCGGATGACGGTTCTTCTCACCCTATCTCTAAGTGAGAGCCCCGCCACCCGGCAGAGGTAACTCATTTCGGCTGCTTGTACCCGTGATCTTGTCCTTTTAGTCATAACCCAAAGCTCATGACCATAGGTGAGGATGGGAACGTAGATCGGCCGGGAAATTGAGCGCTTTGCCTTCCGGCTCAGCTCCTTCTTCACCACAACGGATTGATACAGCGTCCGCATGACTGAAGACGCCGCACCGATCTGCCCGTCGATCTCATGATCCACTCTGACTCACTCGTGAACAAGACTCCGAGGTACTTGAACTCCTCCACTTGGGGCAATATCTCTTCCCCAACCCGGAAATGGCACTCTACCCTTTTCCGGGCGATATAATTTGACTTTTTTTGAAGTCCATTAACATACATGTAATTTGGTTGCTCGTATATAACATGCCGCCATGAACTCCATACCAAAGAGCATTCAGTCTCCCATTCTCAGTTATCACCTTTGTACTCCCACTGCTTTCTGGGTATTCAAACGGCACCATGAGTCAAAGTAGCTTGGTATATATCTTTAAAAAGTTTTTATTCTGAACTGTGTAGCCTTTTAACATTAAAATGAACTTTAAGCTTTTTTTCCCCCAAGATGGCGCCGCTGTAGTGGCTGCTGGTGGAAGGAGCTCTGTGCTCTTGTGTCATCCTTTGGTGTTCCTGGTGTTTCCCTCTTGTTGTGTTTGTTTTGCCTTTCGGTTCGGGACCCTTTGGGACTGTGTGACAAGGGGTGGCACTTTTGTGACTTCTGCTGTGCATTTTTGTGAACTTCTGGATCTGCCTGCCGGGAGCCTTTTGGCCATGGAGACCAGGTGCTGTGTCTCTGCCACACCAGAGTCCGTTTGGAGAGACTGGAGGATATGCGGATGAAGAGACATGGCTGCGGAGCTGGCGCCGAGCGCCGGGACGGACAAGCTTCACAATGTCTTGGCTGATCGAGCAGGTATCGGACACCTCGGTCTCCTTGGACGTATCCTCGCTCATCCATGCGGACTGGACACTGGCCGAGAGTCGGTGGGGGACCGAGGGTGGAGTCGACTCTATTGGTTGCTTTGTTGGGTCTGCTCCTGTCTTTGGCCATGCTCCCCCCACCCCAGCAGACGATGGCGTGGAACACCGCAGAGGCCACCACAGTGTATATGTTTTTTTTGTGTTTTTTTGTTGTTGTTTTATTTTTGTGGCTGTGTGTAGAAGTGGCTGGTTGCATCAGATCTGCTCTTTTAATGTCTTTAATGTCCTTTGTGTTATTTGATGTTCCCCCCCCCAGGCGTTTACCTGTTTCTCAGCTTTTTTGTAAGGGGCACCGGACGTTATTTCCTTGTAAACGTGGTTTTGTTGTAAAACTGTTGTACACAGTTTATAGATTTGAGCAAATATGATATGAAATATGATCAATCATGCAACACAAATTTAAACAACTTTTTACTGCGTCCCCCTCTCGAGGTAGTCTATCCCAGCGGGATACACCCTGGACCAATCACCACCTAGTTTTCATATAATACTATTTATGACAATCTGCCAAATGTATAAATATCTAATATCATTTATCACTTTTTAGCTACATTATATGGTAAAAATGTAAATAACTAGAGGGTACGGTGTCTAACCTAAACTCCTCACCATGCTATTGTTAGTATGCTAACTTTTTTTTTTTTTTTTTAGCTAATTTTTAACCTGAGAGCATGCTAACGTTATCATGTTAGCATGCTAACCCTTTCAAGTACCAAGTTACATAGTCATGTAACTTGGTACTTGATACATGTCAACTTTAACAAAGCAGAAAAGAAGCTTCCGGTTACGCCGGAAAACAGATGTTATTTCAAAATAAAACCACAGTTTATTTGCCAAAACACAGTGCCACAGATGAAAACAACAAAGAGTTTTTTAGTTGCGCCAGGAAACAGGATGTTACTTCAAAATAAAAGCACAAATTGTGCGCCAAAACAGTGCCACATATCAAAACCAGAACAAAACAACAAATCAGCAAAGCAAGCTTGTCGTTGCGCCAGAAAACAGGATGTAACTTCAAAATAAAAGCATGTTTATGCGACAAAACAAAGTGCCACATAAATCGAAACCAGAACAAAATAGCTTTTAATTGAGCCGGAAAACAGGATGTTACTTCAAAATAAAAGCACGGTTTTTGCGACAAAACACAGTTCCACATAAATCAAAACCAGAACAAAACAGCTTTTAGTTGAGTTGGAAAACAGGATGTTACTTCAAAATAAAAGCATGGTTTGCGCGCCAAAACACAGCGCCACAAATCAAAAACCAGAACAAAGCAGCTTGTAGTTGCGCCAGGAAACAGGATGTTACTTCAAAATAAAAGCACAGACTATGCGCCAGAACACAGTGCCACATATCAAAACCACAACAAAGTAACAAAGCAGCTTCTGGGTCTGCAGGAAAACAGGATGTTACTTCAAAATAAAAGCACAGTTTATGCGTCAAAACACAGTGCCACAAATTAAAACCAGAACAAAACAAGAAAGCAGCAAAGCAGCTTCCAGTTGCGCCAGGAAACAGGATGTTACTTCAAAATAAAAGCAAATGGGACTTGGAAATTTGACTCAAGTGTTCACTTAGAGTTGAAAACTATAAAGTGTTTTACAATCTATATTCACACATTTAATGAACTAGTAAAGTATACATATAGCAATGTTAATATTTGGTTACATGTCACAGGCAACAATGAGAAGGACAAGCTGTAGAAAATGGATGGATCATTTGATAAAATCATTCATGTGGGTTAACTGCCTTATTGTAACAAACCTGTCCCCTGTTCTTCCTCATCAATACATGTTTCCTGTTCTTCCTCATCAATACATGTTTCCTGTTCTTCCTCATCAATACATGTTTCTATCTCAACTTCATCGTCTTCATAAGTCTTCTTTCTTAATTTTAAATACAGTTCTCGAGCTGTATATTCGCTCACTGGAACTTCCCAACCATTTTCAGTCCTAATGAGCTCCCAGCGCTTGAAGAGTGTTTCATCACAGGGGTACCGCCCTCTTGGGGTACACCTCCTCCTGCAGTCTTCAATATCCTCTGGGAGAACAGCTTGGAGTTTGTCTGCTGGTTCATCATCTGGTGACGTGAGTCTGTTGTAGTCACTTATGTACCTATTGTATACTCCAACAACCTCCTCCAGCTGCTCCTACAAGGCAAAACATGAGAATATTAGCAGACTTTTGGGAGAGGGGAAATGGATCGGATGGTTCTTGGGACTGAATCGCTGCTCCGCTGGCTTATGTATGGATTTGTTTGTTCATATATTGGTGTATGTATGTGTATGTGTGTATGTGTGTGTGTGTGTGTGTGTGTGTATGTGTGTATGTGTGTATGTGTGTGTGTGTGTGTGTGTGTGTGTATGTGTGTGTGTGTGTGTGTGTGTGTGTGTGTGTGTGTATGTGTGTATGTGTGTGTGTGTGTGTGTGTGTGTGTATGTGTGTGTGTGTGTGTGTGTGTGTGTGTGTGTGTGTATGTGTGTGCGTGTGTGTGTGTATGTGTGTGTGTGTGTGTGTGTGTGTGTGTATGTATGTATGTGTGTGTGTGTGTGCGTGTGCGTGTGCGTGTGTGTGTGTGTGTGTGTGTGTGTGTGTGTGTGTGTGTGTGTGTGTGTGTGTGTGTGTGTGTGTGTGTGTGTGTGTGTGTGTGTGTGAATACATGCATGTATATATTAATATGTGTATGGATGTCTATGGATGTGTGTACGTGTATAAATGTGTGTGTGCATGTGTGTATACATGTATATACATGCATATATATATATATATATATATATATATATATATATATATATATATATATATGTATGTGAGTGTATAAAGTATGTGTATAGCCGTATAACTGTGTGCGTGTGTGTGTTTGTGCATGTGTGTGTATATACATGCACCCGTTTCCATATGAGTTGGGAAATTGTGTTAGATGTAAATATAAACGGAATACAATGATTTGCAAATCATTTTCAACCCATATTCAGTTCAATGCACTACAAAGACAACATATTTGATGTTCAAACTCAACATTTTTTTTTTTTTTTTGCAAATAATAATTAACTTAGAATTTCATGGCTGCAACACGTGCCAAAGTAGTTGGGAAAGGGCATGCTCACCACTGTGTTACATGGCCTTTCCTTTTAACAACACTCAGTAAAGGTTTGGGAACTGAGGAGACACATTTTTGAAGCTTCTCAGGTGGAATTCTTTCCCATTCTTGCTTGATGTACAGCTTAAGTTGTTCAACAGTCCGGGGGTCTCCCTTCTGCTATTTTAGGCTTCATAATGCGCCGCACATTTTCAATGGGAGACAGGTCTGGACTGCAGGCAGGCCAGTCTAGTACCCGCACTCTTTTACTATGAAGCCACGTTGATGTAACACATGGCTTGGCATTGTCTTGCTAAAATAAGCAGGGGCGTCCATTGTAACGTTGCTTGGATGGCAACATATGTTGCTCCAAAACCTGTATGTACCTTTCAGCATTAATGGTGCCTTCACAGATGTGTAAGTTACCCATGTCTTGGGCACTAATACACCCCCATACCATCACAGATTCTGGCTTTTCCACTTTGCGCCTATAACAATCCGGATGGTTCTTTTCCTCTTTAGTCCGGAGGACACGATGTCCACAGTTTCCAAAAAAAAATTGAAATGTGGACTCGTCAGACCACAGAACACTTTTCCACTTTGTATCAGTCCATCTTAGATGAGCTCAGGCCCAGCGAAGCCGACGGCATTTCTGGGTGTTGTTGATAAACGGTTTTCGCCTTGCATAGGAGAGTTTTAACTTGCTCTTACAGATGTAGCGACCAACTGTAGTTAGTGACAGTGGGTTTCTGAAGTGTTCCTGAGCCCATGTGGTGATATCCTTTACACACTGATGTCGCTTGTTAATGCAGTACAGCCTGAAGGATGGAAGGTCACGGGCTTAGCTGCTTACGTGCAGTGATGTCTCCAGATTCTCTGAACCCTTTGATGATATTACGGAGCGTAGATGGTGAAATCCCTAAATTCCTTGCAATAGCTGGTTGAGAAAGGTTGTTCTTAAACTGTTTAACAATTTGCTCAGGCATTTGTTGACAAAGTGGTGACCATCGCCCCATCCTTGTTTGTGAAAGACTGAGCATTTCAAGGAATCTACTTTTATACCCAATCATGGCACCCACCTGTTCCCAATTAGCCTGCTCACCTGTGGGATGTTCCAAATAAGTGTTTGATGAGCATTCCTCAACTTTATCAGTATTTATTGCCACCTTTCCCAACTTCTTTGTCACATGTTGCTGGCATCAAATTCTAAAGTTAATGATTATTTGCAAAAAAAAAAAAGTTTATCAGTTCGAACATAAAATATGTTGTCTTTGTAGCATATTCAACTGAATATGGCTTGAAAATGATTTGCAAATCATTGTATTCCGTTTATATTTACATCTAACACAATTTCCCAACTCATATGGAAACGGGTTTTGTATGTGTATATATATATATATATTTATATATGTGTGTGTGTGTGTGTGTGTATACGTGCATGTATATATGTATACATCCATCCATCCATTTTCTACTGCTTGTCCCTTTTGAGGTCGCGGGGGCTGCTGAAGCCTATCTCAGCTGCATTCAGGTAGAAGGCGGGGTACACCCTGGACAAGTCGCCACCCCATCACAGGGCCAACACAGATAGACAGACAACATTCACACTCATACATACATATATATAAATATATATGAATGTGTGTGTATCTGGGCAGCACGGTGAAAGAGGGGTTAGTGGGTCTGCCTCACAATACGAAGGTCCTGAGTAGTCGTGAGTTCAATCCCGGGCTCGGGATCTTTCTGTGTGGAGTTTGCATGTCCTCCCCGTGACTGCGTGGGTTCCCTCCGGATACTCTGGCTTCCTCCCACCTCCAAAGACATGCACCTGGGGATAGGTTGATTGGCAACACTAAATTGGCCCTAGAGTGTGAATGTTGTCCGTCTATCTGTGTTGGCCCTGCGATGAGGTGGCGACATGTCCAGGGTGTACCCCGCCTTCCGCCCGATTGTAGCTGGCTCCAGCGCCCCCCGCGACCGCGAAGGGAATAAGCGGTAGAAAATGGATGGATGGATGGATGGGTGTGTGTATCCCTGTATAGCTGCATATGTGAGTGCGTTTGTGCTTGTGTGTATATACAGTATATATATATATATATATATATATATATATATATATATATATATATACAGTCAAGAAAATAAGTATTTGAACACCCTGCTATTTTGCAAGTTTTCCCACTCAGAAATCATGGAGGGGTCTGAAATTTTCACGGTAGGTGCATGTCCACTGTATGAGAGATAACCTAAAAAGAAAAATCCAGAAATCACAATCTATGATTTTTTAACAATTTATTCGTGTGATACAGCTGAAAATAAGTATTTGAACACCTGTCTATCAGCTACAATTCTGACCCTCAAAGACCTGTTAGTCTGCCTTTAAAAGTCCTCCTCCACTCCACTGTATTATCCTGAATCAGATGCACCTGTGTGAGGTCGTTAGCTGCATAAAGACACATGTCCACCTCATACAATTAGTAAGACCCAAACATTCAGCATGGCTAAGAGCAAAGAGCTGTCCAAAGACACCAGAGACTAAATTGTACAACTCCACAAGGATGGAAAGGGCTACGGAGAAATTGCCAAGCAGTTTGGTAAAAAAAAGGTCCACTGTTGGAGCAATCATTAGAAAATGGAAGAAGCTAAACATGACGGTCAATCTCAATGGGAGTGGAGCCCCATGCAAGATATCACCTGGTGGGGTCTCAATGATGCTAAGAAAGGTGAGGAATCAGCCCAGGACTACAGGGCAGGACTTGGTCAATGACCTGAAAAGAGCTGGGACCACTGTTTCCATGGTCACTGTTGGTAATACACTAAGACGTCATGGTTTGAAATCATGCATGGCACGGAAGGTTCCCCTGCTTAAACCAGCACATGTTAAGGCCCGTCTTAAGTTTGCCAATGACCATTTGGATGATCCAGAGGAGTCATGGGAGAAAGTTTTGTGGACAGATGAGACCAAAATTGACCTTTTTGGTCATAATTCCACTATGCGTGTTTGGAGGAAGAAGAATGATGCGTACCATACCAAGAACACCATCCCTACTGTTAAGCATGGGGGTGGTAGCATCATGCTTTGGGGGTGTTTTTCTGCTCATGGGACAGGACGACTGTACTGTATTAAGGAGAGGATGACTGCAGCCATGTATTGTGAGATTTTGGCCAAAAACCTCCTTACCTCAGTGTGATCATTGAAGATGAGTCGTGGCTGGATCGTCCAACATGACAATGACCCAAAGCACACAGCCAGGAAAACCAAGAAGTGGCTTCGTAAGAACCATATCAAGGTTCTGGAGTGGCCTAACCAGTCTCCAGACCTAAATCCAATTCAAAATCTTTGGAGGGAGCTGAAAGTCTGTGTTACTCAGCGACAGCCCAGAAACCTGACTGATCTAGAGAAGATTTGTGTGGAGGAGTGGGCAAAAATCCCTCCTGCAGTCTGTGCAAACCTGATGAAGAACTACAGGAAACGTTTGACCTCTGTAATTGCATACAAAGGCTACTCTACCAAATATTAATGTTGGTGTTCAAATACTTATTTTCAGCTGTATCACACGAATAAATTGTTAAAAAATCATAGATTGTGATTTCTGGATTTTTCTTTTTAGGTTGTCTCTCATACAGTGGACATGCACCTACCATGAAAATTTCAGACCCCTCCATGATTTCTAAGTGGGAGAACTTGCAAAATAGCAGTGTGTTCAAATACTTATTTTCTTGACTGTATATATATATATATATATATATATATATATATATATATATATATATATATATATATATATATATATATATTTATATATATATTAGGGGCGGCATAGCTCGGTTGGTAGAGTGGTCGTGCCAGCAACTTTAGGGTTCCAGGTTCGAGTCCCGCTTACGTAGTCCTAGTCACTGCCATTGTGTCCTTGGGCAAGACACTTTACCCACCTTTTCCCAGTGCCACCCACACTGGTTTAAATGTAACTTAGATATTGGCTTTCACTATGTAAAGCGCTTTGAGTCACTAGAGAAAAGCGCTATATAAATATAAATTCACTTCACTTCACATGCATGTATACATATATATGTATACATATAAATATATGTCTCCTCTCTGAGCTGCCACCTTATCGTGGTAGAGGAGTTTGCGTGTCCCAATTATCCTAGGAGCTATGTTGTCCGGGGGCTTCATGCCCCCTGGTAGGGTCTCCTAAGACAATTTTGATTGATTGATTGATTGAAACTTGTATTAGTAGATTGCACAGTACAGTACATATTCCGTACAATTGACCACTAAATGGTAACACCCGAATAAGTTTTTCAACTTGTTTAAGTCGGGGTACACATAAATCAATTCATGGTAAAACATGTCCTAGGTGAGGGATCAGACAAAGAGCAGCTCAAAGACCTCTATGAAAAGTACAAATCAAGGACCTAGATTTCCCTTGCCTGGACGCGGGTCACCGGGGCTCCCCTCTGGAGCCAGGCCCAGAGGTGGGGCACGATGGCGAGCGCCTGGTGGCCGGGCCTACCCCCATGGGGCCCGGCCGGGCTCAGCCCGAAAAGGCAACGTGGGTCCCCTCTCCACTCATGGGAGTGGTCACAGAGGTCGGGTGCAGTGTGAGCTGGGCGGAAGCCGAAGGCAGGGCACTTGGTGGTCCGATCCTCGGCTACAGAAGCTAGCTCTTGGGACGTGCAACGTCACCTCGCTGGGGGGGGAAGGAGCCTGAGCTAGTGCGCGAGGTGGAGAAGTTCCGGCTGGATATAGTCGGACTTACTTCGACGCACAGCAAGGGCTCTGGAACCAGTTCTCTCCAGAGGGGCTGGACTCTTTTCCACTCCGGCGTTGCAAGCATTGAGAGGCGACGGGCTGGGGTGGCAATTCTTGTTTCCCCCCGGCTAAAAACCTGCACGTTGGACTTTAACCCAGTGGACGAGAGGGTAGCTCCCTCCGCCTTCAGGTTGGGGGACGGGTCCTGACTGTTGTTTGTGCTTACGCACCAAACAGCAGCTCAGAGTACCCACTCTTTTTGGATTCCCTTGAGGGAGTACTGTAGAGTGCTCCCCCGGGTGATTCCCTTGTTCTGCTGGGGGACTTCTACGCTTATGTTGGCAACGACAGTGAAACCTGGAGAGGCGTGATTGGGAAGAATGGCCGTCCGGATCTGAACCCAAGTGGTGCTTTGTTATTGGACTTTTGTGCTTATCACGGATTGTCCATAACGAACACAATGTTCAAACATTAGGGTGTCCATATGTGCACTTGGCACCAGGCACCCTCGGTCGCAGTTCCATGATCGACTTTGTAGTTGTGTCATCGGATTTGCGGCCTCATGTTTTGGACACTCGGGTGAAGAGAGGGGCAGAGCTTTCTACTGATCACCACCTGGTGGTGAGCTGGCTCCGATGGTGGGGGAGGATGCTGGACAGACCTGGCAGGCCCAAACGCATTGTGAGGGTCTGCTGGGAACGCCTACCAGAGTCTCTTGTCAGAGAGAGGTTCAATTCCCACCTCCGGAAGAACTTTGAACATGTCACGAGGGAGGTGCTGGACATTGAGTCCGAGTGGACCATGTTCCGCACCTCTATTGTCGAGGCGGCTGATTGGAGCTGTGGCCGCATGGTAGTTGGTGCCTGTCTTGACGGTAATCCTAGAACCCGCTGGTGGACACCAGCGGTAAGGGATGCCGTCAAGCTGAAGAAAGAGTCCTATCGGGTCCTTTTGGCTCATGGGACTTCAGAGGCAGCGGAAAGGTACCGAAAGGCCAAGCGAAGTACGGCTTCAGCAGTCGCGGAGGCAAAAACTCGGACATGGGAGGAGTTTGGTGAAGCCATGGAAAACGACTTCTGGACGGCTTCGAAGCGATTCTGGACCACCATCCGCCGCCTCAGGGGGGGGAAGCAGTGCACTGTCAACACCGTGTATGGTGAGAATGGTGTGCTGCTGACCTCTACTGGGCTGTTGTGGATCGGTGGAGGGAATACTTCGAAGACCTCCTCAATCCCACCAACACGTCTTCCTATGAGGAAGCAGTGCCTGGGGAATCTGTGTTGGGCTCTCCTATTTCTGGGGCTGAGGTTGCTGAGGTAGTTAAAAAGCTCCTCGGTGGCAAGGCCCCGGGGGTGGATGAGATCCGCCCGGAGTTCTTTAAGGCTCTGGATGCTGTGGGGCTGTCTTGGTTGACAAGACTCTGCAACATCGCGTGGGCATCGGGGGCGGTACCTCTGGATTGGCAGACCGGGGTGGTGGTTCCTCTCTTTAAGAAGGGGAACTGGAGGGTGTGTTCCAACTATCGTGGGATCACACTCCTCAGCCTTCCCGATAAGGTCTATTCAGGTGTACTGGAGAGGAGGCTACGCCAAATAGTTGAACCTCGAATCCAGGAGGAACAGTGTGGTTTTCGTCCTGGTCGTGGAACGGTAGACCAGCTCCATACTCTCGGCAGGGTCCTTGAGGGTGCATGGGAGTTTGCCCAACCAGTCTACATGTGCTTTGTGGACTTGGAGAAGGCTTTCGACCGTGTCCCCCGGGAAGTCCTGTGGGGAGTGCTCAGAGAGTATGGGGTATCGGACTGTCTGATTGTGGTGGTCCGCTCCCTGTATGATCAGTGTCAGAGCTTGGTCCGCATTGCCGGCAGTAAGTCGGACCCGTTTCCAGTGAGGGTTGGACTCCGCCAAGGCTGCCCTTTGTCACCCATTCTGTTCATAACTTTTATGGAAATAATTTCTAGGCGATGTCAGGGCGTTGAGGGGATCCGGTTTGGTGGCTGCAGGATTAGGTCTCTGCTTTTTGCAGATGATGTGGTGCTGATGGCTTCAACTGGCCAGGATCTTCAGCTCTCATTGGATCGGTTCGCAGCCGAGTGTGAAGCGACTGGGATGAGAATCAGCACCTCCAAGTCAGAGTCCATGGTTCTCGCCCGGGAAAGGGTGTAGTGCCATCTCCAGGTTGGGGAGGATATCTTGCCCCAAGTGGAGGAGTTCAATTACCTCGGAGTCTTGTTCACAAGTGAGGGAAGAGTGGATCGTGAGATCGACAGGCGGATCGGTGCGGCGTCTTCAGTAATGCGGACGCTGTATCGATCCGTTGTGGTGAAGAAGGAGTTGAGCCGGAAGGCCAAGCTCTCAATTTACCGGTCCATCTACGTTCCCATCCTCACCTATGGTCATGAGCTTTGGGTTATGACCGAAAGGACAAGATCACGCGTACAAGCGCCCGAAATGAGTTTCCTCCGCCGGATGGCGGGGCTCTCCCTTAGAGATAGGGTGAGAAGCTCTGTCATCCGGGAGGAGCTCAAAGTAAAGCCGCTGCTCCTCCACATGGAGAGGAGCCCGATGAGGTGGTTCGGGCATCTGCTCAAGATGCCACCCGAACGCCTCCCTAGGGAGGTGTTTAGGGCACGTCCGACCGACAGGAGGCCACGGGGAAGACCCAGGACACGTTGGGAAGACTATGTCTCCCGGCTGGCCTGGGAACACCTCGGGATCCCCCGGGAGGAGCTGGACGAAGTGGCTGGGGAGAGGGAAGTCTGGGCTTCTCTGCTTAGGCTGCTGCCCCTGCGACCCAACCTCGGATAAGCGGAAGAAAATGGATGGATGAATGGATAAATATATGTATGTGTGTGTATAAAGTATGTGTATAGCTGAATATGATTGTGTGTGTGTGCGTTTGTGCGTGTGTTTGTATATACATGCATTTATATACATATATATACACTACCGTTCAAAAGTTTGGGGTCACCCAAACAATTTTGTGGAGTAGCCTTCATTTCTAAGAACAAGAATAGACTGTCGAGTTTCAGATGAAAGTTCTCTTTTTCTGGCCATTTTGAGCGTTTAATTGACCCCACAAATGTGATGCTCCAGAAACTCAATCTGCTCAAAGGAAGGTCAGTTTTGTAGCTTCTGTAACGAGCTAAACTGTTTTCAGATGTGTGAACATGATTGCACAAGGGTTGTCTAATCATCAATTAGCCTTCTGAGCCAATGAGCAAACACATTGTACCATTAGAACACTGGAGTGATAGTTGCTGGAAATGGGCCTCTATACACCTATGTAGATATTGCACCAAAAACCAGACATTTGCAGCTAGAATAGTCATTTAGCACATTAGCAATGTATAGAGTGTATTTCTTTAAAGTTAAGACTAGTTTAAAGTGATCTTCATTGAAAAGTACAGTGCTTTTACTTCAAAAATAAGGACATTTCAATGTGACCCCAAACTTTTGAACGGTAGTGTATATATATATATGTATATATATATATATGTATATATATATATATATATATATATATATATATATATATATATATATATATATATATATATATATATATATATATATATATATATATATATATATGTATATGTATATATATATATATATATATATATATATATATATATATATATATATATATATATATATATATATATATATATGTGTGTGTGTGTGTATACAGAATGTGTACAGCTGTATATATGTGTGTGTGTGTGCGTTTGTGCGGGTATATATATACATGCATATATGCAAATATACATATGTATATACTGTATATAAATATGTATGTGTGTATACGTGTATAGCTGTAAATGTTCATGTGTGTTTGTGTGTGTGTGTGTGTGTGTGTGTGTGTGTGTGTGTGTGTGTGTGTGTGTGTGTGTGTGTGTGTGTGTGTGTATATGTCAATGCATGTATGTATGTATATATATATATGTATATATGTACTGTGTATGTGTGTATGTATACATTGTTGGGGTCACTGTGGGGGCCTGCTTATTGTTGGCCATTGTAACATTACACTTACACTCAAAGTTGGATATAACGCGGTTGTTGGAGTCCATGAAATACCGATAGTGTTTTTCCCGAGATCACGTTAAACAGAATCAATCAATCAATCAATCAATGTTTATTTATATAGCCCTAAATCACAAGTGTCTCAAAGGGCTGTACAAGCCACAACGACATCCTCGGTACAGAGCCCACATACGGGCAAGGAAAAACTCACCCCAGTGGGACGTCGGTGAATGACTATGAGAAACCTTGGAGAGGACCGCATATGTGGGTAACCCCCCCCCCTCTAGGGGAGACCGAAAGCAACGGATGTCGAGTGGGTCTGACATAACATTGTGAAAGTCCAGTCCACAGTGGATCCAACACATCAGCGGGAGTCCAGTCCACAGCGGGGCCAACAGGAAACCATCCCGAGCGGAGACGGGTCAGCAGCGCAGAGATGTCCCCAACCGATGCACAGGCTAGTGGTCCACCCGGGGTCCCGGCTCTGGACAGCCAGCACTTCATCCATGGCCACCGGACCTATGCAACTCCCCCTCGCAAGGGACAGGGGAGAAGAGGAGAGAAGAAAAGAAACGGCAGATCAACTGGTCTAAAAAAGGGGGGGTCTATTTAAAGGCTAGATTATACAAATGAGTTTTAAGATGGGACTTAAATGCTTCTACTGAGGTAGCATCTCTAACTGTTACCGGGAGGGCATTCCAGAGTACTGGAGCCCGAATAGAAAACGCTCTATAGCCCGCAGACTTTTTTTTGGCTCTGGGAATCACTAATAAGCCGGAGTTCTTTGAACGCAGATTTCTTGTCGGGACATATGGTACAATACAATCGGCGAGATAGGCTGGAGCTAAACCGTGTAATATTTTATACGTAAGTAGTAAAACCTTAAAGTCGCATCTTAAGTGCACAGGAAGCCAGTGCAAGTGAGCCAGTATAGGCGTAATATGATCAAACTTTCTTGTTTTTGTCAAAAGCCTTGCAGCCGCATTTTGTACCAACTGTAATCTTTTAATGCTAGACATAGGGAGGCCCGAAAATAATACGTTACAGTAATCGAGACGAGACGTAACGAACGCATGAATAATGATCTCAGCGTCGCTAGTGGACAAGATGGAACGAATTTTAGCGATATTACGGAGATGAAAGAAGGCCGTTTTAGTAACACTCTTAATGTGTGACTCAAACGAGAGAGTTGGGTCGAAGATAATACCCAGATTCTTTACCGAGTCTCCTTGTTTAATTGTTTGGTTGTCAAATGTTAAGGTGGTATTATTAAATAGATGTTGGTGTCTAGCAGGACCGATAATCAGCATTTCCGTTTTCTTAGCGTTGAGTTGCAAAAAGTTAGCGGACATCCATTGTTTAATTTCATTAAGACACGCCTCCAGCTGACTACAGTCCGGCGTGTTGGTCAGCTTTAGGGGCATGTAGAGTTGAGTGTCATCAGCATAACAGTGAAAGCTAACACCGTACTTGCGTATGATGTCACCTAGCGGCAGCATGTAAATACTAAAGAGTGCAGGGCCAAGAACCGAACCCTGGGGAACTCCGCACGTTACCTTGACATAGTCCGAGGTCACATTGTTATGGGAGACGCACTGCATCCTGTCAGTAAGATAAGAGTTAAACCAAGACAAGGCTAAGTCTGACATACCAATACGTGTTTTGATACGCTCTAATAAAATATTATGATCGACGGTATCGAAAGCGGCGCTAAGATCAAGAAGCAGCAACATAGATGATGCATCAGAATCCATCGTTAGCAATAGATCATTAGTCATTTTTGCGAGGGCTGTCTCCGTAGAGTGATTTGCCCTGAAACCGGATTGAAAAGGTTCACAGAGATTGTTAGTCACTAAGTGTTCATTTAGCTGCTGTGCAACAGTTTTTTCGAGAATTTTGGAAATAAACGGAAGGTGGGAGACCGGTCGGTAGTTTACCATGAGGTCAGGATCGAGGTTAGGTCTTTTGAGCAGAGGATGAATAACCGCTTTTTTGAATGCTAGGGGAACAGTGCCGGAGGAAAGTGATAAGTTTATAATATTTAACACTGATGGACCTAATAATACAAACAGTTCCTTGATAAGTTTCCCAGGAAGTGGGTCAAGTAAACATGTTGTTTGTTTTATCCCACTTACACGCTGTAATAATTCCTCTAATGTTATTTCATCAAAAATAGAGAGACTATTTTGGAGGGCAGTGTCCGTCGTATATACAGTCGTATTTGTGTTAATAGAGCCCAGTTGTAGCTGGGATGCGTTGTCTTTAATCTCCTTTCTAATGAGTTCAATTTTCTTATTAAAGAAATTCATAAAATCATCTGCCGAGTGGGTGGAGCTACTGGGAGGAGTCCCTTGTTGGGTTAGCGATGCTACTGTACTAAACAGAAATTTAGGATCGTTTTTGTTGAGGCGGATGAGATTTGAGTAGTATTTAGTTTTAGCTAAGGTAAGCATGCGTTTATAAGTTATTAAACTATCACTCCATGCTTGATGGAAAACCTCAAGTTTAGTCGCGCGCCATTTGCGTTCCAGTTTTCTACATGATAATTTCTGAGCTCTAATTTCTTCTGTAAACCATGGGGTGCGCCTTTTAGGGGCCCTTTTTTGCTTTAGCGGTGCTATACTATCAATAATTTTGCGCAAGGCATCGTCAAAGTTGTTAGTGAGTTTATCAATAGAGCCGACATAATTTGGGAATGGTGCTATTACCGAAGGCAGTAGGTCAGCAAGAGTCATCGTTGTGGCAGCATTAATGTTGCGGCCGCTATAGCAGTTATTATTATTATTAGCTTGTTGACAAAGAGTCAAAACTTCAAATTTTATAAGGTAATGATCGGACATTACTTTAGTATATGGAAGTATCATAACTTTGGAGGTGGTGACACCCCTGACAAGCACTAGATCTATTGTATTACCGTTGCGATGCGTGGGTTCATGTATTATTTGTGTAAGACCACAGCTATCAATTATGGTTTGGAGCGCCACGCACTGAGGGTCCGATGGGGTATTCATATGGATATTAAAGTCCCCCATTATGATTATATTGTCGGCGTGCGTCACTAGATCAGCAACGAACTCTGAGAATTCACTGATAAAGTCCGAATAGGGCCCAGGGGGGCGGTAGATAACAGCCAGGTCGAGAGGTAGCGGTGTGACAGACCTCATAGTAAGCACCTCAAACGATTTATATTTATTATTTAGGTTAGGGGTAAGGTTGAAATTTTCATTGTATATTAGTGCGACACCCCCTCCCCTTTTAAGAGGGCGGGCAACATGCGCATTCGTATAGTTAGGAGGAGATGCCTCATTGAGCGCAAAAAATTCGTCCGGTTTGAGCCAGGTTTCGCTAAGACCAATGACGTTAAGATTGTTGTCTCTAATGACCTCATTAACCAATAACGCCTTGGGAGACAATGATCTTATGTTTAAAAAGCCCATATTATAGGTATTGGGCTCTTTTGACGAGTTTTTGTTAAGATTATCCGTAGTGGCAATATTAACAATGTTGCGTTTATTATGCGTAGTGCACTTTAAATAGTTTCGACCATATCTAGGAATTGATATGACGGGAATTTTCCGATTGTTTGCTTGGTGCTGCAATAGACTGGACATATCATAATTTGCCACCTCAGTAGAATGCATGTCCACCTCTGACACAGACACAACAGAAAAAACATTATGTGAATTGTGAATTATTCTAAGAGAATTGCTATGCGTACATGGATTATCCAGCCTGGCGCTGGCTAGTTCTAGCTTAACTGACTCCTCACCCGGACTAACAGACATTGTAATTGCCTGTGACCGGGCTTGCTCTAGTGTAGTCAGTCAAGTGAGACTTAAATAGTAGTCTATGTTTCTAGACAGGATGATGGCGCCTTCCTGGTTAGGGTGAAGGCCGTCTCTCATCAGCAAGCCTGGTTTGCCCCAGAAAGAGGGCCAGTTATCAATAAACGTTAGTCCCTGCTGCCTACAGTAGCTAGCCAACCACTTGTTAAGCGAGACTAATCTGCTATATCTCTCATCATTGCCTCTCGCAGCCAGGGGGCCAGAGACAATTACTCGATGCCTGGACATCTTTCTGGCGAGATCACAAGTCCTGGCTATGTTTCTCTTTGTAATCTCTGACTGTCTCATTCTAGTGTCATTGGAGCCAACGTGTACAACTATATTCGCATAATTAGTGGTGCGATTAGCCTGTCGTACGTGTTTACTAGGCCTGTTGCGAGTTAGCTCCCTAAGATTAGCTTCAATGTCAGGTGCTCTGGCCCCGGGGATACACTTTATTGTGGCTGGTTTGCTAAGCTTTATGTTTCGGGTGATGGAGTCCCCTATAACTAAGGTGTGGTGCCCGATAGACTGGGGTGTAGGACTAGCTAAAGAGCTAAATCTATTATGCGTCTCAACCGGTACACCGTAGCTTGTAGGCCGCTTAGGACTGCTACAAGCTGGGCTAGTTAGCTCGCTACAGCTAACGCTAGCAGATGTGTCCGCAACATCTAAAGTTACGACATTACTCTGCTCTAACTGGCGGACACGGCCCTCTAGCAGAGCCAACCTCTCCGTGAGTATGGTGCAAGACGCGCAGGAAGCCATTACTCACAGTGTTTTCTGTCACCGAGTGAAGTTCCTGCTGTCCTCAGGGAAGTGGTCGCGGTCTGTAGGAGTAGCTTCTTACTGACCGGCGCTGCCTTTCTCCGCGCTAGCTTAGCAGCTAGCTAGCTGAGGAAAGGGTGGTGGGACAGAGATCGGGTGATTTGCAAGTTAAATAGTACCACTAAAAATGTTTGAGAAGTGATAAAGAAAGCTGTAGAACAATTAAAAGCACACAGATAGAGCGCTACTTAGCTTTTTCGCAACAGCGAACAGACGGCGAGCAGTCACGCACGGTGAACCGGAACCGGAAATCCTTTTCTTCTCCAAAAAGTTATGTGTGTAAGTCTGCTGCCTAAACCTGCTCGGTGAATAGTTCCCCACGTGAAGTGACGTGAAGTGAAGGGTGGATTGTGCTCCCACTATCCACCACTAGGTGGAAGCCTCACTGGGTCCTTCTTTTTGGAGACTTTCCTAAAGATTTACTTTGTAAATTTGTAAATACGCGATAATTTGGTGAAAAACAACACGATTGACTCTGGTGGAAAAATCACGCTATGTAGAATGTTGCGTTATATTTGACCGTGTTGTATCCAACTTTGAGGGTAGTTTGAACAGTAACATTGTGTTTCCCTATAGGAAAATAAAATGCTGTACTTTAATCAAGTGATTCTTTGTTGTACCACTAAATGGAGCCTCCATACCACTAGCAGTACACATACCACCATTTGAAAATCAATGCTCATTTGCATGTTTGTGGCTGTTGTTGTTGCTGTTGTTATTGTTGTTGTTGTTGTTGTTGGTGTTGTTGTTGTTGTTGTTGTTGTTGTTGATGTTGTTGTTGCACGTGCCGTTCACGAGTAGCATGTTTTTCAAAATATACTGTAACTATAGATGTAAACATTGTGTATGTGCTGACAAATTCATTTATGATTGTTTATCAAAATGTAACTATAGATGTCAACATCGTGTAAGTGCTGAAAGATTCAAAGATTTTTAACTGTAAAATCCTGGCAACTGAGCTGTCAGCTTTTTTACTGTACAATCTATTGTCATTTCTACAGTGTACACTTTGATGAATAACTTGCTTTGATATAACTCAAGCAGATACTTATTTTGTTTTACTATTAAAATGTTTTAAATTATTGACAGTATTATATTTGTTGCATTATTAGTTGATAAAGTTTAAAATATACTCAATAGCATGCAATACATGTTTTTCTGTCCGTCACAATGAAAAGATGACATTTAGTAAATGATAAAATGCTTTGACTCTTATTATTTCAGGGTTTAATGATGCGTTAAATGATGTGTCGGGCCCCCGGGCTTTGAGTTTGACAGCTGTGTTATAAGACATTTATTTTATATTTACCTGGATGATGTGGAGGAAGCAGAACTGTATGAGGTTCTTGTCCAAATCGTTTCCTGTGAATTGTCCTAATTCTCCGAGATTTGCAAAACAGAACTTCCATGGCGTACATGTGTGTAACCACCTGTGACGGCTCAAGCTGAATCCATCCTTCACACTGTCCTCCCCAGCATAACAGTCTGTATGATTCCTACGCAGGAAAGTTTGCGCTTCTGTGATGTGTTTATTTTCTCTACTTGATTTGGCCAGCAGTCGCTGTGGACAACCTCCAATACGAGTCACTGTGTCCAGGAAGTGGTTGAGAAATACTGAAGGATCACCGTTGTTATTGTCTGCTTCAATCCACAATATGGTGTCACTAAATAAGTCAGTGCAGGCACTAATTGTAATACCATATGTCGTCAGTTCGTCATATGAGTCCAAAAACCATAACTCGTTGGGATTGTTGATGTTGTATAACCTCATCTCTATCCTTCTATTTTGTAAATATTCATCTTCTGCTGTGGAAACAAAATGCATCAGTTAGTGTAATCACTGATCTACAAAAGCCAGAAGCAGTGAAGTTGTCACGTTGTGTAAATGGTAAATAAAAAGAGAATACAATGATTTGCAAATCCTTTTCAAGACTAGTGTTAGACTTAGATAAGTCACATCTAGTCTTAGACTTAGATTGGTCACATCTAGTCTTAGACTTAGATTGGTCAGGTCTAGTCTTAGACTTAGGTTGGTCACATCTAGTCTTAGACTTAGATTGGTCACCTTGACGTTTTTTGTAGAATCCCAAAAAGATGCAGAGCCCAATAAACACGAGTGCAACAATGGAAGTGATGATGACAACCATTTCAGCAACAGTTAATTTGCCTGCAAAGGAACACAAAAGTCATAGAAACATTTCTGTGTGCATTCATATCAAAATAACGTTCACATTTCAATATCTCACTTTCATTATTATTGATTATGTTTACCAGATAAGCAGTCCTTAGCAGTGATTGTAGCCATTTCAATGGTCAGAGGGTTGCTGACCTCACAAATATAAACTTGATGATTAAGAAACTTCCTGAGAGTTATTGTTAAATTTGGTCCAGTTTGCTCATTTCCACCTGATCTCCACTTAAACTTTAATAAAGGAGAATGTTTGGACTCTGTTGAGCACACGAGCGTCGCCTGGTATGTGTCAATCATCTCACAACTTATGTTGGGTTTGGATACTTTGTCTGAAAACACAAAGAAGAAAATGGATCAGAGTACAAAAAACAGAATTCTATAAAATATGCTGCCCCCTATTGATTTGGAGTGTAATAGACTTAGACTCAGACAAACTTTATTTATCCAGCAGGGAAATTTTTCAACACAGTAGCTCAGTTACAAAGGGTAAGGATGGAAATGATAATGCAGGTATAAGGTAGACTAAAAATGTACCATAGTAGACCCAGACTTCCCTCTACCCAGCCACTTCGTCCAGCTCCACCCGGGATATTCCGAAATGTTCCCAGGCCAGCCGGGAGACATAGTCATCCCAACGTGTTCTGGGTCTTCCCCGTGGCCTCCTACCAGTCAGACCTGCCCTAAACATGTCCCTAGGGAGGCGTTGGGGTGGCATCCTGACCAGATGCCCGAACCTCATCTGGCTCCTCTCGATGGGGAGGAGCAGCGGCTTTACTTTGAGCTCCTCCCGGATGACAGAGCTTCTCACCCTATCTCTAAGGGAGAGCCCGCCATCCGGCGAAGGAAAATAATTTTGACCGCTTGTACCCGTGATCTTGTCCTTTCGGTCATAACCCAAAGTTCATGACCATAGGTGAGGATGGGAACGTAGATCGACCGGTAAATTGAGAGCTTTGCCTTTCGGCTCAGCTCCTTCTTCACCACAACGGATCGATACAGCGTCCGCATTACTGAAGACGCCACACCGGTCCGCCTGTCGATCTCACAATCCACTCTTTCCTCACTCGTGAACAAGACTCCGAGGTACTTGAGGTATACCGTTATATTATATTATTATATTATATCATATTTTTATATAATCTATCCAATATACAACAAATCTCAATTACCATGTACAATATTATAGTATATGTTACAGCTGCAGCAAAAAAAGAAAGAACAGCATAAAACAGAGAGTAGATCCAGCAGAAAATAGACATTATAAACAAAGAGAGGTAGCTAACATGTCAGGTGTCAGGTAATAGACAGATATCATCTATTGCTGTATGGCGAGTGATTATACAGCTGGATGGAGTGCGGAATAAAGGAGTTATTGAATGGAAGACTGTGGGAACGTAGATGAAGGAGCCTCTTGGAGTATGAACTCCGCTGTCCCTCAATTGTCTGGAGGAGTGGGTGGGCAGGATTGTCCATGATGGCGAGCAGTTTGTCCAGTGTCCTCCTGTCCCTCATTCACACAAACGCTTCCAACTGTGTGCCAATAGTTTGGCCGGCTTTCCGGATCAGTTTGTCCAACCGGATTTAGTCTCTTTTGCTGGTGCTGCTCCCCCAACAAACCACTGCAAAGTACAGGGCACTGGCCACAACAGACTGAAAAAAGATCACCAATAGCTTGCTGCACACATTAAAGGACCTAAGCTTCTTCAGGAAAAGGAGTCTGCTCATGCCCTTCTTGTATACTGCTTTGCTGTTGTCCTTCCAGTCCAATCTGCTGTTCAAGTGGACTTCCAGGTACTTGTACTTCCCCACTGCTGCCACCTCCTGGCCCTGGATGTTGATGGGCTCTACAGGGGTAATTTTCTTCTTGAAGTCGATGACCAGCTCCACATTCAGGAGCATATGGTTCACCTGAGACCACTTCACATAGTCAGCGATCCGTGTCCTGTACTCTAAATTATGTCCCCCTCCGATACACAGCAGAGTCGTCAGAGTATTTCTGCAGGTGGCAGGACCTGGAACTATACTGAAAGTCTGAGGTGTACAGGGTGAACAGGAAAGGAGACAGGACAGTCCCCTGTGGAGCACCTAAACCACTGACCAAAGTATCCGACAGGGAGCTCCCCAGTCGCACAAATTGGGGTCTATCAGACAAGTAATCAGTGATCCAGGAGACAATGGATGAACTGACACCCATCCTGAGCAACTTGTCACTCATCAGAATTGGCTGAATGGTGTTAAAGACACTGGAGAAATCAAAGAACATGATCATCACAGTGCCCCTCCCACCATACAGGTGAGAGTGAGCACGATGCAGCAGGTAGATGACAGCATCATCCACTCCTACATGGGGTTGATACGCAAACTGTAGAGGGTCCAGAGAAGGAGCCACCAGGGGTCTCAGCTGAGCCAGCATAAGTCTCTCGAGGACTTTCATGACATAAGACGTCAGGGCAACCGGTCTGAAGTCATTCAAGCTTGATTTGATGGGCTTCATGGGCACCGGCACTATAGAGGATGTTTTCCATAGCGCTGGTATCCTTTGTAACTTTAGCCTCAGGTTGAAGATGAAGTACAGAATCTCAGTCAGCTGAGCAGCACAAGTCTTCAGGACCCAGGGGTTGACTCGGTCAGGGTCTGCTAACTTGGCTTGGTTGACTCTCTCCAGCTGTCGTCTCTCATGACCAGGTGTCAGACACACCGTGCTGGCTTTCTCAGTGGGGGTAGAAGTGGGAATGAGAAACAGCAGCGGCAGGCAACAGTTTGTGGATTGATGGTCAGGGGAGGTGTGATGACGGAGTAGTGGGGGGAGGGCCAGTAAGGGGTGCATTGCTAAATCTATTGAAAAACAAATTCAGCTTGTTGGCTCTTAACCTGCTGGTTCAGAGTTGTATTGTCCCGTGTTGCACAGTGTACATATTGGTAGAAAGTGGGTAAAATTGAGTCCAAAGAAGCATGATTAAAGTCACCCAAAATGAGAGCGAGGGCATTGAGGTGTTTGGTTTGTTGCCTGAATGGTGTCACATTCGCATGTACACTCCGATGAAGATTACAGAAGTAAATATGGTCAAATTCTAACCGTCAGAAGTTCGATGTCCGGCATACAAAAACACTCCTTTACAGTCATATGTCCAGGATTACACCACCTCTCGTTCACCAAGATGGCAATCCCACCGCCTTTCTTCTTACCGCTCAGGAGTGTGTCTCTATCCACCCGTGAGGTTGTGCAGTTGGGTAGAAACGCGTGTAGCCAAGTCTCCGTAAAGCACATCATACTGCACACGGCGTACTCCTTTTGAGTTCGGACGAGCCCGAACAATTCTTCCATTTTATTCGCCAAAGACCGCTTCTCCGCTCCTTCATCTTTGTGCCGGCACGGCATCCCCGGCGCTTTTTCCGTAGTTCCACGGGAATGTCCGGCCGCGATCCCCATAGCGCTGGCAAGGAAAGCGCTAAAAACTCTTTGCATGTGTAAACAAAGGGCCGGCTGCTCAACTGATCAAAGCCAAACACAAAACGGCCCGAGAAGAAAAAGAAAAGTAACGAAAACACACAAAAGCGCCCAAGAACCATTAGTGGTTTATGGAAAAGATAAGTAATAAAAAAAAAGCAAGGAAATTTTAGAATAATACCAAAAATAAAGTAAAATGAAGGACGTCAAAGAAGCTACTGTAATGTGCTGCCACTCTTTCAAGCGCATCAAACATTGTCAGAATAACTTCATAATCAGGAAGACACGGCATTATCCATCCATCCATCCATCTTCAACTGCTTATCCAGAATCGGGTTGCGGGGACAACAGCTCCAGCAGAGACGCCCAGACTTACCTCTCCAGAGCAACATTAGCAACTTCCTCCTGGGGGATCCCGAAGCGTTCCCAGGCCAGAGAGGAGATGTAATCCCCGCATCTGGTCCTTGCCCTGCCCCGGGGTCTCCTCCCAGTGGGACGTGTAACGAGGACCTCCCTCGGGAGACGCTCGTGAGGCATCCGCACGAGATGCCCGAACCACCTAAGCTGGCTCCTTTCCAAGCGAAGGAGCAGCGGCTCTACTCCGAGTCTCTCTCGGGTGACTGAACTTCTCACCCTATCTCTAAGGGACATGCCAGCCACACTTCTGAGGAAACTCATTTCGGCCGCTTGTATCTGTGATCTTATTCTTTCAGTCATGACCCACACTTTTCGAACATGTTGAAAAGAGAAACTGGAAAAATTGTGATGTATCATGTTGTATGCTTGCATGTTCGAAATAAACTCAAACTCAAACACTTCATGGCCATAGGTGAGAGTAGGAGTGTAGATAGCTCGGTAGGCCGAAAGCTTTGCCTTCTGGCTCAGCTCTCGTTTTGTCACAACAGTGCAGCAGAGAGACTGCAATACTGCCCCAGCTGCTCCGATTCTCCGGCTGATTTCCTTCTCCATCTTTCCCTCAATTGTGAACAAGACCCCGAGATACTTAAACTCCTCCACCTGGGACAGAGTCTTGTTCTCTACCTGTACTGTACAAACCATCGGTTTCCTGCTGAGAACCATTGCCTCAGATTTGGAGATGCTGATCCTGATTCCAGCCGCTGAACACTTGGCTGCGAACCGATCCAGCATTATCTTGTTGTTATTATTCGGTATTACATATTGATTTGTGTAAGCACAATATTTCTGTTTCATGGATGAAAAGATAAACTTACCTATAACCTCAATTTTATACGCATTGTGATAGAGCTTCTTGTTGACTCTGACTTCCTGGTCATAGTTTCCACTGTCTTCATAAGTGGCCTGTTTGATGGTCAGTACTGCAGAGTTCCTGTCCAGAAGGATTCTGTTCTCGTATGTAGGGGCCACAGTCTCCATGGTGCCATCAAAAATTACAATGTCGTAGACATGACGTGTCCAGTATATTTCAGTTGGCTGTCGATAATTTGAAGGTCCCAAGGTTATCGCCTGACCCTTCAGTAGATATTTCACATCCCGTGCAGAAACTGGGAAAGATGCATAAATAAATGGATGAACATTTTTTCACACATTGAAACATGGACATTTGATCTCCATTTTAACAATATTTTTGGATCATAGTATTATAAAACATTCATTTTGGAAA
This sequence comes from Entelurus aequoreus, assembly GCF_033978785.1. Lineage (NCBI taxonomy): Eukaryota > Metazoa > Chordata > Actinopteri > Syngnathiformes > Syngnathidae > Entelurus > Entelurus aequoreus. The sequence continues at coordinate 6,533,958 of NC_084744.1, forward strand.
GTAATTTGTAAAATGTGTACAGTCAGGGGGAAAAGGACATTATTACTAATGTAGAATATTATCATTACTGTGGAATATCATTACTACTGTAGAATATTATTATTACTGTAGAATATTCTCAGGACATTTCATCGATCGCAACTGGACTGTTTGGTTTGTAGACTTAAATTGGTCAAATCTAATCTTAGACTTAGATTGGTCAGATCTAGTCTTTGACTTAGTTTGGTCAAGTCTAGTCATAGACTTAGATTGTTCGGATCTAGTCTAAGACTCAGATTGGTCACATCTAGTCATAGACTAAGATTGGTCACAACTAGTTTTAGACTTAGATTGGTCAGATCTAGTCTTACACTTAGATTGGTCACGTCTAGTCTTAGACTCAGATTGGTCACATCAAGTCTTAGACTTATATTGGTCACATCTAGTCTTAGATTTTAAATTAGTCACATCTAGTCTTATACTTAGATTGGTCACATCTAGTCTTAGGCTTAGATTGGTCACATATAGTCTTAGACTTAGATTGGTCATATCCAGTCTTAGACTTAGATTGGTCGCATCTAGTCTTAGACTTAGATTGGTCGCATCTACTCTTAGACTCAGATTGGTCAGATATAGTCTTAGATTTAAATTGGTCACATCTAGTCTTAGACTTAGATTGGTCACATCTATTCTTAGACTTAGATTGGTCACATCTAGTCTTAAGCTTAGATTGGTCACATATAGTCTTAGACTTAGATTGGTCACATCTAGTCTTACACTTAGATTGGTCACATCTAGTCTTAGACTCAGATTGGTCAGATATAGTCTTAGATTTAAATTGGTCACATCCAGTATTAGACTTAGATAGGTCACATCAAGTCTTAGACTTAGATTGTTCATATCTAGTCTTAGATTTAAATGTGTCACATCTAGTCTTATACTTAGATTGGTCACATCTAGTCTTAAAATTAGATTGGTCACATCTAGTTTTAGGTTCAGATTGGTCACATCTAGTCTTAGACTTAGATTGGTCACATCTAGTCTTAAAATTAGATTGGTCACATCTAGTTTTAGGTTCAGATTGGTCACATCTAGTCTTAGACTTAGATTGGTCACATCTAGTCTTAGGTTTACATTGGTCGCAAACATGATTTAGGTTTAGATTCAACATATATATTTATATTTAACATAGATTTATAATTAAGATTTAGGTTTAGTTTTAACATATAGATTTATATTTAACATATAGATTTATATTTAACATATAGATTTATCATTAAGATTTAGGTTTAGTTCTAACATATAGATTTGTATTTAACATATAGATTTGTAATTAAGATTGAAGTTTAGATTCAACATATAGATTTATATTTAAAATTAAGATTTAAATTGAACATTTATGTCACAGTCCCTGCAGTGTCTGTGTTGTTTGCCTAGGTGTGGTCATGTGTGGGCGGAGTTTGGGTTCCTGGCTTCCCAGTCTGGCACACCTGGCGCTGATCAGCCTACTCACCTGCCTGCCATCAGCTAATCACCTCCACTCCACAAAAGCCCTGGCCTCCTCACACGACGCTGCCAGATCGTTTCACAGCTCTCCACGTGGTAACGCTTCTCGCCAGTTCTAGTAGTCTTTTGATGATCTTGTTGATCTTTTCTTTGTGCCTTTGCTCCTGGTATCTTGTTCCTCGACTCACCATTGTTTCCTCTGCCTCCAGTGCCTACCTCCTCTAAGCCTGCCTGCCTGCCAGACACCTCCACTCCAGTTGACGACGCCTTTCCCTAATCCCTCATTTGCCCAAATTAAACCCTTTGGACTTTTAATCTGCCTGTCTTGTCTGCTTTTGGGTCCGCCATCTTGTTAAATCGTGACCATTTAGATATACTATTTAGAGTCAACATGTAATTTAAACTCTAATGTAATGAAAATTAGCTAAATTTGAGAAAAGTGAGTTGAATCTGAGAAATATATCAGAAAGAGTGGATTGCAGAGAAATAAGAGGTGAGGCAAAACAAGAGACAGCAGGTACAGGTCAGACCAGCCTAGCAAGTTCAGGCAAGAGAAGAATTTCACCCTTCCTCTTTTAGTCAAAGGTAAAAACTAGCTCTGGTTCCACCTGACTTCATGCCTCATCATAAATATCAAATATACTTTAGTGAAATGAGTGAATAAATACTGCACTGTATTTACAAATATGTACTGTAGTGTAAATGATGCAATAGTCTACCCAACAATTATGTACACATGCAACAAAACATGTTAACATGGCATCCTATTTAGTTCTAACCTGCAGTTTTCAACACCACATAAACAACAATATATATTTTTAAGTAAGAACAAAACTTACCTAAACTGCAAGTAAAAATGAAACAGATGTGTTGGTAGTCCATTGTAGTCCTTAAATATGCACTTATAGCAATATTAATACACTATTTTGATGATAACATGACATCACTGAAGACAAATGTAATGCCCTAACACCTGCTCACCTCTTCAAGCAAGACAATGAAAGTGAAAGCAAGGACATGTCCATTATAGTAGAGCAGAAGATTTTCACATTAAGAGCGCAAGCTGAGCATTCCCACTTCAACAAAATTAATAAAGTATATAAAAAGGGTGATCTAGTTATGTAGGGACTAGAGTTGTAGTACCGCGATACTAATGAATCATAGTCGATACTATACCTCCTCTAATAAGTACCGGTCCACCACCCCCCGCACCCCCTGTCGTCATCACATCATGACATTGCTGGTTTTACGAGCAGAGGAGCATGTTGGGCAGCGCACAAACACAGAGTACTTACAAGCAGACACAGTGTGTAGACAGAAAAGGGAGAACGGATGAATTTGGGTGTAAAAAGTAAAGACAAAAGTGAAGTTATAACACTGAAACACCCTCAGGAAGAGGTGCTTTAAAACATGGATAACTAGCTAGTGGCTAACGTCCATCCGCAGTCTGCAGTGTTTTAGCTACTTCTAAATCACTAATCCTGGCCTCCATGGCGACAAATAAAGTACGTTTCTTATATGTAGCATTATCACTGGAGGACGAGGATTAGCTAAACATGCTTCGCTACACACCGTAAGATACAATAGCTCACCGGCGTCACAATGTAAACAAATGCCATGGGTGGATCTACACCTGACATCCACTGTAATGATACCAAGTTCAGGAGAGTATCTAGTCGATACGACTATGATTACATCGATGTTTTTTAGCATCAGAAAATCTTCTTTAGTTTTTTCAAAATTCATATTATGTTTATAAAGTCATGAAATACGTCCCTGGACACATGAGGACTTTGAATATGACCAATGTATGATCCTGTAACTACTTGGTATCAGATCGATACCTAAATGTGTGGTATCATCCAAAACTAATGTAAAGTATCAAAGAAGAGAAGAATAAGTGATTATTACATTTTAACAGAAGTGTAGATAGAATATGTTAAAACAGAAAATAAGCAGATATTAACAGTAAATGAACAAGTAGATCAATAATACATTTTTACAGTTTGTCCTTTATAATGTTAACAAAATAATAGAATGATAAATGACACAATTAATGTCAGGCTTGGTAAAAAGGATAGGACTCAGATGCAGAGTAGGGAACTTTGACAAGCTTTTATTTTGGCAGCTTCCTTTCATCTCCAAAGTGAAGGAATACAATATCTATATCAACCAAAAAACTAATCGGCGAAAAAGGTTCCAAAAAATAGGAACAACCGAAAATCACTCCGAACGGAGGAAAACACAAAAGCAAATACGAACTATAATTGGCGCCGTATATGCTATAAAATGTATTAACAAAAAACGCTCCAACAGGAGGAAGAAACAACAGCTATGAAAAATTCTACACTATCCAATCTAATAAAGTTTAACAAAAATAGTCACTCAAAAATTTGAGGAAAGAATGAAAAATAACTGATAACTCACCACTTCGGCTGAATAAACTCAATAACAAAAAATCACTCTGATGAGGAGGAAGAAAGGAAAACTCAAAATAGCCACCAAGGGATTCAAGATCAAGGAACATAAGCAGGAGACAAGGCAAGGCATGGACATGGGCATGGATGCTAGAGAGCACGAATAAACGAGACAATCTGGCACAGAACAAAGGGAGGAGTGGGCTTATAAGACACATGAGGCTAGAGAGCACGAATAAACGAGACAATCTGGCACAGAACAAAGGGAGGAGTGGGCTTATAAGACACATGAGGCTAATAGGGAACAGGTGGAAACAATCAGGGAACAGGGATGACGTCAGACTGATGACACAAAAGGAAGGACAAGTGACCTGAAATGAGAGGAGAGTTTGTCAGGGTTGTCCCTGACAGTTTGGTCAAGTTTTAGTTTTCCTCTGCGTTTGTCTTGGTTTCCTGTTTTTAGTTCCTGTCAGCACTCTTATTTTGGTTATTTCCTGATTATCTCCCTGAGTGCTTTGTCCCCTCAGCTGTGGCTGATTGGCACGTGGCCACACCTGGTGCCAATCAGCCAGCTGCTATTTATACCTGCCCTGCCCTCCAGTCACTGCTGGATTATTGTCACTTCTACCTGTAGCTTCTACCTGTCACTATTTGTCATTGTAGCTCTGTCTACTTTTGTCCACTCCGCTCAAGTCATAGTTCCTTCCTGTCACAGTAAGTGTTTTTGTTTCTTGTTCACAGTTAGCCTTTGTGCTATTTTAGTTCATAGCCTAGTTTGTTCGCCGCCTTGTGCGTGCCTTTTGTTTGTACCATTTTTGTTTGTTTTTGCTATAGTGTTTAATTAAATCATGTTTTCCCGTTCAATGTCTGCCGTCTCTGCATCTTGGGGTTCGTCACCTACAAACTCTGACAGAGTAACTTTTCAAACTAAAACATGTAAATCACAAGACAGAAAAAACCAAGACAAGACATCCCTCACCGCGGTGTGACAATTAATAAGTACAGACCTAACTGCTTGGCATCTCTGCCTGTCGCACCTCCTCCAGTGCACTTCGAGGTCAGCTGCAGGGTCGTCAGCTGGTGCCACCGTTCACTGATGTTTCGCCTCCAAGCCAGGACACCTCGCGGTGGGGGGGCAGTGGCTAAGCGGGGACGTCTCCCCGCGCCACTCCCTGCAACTGACCTCAATGGGGTGTTGAGCCCCAAGTATTGTCCCTCCTTCTTAGCCACATCCAGAAACTTGCCTTCCAGAAACTGGCCTTCTCTGCCAACTCCTTGATGGCCCTCCTCAGGCTGCAACCGGTCATTCCCGCCGCACGCAGGAGCGAGGTCTCAGAACCTCCTACGAAGCCCCTGCATCCGATCTGCACGGGATGAATGGACGCAGACCAGCCTCCCCCCTTGCAGTCCTCTGCCAGGTCGCTGTACTTTGACCGTTTGAACTCATGTGCTACTGGTATTCCCTCCTCCCATGGCACGGTTAGTTCAATGATGAGGACTTTCTTAGCAGCTGAGGACCCCGTCACAACGTCTGGTCTTAGCGTTGTCTGTATTACCTCAGTTGGGAAGACTAGCTGCTTGTCCAGGTCAACATGCATCTCCCAGCCCTTACCAGGGGTAAGCAGAAGTGATGATCTTCCCGCCTCTGTCTTCTGTCCTACCTCTCCTGGTTTGATGAAAGTGATGTTTGGCCGATGGGGATCTGTGGATTTGTTTGCCCCGACTCTGCATCTCTCCAACAGCTCTGCCAACTTCCTCAGCACCTGATTGTGTCGCCACCGGAAGCGCCCCTGCGTCAGCACGACGTTGCAACCTGACAGGATGTGTTTGAGTCCTGCATTGTCTTTGCTGCACAGGGAGCACTTGCCCTCACTTCCGAACCACTGGGTGAGGTTTCGAGGGCATGGCAGGGTGTCATACGCCGCACTCACGAGGAAGCTGAGCCGTGATTGAGGAGTTCGCAAGATTTCGGCCCAGGTTATGACTCTTTGGATGGTATTCTCCCAGCAAGTCCATGCCACCTGTTTTCCCTGGGATACAGCCTTGCGCCACTTGTGAGACCTCTTCCACCACCATGGCCTTCCTCTGCTGACATACTCTTCCCAGCGTGTCCTGGGTCCTCTCCCTGGCCTCCTACCGGTCGGACGTGCCCTAAACACCTCCAGAGGGAGACGTTCGGGTGGCATCTTGACCAGATGCCCGAACCACCGCATCTGGCTCCTCTTGATGTGGAGGAGCAGCGGCTTTACTTTGAACTCTTCCCGGATGACAGAGCTTCTTACTCTATATCTAAGGGAGAGCCCCACCACCTGGCGAAGAAACTTATTTCGGCCACCTGTAACCGTGATCTTGTCCCTTCGGTCTTAACCCAAAGCTCATGACCATACGTGAGGTTGGGAACATAAATTGACAGGTAAATTGAGAACTTTGCCTTACGGCTCAGCACTTTCTTTGCCACAACGGATCAATACAGCATCCGCAATACTTACGCCGCACCAATCCGCCATGAAGTTGTCATTTATGTACTGAATTATGCTGAATTCAAGATAACATATTCATTTAAAAAACACACAAAACTCATTAGGGACCAATTAGACCAGGATCAAAGTCAAAGGGGAGTCCAGTCTCTTCATTGACTCCAATCCCAAAGTCCCAGTCATTATGTACAGTATTTTACCATCTTGCAAAACAGGAGTCACAACAAATCTGTTCACCAGAGGAGGAATTATTCTCCCAACATTTCTCATCACCCGCTTTTTGTCAAAAGTGTGTTTGACCCTGGAGAACAAACTAGACGATGCCTTCGCTAACATGCTTGCGAGAATGTACACCATTACCCCGAGCATTCCATCTTCCCCTGCTTCTGCGGCAGCCACTCCCTGGAACCCCTATTATGTCCGGGAACCAAAGATTGACATCCCCAGACCATTTGAGGGGGACTTTGACCTTTGTCTGGGATTTCTGGTCCAATATGAGCTCATCTTTAAACACCAGCCGTCTCGTACGCATCTGATGGGGCCAAGATTGCGTTTTTTTTGTCACTCCTTGCTGGTAGGGCTCTTAGGTGGGCCACAGCGGCGGTTGACCGTAAAAATGGGCTGGGCACCGACTATTCGGCTTTCCGCTCAGAACGCCGGGCCGTGTTTGACCGCCCGGTGGACGAGGGGGATAACGCCTCTTGCCTCCATTCCATACAGCAGGGCTCCCGCGCTGTCGCTGACTACACCCTGGAATTCCGCACCCTTGCGGCTGATAGCGAATGGGGCAACAAGGCTTATCGACTGGGACTCAGCGAAGACATAAAGAATGGCTTATTGCGGGACAGACCAAAGTCTTGCCAGGACCTCATTACTCTGGCGCTACATATGGACCAAAGGCTGATCGAGCGAGCCGTGGAATGTGCACAAGTAGCCCGTAACAGAAGCCCCAGACCGACATTTGTTGAGTCTCGGACTCCCGTAAGCTCCTTGTAACGGTACCAGGGAGAAGGAGACGGCACAGAGGCAGGTGAACGATTTAGTCTTAGGCGTGTTTATTATTAAGCAGCAAGACATCCAGGGGAAGTCAGAGGAAACGAGAAGCACAGCTCGAATTGAGGGAACAGAGGGATACTGCCACCGCCGGATGAAGGATAGGGTACGATGGACACCAGGCTGCCCTGTCAGAATTTATCGAACACCACCAGCTATTGCAGGGCACGCTCGGCTGTGTGTTGACAGCTTAGTTAGCATAGCAGCAAAGAAAACTTAACGAAAGCCCACAGCAAAACCAAATTACTTGCATAAGAAAGGTAAGTAAAAGTTCAATGATTTGTGTCTCCACGTGTAAAGTGTTTAGTACCCAGATGTGCAGCCATCAAGGAGGGAAGCATTTGTAAACATGAAAGTGAATGGAATGATAATGTAAAAGTCAAAAATCCGGGATAAGTCCATGTCAAAAGATGCTGAAACGCCACAAACACTTGCACAACAACAAAGATAAACATAACCCCCCAAAGGAGTGTTGTGTGGGTTAAGTGGCGGCAATTGCCGAAGGAGATCAATTCCACATATAGATATTAGCCATATAGTTATTCCACATTTAGATATTACCCATATAGTTATTCCACATTTAGATATTACCCATTTAGTTATTCCACATATAGATATTTCCCAGATACTTATTCCACATTTAGATATTACCTTTGTATATATTCCACATATAGATATTACCCAGTTGTTCCACATATAGATATTATTCATATATGTATTCCACATTTAGATATTACCCATATATGTATTCCACATTTAGATATTACCCATATAGTTATTCCACATATAGATATTACCCAGATAGTTATTCCACATTTAGATATTATCCGTATAGTTATTCCATATTTAGATATTACCCATATAGTTATTCCACATATAGATATTACCCATAGTTATTCCACATATAATTAACCATATAGTTATTCCACATATAGATATTACCCATATTGTTATTTCACGTTTAGATATTACCATGTATATATTCCACAAAAAGATATTCCCCATATAGTTATTCCACATATAGATATTACCTTTATAATTATTCCACATGTAGATATTACCCATGTAGTTTTTCCATATATATATATATATATATATATATATATATATATATATATATATATATATATATATATATATATATATATATATTACCCATATAGTTATTCCACATTTAGATATTACCTATGTATATATTCCACTTATAGATATTATCCGTTAAGGTATTCCACATATAGATATTACCCATATACCCAAACAGCTTCCCAAAAAATGCTCAGTCTTTCACAAGAAAGGATGGGGCGAGGTACACCCCTTTGTCCACAACTGCGTGAGTAAATAGTCAAACAGTTTAAGAACAACGTTTCTCAAAGTGCAATTGCAAGAAATTTAGGGATTTCAACATCTACGCTCCATAATATCATCAAAAGGTTCAGAGAATCTGGAGAAATCACTCCACGTAAGCGGCATGGCCGGAAACCAACATTGAATGACCGTGACCTTCGATCCCTCAGACGGCATTGTATCAAAAACCGACATCAATCTCTAAAGCAGGGGTCACCAACGCGGTGCCCGCGGGCACCAGGTAGCCCGTAAGGACCAGATGAGTAGCCCGCTGGCCTGTTCTAAAAATAACTCAAATAGCAGCACTTACCAGTGAGCTGCCTCTATTTTTTAAGTTTTATTTATTTACTAGCAAGCTGGTGTCGCTGTGCTCAACATTTTTAATTCTAAGAGAGACAAAACTCAAATAGAATTTGAAAATCCAAGAAATTATTTATTAGACTTGTTCTTCACTTGTTTAAATAAATTCATTATTTTTTTTAATTTTGCTTCTTATAACTTTCAGAAAGACAATTTTAGAGAAAAATACAACCTTAAAAATGATTTTAGGTTTTTTAAACACATATACCTTTTTACCTTTTAAATGCCTTCCTCTTATTTCCTGACAATTTCAATCAATGTTCAAGTAAATTTATATGTTTTATTGTAAAGAATAATAAATAAATAAATTAATTTAATTCTTCATTTTAGCTTCTTTTTTTTCGACGAAGAATATTTGTAAAATATTTCTTCAAACTTATCATGATTAAATTTCAAAAAAATTATTCTGGCAAATCTAGAAAATCTGTAGAATCAAATTTAAATCTTATTTCAAAGTCTTTTGAATTTCTTTTAAAATTTTTGTTCTGGAAAATCTAGAAGAAATAACGATTTGTCTTTGTTAGAAATATAGCTTGGTCCAATTTGTTATATATTCTAACAAAGTGCAGATTGGACTTTAACCTATTTAAAACATGTCATCAAAATTCTAAAATTAATCTTAATCAGGAAAAATTACTAATGATGTTCCATGAATTCTTTTTTTAATTTTTTCAAAAAGATTCGAATTAGCTAGTTTTTCTCTTCTTTTTTTCGGTTGAATTTTGAATTTTAAAGAGTTGAAATTGAAGATAAACTATGTTTCAAAATGTAATTGTAATTTTTTTCGTGTTTTCTCAATCAATCAATCAATCAATCAATCAATCAATGTTTATTTATATAGCCCTAAATCACAAGTGTCTCAAAGGGCTGCACAAGCCACAACTACATCCTCGGTACAGAGCCCACATACGGGCAAGGAAAAACTCACCCCAGTGGGTCGTTGGTCTCACGTTTTCTCCTCTTTTAAACCGTTCAATTAAGTGTAAATATCATTAATTATTAACAATAACAGAGTTAAAGGTAAATTGAGCAAATTGGCTATTTCTGGCAATTTATTTAAGTGTGTATCAAACTGGTAGCCCTTCGCATTATCAGTACCCAAGAAGTAGCTCTTGGTTTCAAAAAGGTTGGTGACCCCAGCTCTAAAGGATATCACCACATGGGCTCAGGAACACTTCAGAAAACCACTGTTACTAAATACATCTAAGTCCATCTAAGATGGACTGATGCAAAGTGGAAAAGTGTTCTGTGGTCTGACGAGTCCACATTTTAAATTGTTTTTGGAAATATTCAACATCGTGTCATCCGGACCAAAGGGGAAGCGAACCATCCAGACTGTTATCGACGCAAAGTTCAAAAGCCAGCATCTGTGATGGTATGGGGGTGCATTAGTGCCCAAGGCATGGGTAACTTACACATCTGTTAAGGCACTATTAATGCTGAAAGGTACATACAGGTTTTGGAACAACATACTGTATGCTGCCATCTAAGCGCCGTCTTTTTCATGGACGCCCCTGCTTATTTCAGCAAGACAATGCCAAGCCACATTCAGCACGTGTTACAACAGCGTGGCTTCGTAAAAAAAGAGTGCGGGTACTTTCCTGGCCCGCCTGCAGTCCAGACCTGTCTCCCATCGAAAATGTGTGGCGCATTATGAAGCGTAAAATACGACAGCGGAGACCCCGGACTGTTGAACGACTGAAGCTCTACATAAAACTAGAATGGGAAAGAATTCCACTTTCAAAGCTTCAACAATTTGCTTTCTCAGTTCCCAATCGTTTATTGAGTGTTGTTAAAAGAAAAGGTGATGTAACACAGTGGTGAACATGCCCTTTCTCAACTACTTTGGCACGTGTTACAGCAATGGCATTCTAAGTTAATTATTATTTTCAAAAAATAAATAAAGTTTATGAGTTTGAACATCAAATATCTTGTCTTTGTAGTGCATTCAACTGAATATGGGTTGAAAAGGATTTGCAAATCATTGTATTCCGTTTATATTTACATCTAACACATTTTCCCAACTCATATGGAAACGGGGTTTGTATATGTATATATATATATATATATATATATATATATATATATATATATATATATATATATATATATATATATATATAATTATATATATATATACATATATATATAACCCATATAGTTAGTCCACATTTAGATATTACCCATGTATATATTCCACTTATAAATATGATCCATTAAGGTATTCCACATATAGATATAGATATTACCCATGTAGTTATTCCACATTTAGATATTACCCATGTAGTTATTACCCAGTTATTCCACATATAATTACTGACGGAAGTGGATAGTTACATATATCCATATTTAAGTGTTACTTCTTTAGTTTCGTAGTCGTATTGCAAAACAGTTCCATTTTGGTTCTCTTTTGAGTCTTTGAAAGTGTACGGTATGTTCTGGCCTTGAAGTTCTGGAATGCAGGAGACAGAGAAGAAGGAATCCTCCCTGCTCCCAATGAGACATCAGTAGTCGCGCTGGAAGGTGGGGGCGAGAGCAATGGATAGAGGGCGGGGGGGAGAGAGGGAAGAACAGATGTCTTTCGTGATGTGTTGGTCAGATCGATCTCAGCTGCGCTAGTGAACGCTTCTGTACTGGATTGGTCTCACGTTTATTTTCAAAGCTTTGAAAATAAATCACAAAATACCCATTCTGTCTGGTGGTCAAATTGAACTCAGTTTATGTGTCATCAAAAGAACTTGGGAGCAGCCAGCACAACTTAATTTCTCTTGGAGGAAGATCTGCTGGGACGCAACAATTTGGGGGCTTCGTCCGAGATGACACGCTGACGATTGGAAATCTCTTGCACTCTTTTGGACAGACTCACTTGGCCAACACATACTGTGAATCAGGTAAGCAGAGCCTTTTTCTAAAATCTGCATTAGGAGTCTGTCCTGAAGTCTGTAAGCCAAACGCTGTTTTGTACCCCAGACGCAGAGTAGTGATTTTGATGGATTGATTGCATTTTTGCCGTGCCCGCCATTGCATTAAAGTTGTAAATAAGTGGTGAACTCACGTCATTGTGTCTCGACTACCATGACGGGTAGATTCATTGACGAGTGAACTAATAGTTGGGTGTGGCTCACCCTGGGTTTGATCACCCCTAAAAGAGTAACGGGTTGGATGCCCTTCATACGGTACAGTAAATACTCCCTGGTTGTGAGTTCCCTGTTGACATTTTTATGTGCACACAAACTAAGGATGGGTTGGAAGCCATTTGTAATAAGTACAATAAATCCCCTGATTGCAAGTTCCATGTGGCATTAACATGTGTACTAAAATTAAGGATCGTACGGGAGGAGGCCCTTCTGTACCATATGATAAATTCCACGGCTGGAGGCCATTTGTAATAAATACAATAAAGATTACCTGGTTGCGAGTTCCAGGCGGCACTGAAGTGTGCGCTAAAATTAAGGAAAAATAGACACAATGGCCACGGAGTGTGACAGACAAGAATGTGATGGCGGCTGGGGAAAATGTGATGAATGGTTATCGTTTAATGTTCAATTGAATGTACTGTTGTCGACAATGAAATTAGCAGGTAGAGTTTAAAAAAAAAAGAGAAAAAAAAAAAGGGAACGTTCCTTGAAAGGGTTAAGAGGGAGTTTACAACACTCGTAAAGTCGTGAACTCAAACGTCTGGTAAATTAAGAAAAGTAAGTGGAAGTTTTATGGTAAAGTGAAACGCAGAGAGAGAGCTTTCGTTTAGCTTTTTCTTGTGTGTGTGTGTGTGTGTGTGTGTGTGTGTGTGTGTGTGTGTGTGTGTGTGTGTGTGTGTGTGTGTGTGTGTGTGTGTGTGTGTGTGTTGGTCTGGTGGCAATCAATTCCGCGGGGAGAGAAAAACGAAATGCAGCGAAAGAACCGATAATTAATGAGACAAATATGATAAAATGGACTGACTGGTCTTTCGCCTATCGCACAGGCGTCAAATTATTTAAACGACCCGCCCAGACTTTGACTAGGCCACCGCCCCCAAGTGAGGGAGGTACTCACACGCCCCCTCTAAAATTGACTCCACCTCCGAAACTTAAAGTGTCTCCATTGACTCAAATTATTAACCCCTTCTTTTTGCACGTCTGACCATTTTCCTCCGGCAGATGGCGGTGCACACCAGACATTTTTGACAAATGACATACATTCATATTACACATGCTACGGGACACAGGGAGGGAACCTTTGGCTAAACACTTTGGACAAAGGTAACCCTGATATACACGGTGCCAAAAAACAACACATGGCAGGGACATCTTATCCACCACATACAGAATTGGACTAAGCAGGATGAGGATGATAAGGCTAATGACAGGGCAACAAGGAAACTACTACTTAAATTACAGATCGCTGAAGATGAAAAGTTAAAAGAACTAATTAGTCAAAAATCAGCCAAAGTATATTCAGCAGTGGGTGACCTTGCTTTTGAGTTCCAGCAGGTGGAGGAAAGAATCCTCAACAGATGTGAGACCAGACGGTTGGACTCGGGTGGTGGACAACACGGTGCTTCAAAGCAAGTCCGGGGTGGAAACTGTTTCGGCTGTGACCAGCCTGGTCACTGGAGTCGAGACTGTCCGAACAGGAAAGGTTCCGTCGTGCCAACAAACGAACACAAAGGCGTGGCAGAGGACGCCCACAGCAGGATCCCCAGCAGGAAATACAGACTGGCCCCCTGCTGGACATGAGTGTCAACGGACAATGTTATCAGTTCGTGATTGACACTGGTGCCACCCACTCGATTCTGAATGCAGAGGTACCAAAGAAACTGTGTGCTTCCTCTTTAAAGGTCGAAGGCTTCGCTGGGGTCACAAGAAGGTTACCTGTCACCAAACCACTTCCGGTTCAGATTGCTGGACACACACTGAAGCACCCCTTCGTGGTTGACCTGCACACACCTTGCCTAATTGGTAATGACCTCCTTTACAGACTGTACCCTGACATTCAATATCGCACAGAAGGAACCTTCCTTGTGTTACCTGACGGCTCAACCACCCAGCTGCGACACCACTACCAAGGCTCCTCCATGAGCTCATACCACAGCCTGAAACAACAGGAATGGCTGACATCCAACTGCTCTAACAGTGAAAACCCTGGCTGGCTGACATGCTTCTGTGTGTACCGCCAGGGGCGCCAAAAAGGGCGGGTAAAGGAGACGGATTCTAGGGGCCCATGATGGAGGGGGGCCTAGAGAGGCCCCCAATGATGATGAAATTATAACACAGGGGGCCCTGTAAAGATTCTTTTCATGGGGCCCAAAATCCCTAGCGGCGCCCCTGTGTACCGCCACCCGACCCGCCTCATGTTAGGATCACCAGTTAGACACTCATACCAGGAGGCATTTGACTCTTTTATATTTATATATGTTGGAACTCAAGGTGTGGCTGCTCATGTTGACCTATCTTTGCAACAACTAGCATGGTGTAAGATGGACACAAATGCTGTCCCACATTGTTCCCTTGCTCTCTGCCCCGCCTACAAAACCAAAGACATAGGTCCAATGATAAAACACGGCGTAGCTGCCACACATTGCACCGACACCCAAATACCACATTTTCAATTGTTTAAGTTTTCTGTAAAACACATAGCTATCGGCTGCACTTTAGACACCCCGGCTGTAGGCTACAAGGAGCTAGCAGCTACACAACAGCTGAGCTAAAACGACACATTACACATTTAAGCATATCAAATAATTATAGTTGCTCATTACATACACAAAGTTGCCATGACAGAAGTCTGATAGAAAGTATTCAGTAACAAACGTGTCCGCATCATTCAACTTTGAGCTTGACTTAATGAATTATTGGGGCCACCAGGTGTGGTAAAATATCAAATTACTATTGCTAAAGCATCCGCCATAAGGTTAGTATTTTTCTAGTATTTGTGTCAATATAAATATAAGCATATTTTGTCGCTTTCACCATATTGAATAAGTTACATAAAATTTAGGGTTTAGTTGAGTTTGAGTTATTTCTGATTTCGCTAAGGGGTCCCCTACCCTAATACCACCCTCCAGTGGTCCACAGAGGCTGAAAAGACTTTCATTGACCTCAAACATGACCTGTCCTCCGCTACTTGACTATTAGCTTACCTTTTTCTTAGATGTTTCTGAAAGTGACAGTAATACTAGCACAGTCCCTTTTTCAGAAACAGAAGGGGGTGAGGGTGGATACAGACTCCTTACAACAAAATCAACAATCATCCGACTGACACATTCCATAGTTTTAAACATTTTTCCCGTGGGTAAGAAGTTATAACTAATTTTACTTTGAAAATAACGATTTGCACATCAATAGTAGTCTAGTAGATCAAAAAAATGTTACTTGCTGACTTGTGTTGACAATTATAGTGGTTGGCCGGAAGCAACCCCAACCTCAAAAGAGGATGCAATATCAGTAATTAAATGACTTGTGAATGACCTAATACCCCGACATAGTTTCCCCAAAAAGATTAGGTCAGAAAACAGCACCCATTTTAAAAATACTCACTTAGCCTTGGTCGAAAAGGCTCTCGGACTAGAACAGAGGTTTGGGATACCATCCTATGTCCCTAGGTAAGGTTGATAGGATGGACCAGAACATAAAAAACTAATTGGCTAAAATCTGTGCACAGACCAAATTGAATTGGATTGACATGTTGCAATTAGCGTTAATGATCATTCGAATGTCTGTGAATGAAACTGTTTTACCGCCCTTTGAGTTTTTCACCCTATGAGCTGCATACAGGTCAGCCCTTCCCAGGACCGCCACCCCCCCATGGAGGGAGGAATCAGCGTAAAACCAAAATGGTATTTTACACAAAATGCAGAATTTGTGTGCCAGTTCTTCTGTACAGATTCGAGGATGACAGCCCGCCACTCCAGATTCCCTTCCGCCCGCTGAGAGGGTCAAGATCAAGGTCATCAAAGGCAAGTGGACGGATCCCAGGTGGACTGGTCCCTTCAAGGTCGTGGAACGGACGTCCCACGCCCTTCGACTGGGTGGTAAAGGGGACACCTGATACCACCTCTACCTCTGCACTCCTGCTGAGGAACCTGACACGGAAGGGGCCCAGAAGACGCTGAGAGAGACCTCCCTCCGTTGAGCTGCTGTCTACCGTCGTTAAATCTACCTACATTACTCTGATCAACTTCAATATTGTATATCATTGCTTGAGACCATTCCATATGCTAAATGTTTCTTAGTTTTTCTTGCTTGTTTTCAGCATAACAATTTGTGTTGTTACATTAAGTGAAAAGTTTGATGTTTATCCCCGTTTTGTTACCTAAATTACTCTGATATTGATAGACGAAAGGCAGGATGTTACACCCGGTAGTATTCCCTGACAGACTGGTGCTTGGGCTTGTTCTACTGTCTTTGTGTCTCAGTTCTTCCTTCCCGACGACAGTGACTGACAAGTGTCTTAGAACATATGGCGGTCTTTAAATAGACTGGGTTAAAGGGGACAGCAAGACTTATTTTTGACCTATGCAGTGTGTTTAATTGCAGGGGACATAATAGCTAATACCGTGGTAATAACCTCTATCTTTGTTACGACTCAACCCTGAACCATTGGTATCGGAATCTGACAACATACTCTGGTAAGTGGTGCCCCTCATCCCTTTTATGTTGTTTTAGGGGTTGACCAGACTGATACAGACTCTAAAAGAATTATTAAAATTAATGTCCTTGAGAGGGCGTTAACTACTGTACCTCTACACCCTCTGTAGCACCTAAAGTACCACCCCACCTCGGTGGTGTTTCAAAGGCTCTCACATCTGTGTGTGCTAATGACATCACCACCGAAGGCCTGGTAACTTTGACCTTAGTAGCGGGTAAAGATAAACCTGTGGCTCAGGTGGATGCCAAAACCTGGGTGACTGTGTTGCTTGTTCCGCTGGATGTCCCTTTCCCCACACTTATCCCGCCCTTTTAAGTTGACTGACACAAATGGCTCAAACTGTTATCTCAGCAGGAAACCGATGGATTGTACAGTCCAGGTAGGGGACGAGACTCTGTCCCAGGTGGAGGAGTTTAAGTATCTTGGGGTCTTGTTCACGAGTGAGGGAAAGATGGAGGAGGAAATCAGCCGGAGAATCGGAGCAGCTGGGGCAGTATTGCAGTCTCTCTGCCGCACTGTTGTGACGAAACGAGAGCTGAGCCAGAAGGCAAAGCTCTCGGTCTACCGAGCTATCTACATTCCTACTCTCACCTATGGTCATGAAGTGTGGGTCATGACCGAAAGAATAAGATCGCGGATACAAGCGGCCGAAATGAGTTTCCTCAGAAGGGTGGCTGGCATCTCCCTTAGAGATAGGGTGAGAAGCTCAGTCACCCGAGAGAGACTCGGAGTAGAGCCGCTGCTCCTTCGCTTGGACAGGAGCCAGCTTAGGTGGTTCGGGCATCTCGTGCGGATGCCTCACGAGCGTCTCCCTAGGGAGGTCCTCGTTGCACGTCCCACTGGGAGGAGGCCCCGAGGCAGGCCAAGGATCAGATGGGGGGATTACATATCCTCTCTGGCCTGGGAACGCTTCGGGATTCCCCAGGAGGAAGTCGCTAATGTTGCTCTGGAGAGGGAAGTCTGGGGGTCTTTGCTGGAGCTGTTGTCCCCGCGACCCGATTCCGGATAAGCGGTTGAAGATGGATGGATGGATGGCTTATCTCCTTGTTTTCTGAACCCACTGCGCCAGGTTGCGATTTGTTGGCTAGTGTGTACCCTCCTGTTGACAATTCCACCCGACTTCTTCCATTTGTGGCCCAAAAGCTGAATTACACGTGTTTTCAATTTACAGGACCCTCTTCGTCCCCCAACAAATTGGGTGACATTAACCCTTCCTGGTGCACCACACTGATAGATGGCTCAAGGATAGGTCCTTGAGCACGAGCTGACTTATTCTGGTATTGTGGGGAGCACAGGTTGTACATTAGAATCCCGACGTCAGCCGTTTGGCTTTGTGCTATGGTTAGACTGGTGACCCCACTCACCCTAGTGGGTACCAAATTTCCACCCCTTGGAACTCCTGTTTCAGCTACTTTTTTACTTCCCGCCGACGCCGCCATGTTTTATCTCGGAGGAGTGTAACGGGCTCCTTTGATTTGATGAGAACCCCTGATGGTGTTTACTTTGATGCAATTGGACAACCAAGGGGGGTCCTCTCACAACACAAATTGTGGTGTGAATCCTGTGCAGGTTTCGAGAACCTTCCTATCATTGGTGCTATTTTCCCTATGACTGCTACTAAAAACGTAGAACGCATTATCTTTTTTTTTTATAATCTGTTGAGACTGACCAACCTGACTCGTGACACCGTTGAGGGACTTGCTGAACAACTTGCCCCGACCTCCCTCATGGCCGTCCAAAACCGCATAGCCCTTGACCGCATCCTAGCCAAGGAAGAAGGTGTGTGTGTAATGTTTGGTGACCAATGCTGTACCTTCATTCCTAACAACACCGCCCCCGATGGCTCGGTCCAGAGGGCCTTAGAGGGCCTCCAAGCCCTGTCTAAGGAACTTACTGAAGTTTCCGGTGTCTCTGACCCCTTCAAAGATTGGCTCCAAGGCACCTTTGGCAGGTGGACTGACCTAATTAAGTCTGCCCTGATCTCCATTTGAGTTTTCTTGGCCATCATAGCCTCATACGGTTGCTTTATCGCCCCCTGTGCTAGGTCTCTATGCACCCGCATCATTGTTAGAGCTGTCAAAGGTCAACCCCACCCTGTTTCTAGGTTTGCGATGTCTCTGAAGGGGATCGAGCAAGGTGGTGACTTTAAGACTTTCGAGAATTGCTAGTTTCCTTCCCTGACAATGACGACATTGACATAGACTCCCTCCATTTATCTCTCATGTAGCTATGCTTTTATTTTATTTCTAGCTTGCTCAAAAAGGGGCGTGTTTTATAAGTGTTGTATGAGTGATAAAGATCTTTTTAGAAGATCTTGAAGGGGGATTGACGGAAGTGGATAGTTACATATATCCATATTTAAGTGTTACTTCTTTAGTTTCGTGGTCGTATTGCGAAACAGCTCCATTTTGGTTCTCTTTTGAGTCTTTGAAAGTGTACGGTATGTTCTGGCCTTGAAGTTCTGGAATGCAGGAGACAGAGAAGAAGGAATCCTCCCTGTTCCCTTTTCGGGCCGGCTTGAGATAACAGGGACAATGAGACATCAGTAGTCGCGCTGGAAGGTGGGGACGAGAGCAGCGGATAGAGGGCTGGGGGGGGGGGACAGGGACAGATGTCTTTCGTGATGTGTTGGTCAGATCGATCTTAGCTGCGCTAGTGAACGCTTCTGTACTGGATTGGTCTCACGTTTATTTTCAAAGCTTTGAAAATTAATCATAAAATACCCATTCTGTCTGGTGGTCAAATTGAACTTGAGAGCAGCCAGCACAACTTAATTTCTCTGGGAGGAAGATCTGCTGGGACGCAACATTACCCATATAGTTATTTCACATATAGATATTACCCAGTTATTCCACATTTATATATTAGCCATTTAGTTATTCCACATTTATATATTACCCATATAGTTAATCCACATTTAGATATTACCCATATAGTTATTCCACATATAGATATCACCCTTATAGTTATTTCACATTTAGATATTACCCATATAGTTATTCCACATATAGATATCACCCTTATAGTGATTTCACATTTAGATATTACCCATATAGTTATTCCACATTTAGATATTACTCATATAGTTATTCCACATTTAGATATTATCCATGTATATATTCCACATATAGATATTACCATCAAGTTATTCCACATATAGATATTACCCATATAGTTATTCCACATTTAGATATTACCCATATATATTCCAAAAAAGATATTACCCATTAAGTTATTCCACATATAGATATTACCCATGTAGTTATTCCACATTTAGATATTACCCATATAGTTATTCCATATTTAGATATTACCCAGTTATTTTACATATAATTACCCATATAGTTATTCCACATTTAGATATCACCCATTTAGTTATTCCCCATACCGTGTCCAAGATCCAAACGTGTGATTTTCAAACCTCATCCAGCAATGTTTTGGAATGAAATATGCACTGCTTGAATAAATATGAGATATTTACTGATTGTTTCATTGTTTTATTGAAACGTACACTCTGTGTAACAAAAATAGTTTGGTGTTATGAACCATATAAAAAAAAAAAATCACTTTTCGTTTGTACATATAGACAGTTCTCTACAAAAATAATCATAAATTATTAATTAGATTTGTTCACAATCAAGCAAAGAGACGTATTCTTCTGCGTTCAAATCAAACTCCTTATTAACTCCAGTGAAATACTGAGAAGGCAATAAGTAAATCATGTACAGTATGAGACATTTTCATACATTTTGGCGATTGCTGGAATAAACATTTCTTTAAATTAATCCTAATGTGGAAGCTGTGAAGCACAAATACATGATTTTAAATATTAATGGTTAGATTAAAGTTTGACTTGGAAGACACTTCTAAGGACATGATTATTAGAATTATTGATAGTCGTCGGCAACAAAAGGTGGATGGTTGATCCATAAGCAGAGTGAGATATCAATAAGCAGAGTGAGATATCAATAAGGCGGCAGGCTAACTTTCCTCATCCGAGTCGAATCCAAAGAGCGCGGAGCAGGTGTTGAGACTCTTGTGTTTGTCCAAGTCTTCCAGGCTGCTGAAGGAGGACAAGCACTTGATGCATCGATGTCTAACCCGCTCTTTAGGCGTGCCATGGCCCAGTGGTTGGGGCTGGTAGGACCTGGTTTTGTTGCACCAGGAGCTCTCCACCGGAGCCGAGTGGTGCGTGTCTCTCCTCCTGCGCATGACCAGCAGAGACTCGTCCATGTAGCTGCAGGGTGGCGGGCGCATGAAAGGTTTCTTGCTGGACGGCGAGCACGAGTCCTCCCGGGGGCCGAAGGTCTTGATGATGAGCGGCTCTAGGACGTCTAATTGGACCGCCTCGTCCAACAGAGTCCGCCTGTCCGGCTTCTTGGCGTTCAAGGGGTCCAAAACGGGCTTGGCGGTCGGGGACTTTTTGGGAGGCGCCGCATGAGTGCTCGGAGGCGCCGCATGAGTGCTCGGAGGCACGGCATGAGTGCTGTGAGGCGCTGCATGAGTGCTCGGAGGCGCCGCATGAGTGCTCGGAGGCGCCGCATGAGTGCTCGGAGGCGATGCGTCCCGGTCTTCCGGTCCGGTGTCCTCACAGCCGTTAACAGGCCTGTTCTGCGTGGCCTTCGGACAAGCCTCCTGGCCAACTCTGCTGGGTTCCCCCGCAAGTCCGAGGTGAGACCCATCACCCGCGCGGTCCCACTTGAGGGTGTCCCTCGGCGCCGGTTTGTGCAGCCAGAGTTCCTCCACCCTCACCTTCTGCTTCCAAGGAGCCGCGATGCTCTCCCTCAGCAGTCGGTTGGCGTTGGAGTCCACGTCGGGCGCCGGAACGTAGTGCCTCCACTCGTGGTCCAGGAGACTGGGCAAGGTGAAGAACCGCTTGTCGCAGTTGGCGAAGACGCACTGGGGCAGAAAGGGATTGTGGGTATTGACGTGCTCCTTCAGCTGCTGCGGCGTGAGGAAGCGTGCGTCGCATTGCGAGTGGTAGCAGAAGTGCGGCAGGGAAGGATCGTGGCGCCTCATGTGGTCTTTGTAGTGCTGCAGGATCCCGAGTTTCCTGGTGCACACGCGGACATAAACACAGTTAGATCTACATTAAGTCATACAAACTTAAATCAAGATTAAGTTATATAAACAAAGTTATATAAACATTAAGCTATATAAACAAAGTTATACAAAGTTAGATAAACATCAAGTTATACAAACAAAGTTAGATAAACAAAGTTATACGCACATGTTTATATAAACAAAGTTATATAAACATTAAGTTATATAGACAAAGTTTTACAAACAGTTATATAATAAAGATATATAAACATATTTATAAAAACAAAGTTCTACAAACAGTTATATAAAAATTAAGTTGTATACAACAAGTTATACAAAGTTAAATAAACATGTTTGTATAAACAAAGTTTTACAAACGGTCATATACACATTAAGTTATATAAACAAAGTTATAAAAACAGTAATATAAACAAAGTTATACAAACAGTTATATAAATAAAGTTATATATACATAATTATACAAAGTTTTAACAGTTATATAAAACTTAAGGTATATACAACAAGTTATACAAAGTTAGATAAACAGTTATATAAACAAAGTTGTATAAACACATTTATATAAAGGTTTTACAAACAGTTATATAAACAAAGTTATACAAACATTAAAAACAAAGCTATACAAACATAGTTATATACATAAAGTTATATAAACATACTTATGCAAAGTTTTAAAAACAGTATTATAAACATTAAGGTGTATACAACAAGTTATACAAAGTTAGATAAACAGTTATATAAACAAAGTTTTGCAAACAGTTATACAAAGTTATATAAACATTAAGTTGTATACAACAAGTTATACAAAGTTAGATAAACAGTTATATAAACAAAGTTGTATAAACACATTTATATAAAGGTTTTACAAACAGTTATATAAACAAAGTTATACAAACATTAAAAACAAAGCTATACAAACATAGTTATATACATAAAGTTATATAAACATACTTATGCAAAGTTTTAAAAACAGTATTATAAACATTAAGGTGTATACAACAAGTTATACAAAGTTAGATAAACATAGTTATATAAACAAAGTTTTGCAAACAGTTATACAAAGTTATATAAACATTAAGTTGTATACACAGTTATACAAAGTTATATAAACAGTTATATAAACAGTTATACAAACAAAGTTATACAAACAGTTGTATAAACATATTTATATAAACAAAGTTATACAAACAGTTATATAAACATTAAGTTGTATACAACAAGTTATACAAAGTTAGATAAACAGTTATATAAACAAAGTTATATAACCATATTTATATAATCAAAGTTTTTCAAACAGTTATATAAACAAAGTTAGATAGTTATATAAACATTAAGTTGTATATACAGTTATACAAAGTTAGATAAACAAAGTTATATAAACATAGTTATATAAACATAGTTATACAAACAATGTTTTACAAACAGTTATATAAACAAAGTTATACAAACATTAAAAACAAAGCTATACAAACATAGTTATATAAATAGAGTTATATAAACATACTTATGCAAAGTTTTAAAAACAGTATTATAAACCTTAAGGTGTATACAACAAGTTATAGAAAGTTAGATAAACATAGTTATATAAACAACGTTTTACAAACAGTTATACAAAGTTATATAAACATTAAGTTGTATACACAGTTATACAAAGTTATATAAACAGTTATATAAACAGTTATACAAACAAAGTTATACAAACAGTTGTATAAAGTTGTATAAACATATTTATACAAACAAAGTTATACAAACAGTTATATAAACATTAAGTTGTATACAACAAGTTATACAAAGTTAGATAAACAGTTATATAAACAAAGTTATATAACCATATTTATATAATCAAAGTTTTTCAAACAGTTATATAAACAAAGTTAGATAGTTATATAAACATTAAGTTGTATATACAGTTATACAAAGTTAGATAAACAAAGTTATATAAACAAAGTTATATAAACATAGTTATATAAACATTAAGTTGTATATACAGTTACACAAAGTTAGATAAACAAAGTTATATAAACAAAGTTATACAAACATAGTTATACAAACAATGTTTTACAAACAGTTACATAAACAAAGTTTTACAAAGTTACATAAACATTAAATTGTATACACAGTTATACAAAGTTAGATAAACAAAGTTATATAAACCAAGTTATAGAAACAAAGTTATATAAACAAGGTTTTACAAACAGTTGTATACACGAAGTTAGATAAACATAAAGTTGAATAAACAAAGTTATATAAACAAAGTTATATAAACAAAGTTTTAAACAGTTATATAAACAATATTATACAAACATTAAGTTGTACACGCAAAGTTATATAAACATACAACTATACAGTTATTTAAATAAACAGTGTTTACATAATATGCAAAGTTATATGGACATACAATTATATATCGTTATATAAGAATAAAGTTATTTTATACACAATTTGAGAAGAATAGTTATATAAACAAATGTACATAAAATAGTTATATTAAGATACAATTATATACACAGTTATGTAGGAATACAATTGTATGAACAAAGTTATATAAGAATAAAGTTACATAAACAAATGTGTATGAACATACACTTATAAGTTATATAAGAATAAATTATGAACCTAAAGTTTTATAAAAAATAAAGGACCTCTTAGGGACACAATGAATCTAGAACATGAAGTCTAATCATGTATATTACTTTGATGTTTTTGGTTTTACATACTATCTTTACATACTGTATCTATGTACCATCTTTACATACAAACTTTACACATCTATGTAACCTGTATCCTTGCACTGCTCCGGCAGATAAGACAAGCAGGACCCGCAGCCAGGGAAAGAACCACAGAGCCGAGGGTCCAAACATTGTTGACATGCGGATGGTAGAGGAAGAACCCCCTGAGCGGAGCAGTACCCCCCTGGCATGTGAGCATGCCGAAGATAGACCTGCCAGCCCCCCAGTCACCCAGCAAACAGAAAAGAGGGAACCAAGACGAAAGTGCACCGTCAAGTGGCCTAGAGCAAGTGATGTGAAGACATGGCAGAAACTGGACTCAGACCTCAGTCTACAGCTGGAGCACTCGCTACGTGGTGAAGTGGATAAGAAACTCAACCGTCTTGGGGACATCCTGTACGAGGAGTGCAAAGCTAGATTCGGTAGAGTCACCAAGAAGCAGCACAATCTCCCCTCAATAAAGGGCAGGAGGGAGGCCGAGATTGACGCCCTGGTGCAAGATCGGCGCAAGATAGATAGATAGATAGATAGATAGATGGATAGGTCTTTATTGTCATTGCACAAGTACAACAAAACTTTGTTTTCAGCACAAACCCGTTCAAGATTAGACAAACAGTGTACAGGCTTACAGAACAGGAACGCTGATGGATCGCCACAAGGCGCCCCGTAAAAGATGGGAAAAAGGTAAAATGCTGGGGAGGATGACTAAAAAAAATACAATCTAGACTGGGCTCCTAAGGGGGCCCAGTCTGGAGTGGGAAAAAAACCTCCATAGTAAAGCACATATACATATTACAACATACATCTCGAGATATCTAGCAACAGAGGGAAGGGAGTGCGGGGTCATGGTGGTAGGCCGCAGCTCTCAGGCGCTGACCATCCTTTCATCACCCCTATGGGATTTGCGTCGAGGGCGTTGGGTTGGGGGGGTGTATGTGTGGCGTATATTTTTTTGGATGCATGTTTGTGTGTAAGCCTGCAGTGTCTCTGTTCCGCGGCCTTGATCTTGTGCAGTCGCTAGTCCAAAGTCAACGACAGGTGTGTGTCCATGAGAGACAAGAAGGAAGTTTGTTGTGTCATCACTGCACTGTCCTTCGGGAGAGTCTCGAAGCCAGGGTAACAATCCAAGTTAGAATGTTTTGTATGCGAGTGAAAATAGAATTTGCTCTTCACTCTAAATTGTCTATGACTGGTCCTCAAAAATCCTGCGGGGCAGACAGTCCGATGTTATCCAAATCACAAGTGTCCACAGTTCTTCCCGCATCCTCCAATCATTTGTGGCAGCTTTGGGGTACTTTGAAGACCGCCAGCAACTTCCAATTTGTCAACAAACCAGAGCAACGCTTACTCCAATCAGCAGATGTCCAGTTGTCATAATTCCGAATAGGTGGATATCTTCACGTCCTCGACAGAAAAGGGTCGCCAGGCACGCGGCACTCCTTCTTCTCCCAAGAGTCCGTCGTGTGTCCAGCAACAACCGCTCTGTCACGACAGCAGGTTCCCCCAAACCCAAGATCTTGTCAATTTCGTTGAGGCCAGTTAAATAGTTCCAATATTTAGATTTGGAGAGCAGTGCAAAAAGAGGCAACAAGAAAGTTAAGACAAGACAAGACAAATAAACAAGCAGGAGAGATAAGGGAGAGGAAAGGGGAGCGTCCATCCTTGATGAGTGCCAGAGAGAAAAAAATAAAAATATATAAATAAATTTCCTCCATCTCCTGCTGAGATGGAGGAAAGCATCGGCGGAGGAGAGAGAAGGCCTGAAGGTGTTATGGGACGAGGTGAGACAGAAGCTGGACAGCATGCGAAGAGCAGAACGTATTCGCAGACACAGGAAAATAAAGTTTGACAGCTTCTCTCCTCGGCTGAGCGAGGTAAGAGCCGTCGTCAAGAAAGCGAGGTCAGCATCAGCTCCTGGGCCTAAAGGTATCCCCTTCAAGCTTTACAAGAACTTCCCCCAAGGGCTGAAATGCTTGTGGAAGCTAATGAGCACAGCATGGAAGAATCTACTTGTTCGGAGTGGCAGAGAGCTGTGGCGGTGTTTATTCCGAAAGAACAGGAGTCCCAAATACATCAGTCAATTCAGGAGCATTGCTCTGTTGAAGGTCGAGGGAAAGATCTCTGCTGTCATGGCCAAGAGACTAACATCTTACCTCACAGAGAATGGCTATATTGACACCAGCTGTCAGAAAGCAGGAGTACCAGGTTTTCCAGGATGCATGGAGAATTCTTCAATGATTTGGGGACAGATCCAGAGGGCCAAGCAGGAGAAGAGGGACCTCCACGTGGTGTGGCTTGACCTTGTGGCTTAAGGTTCTGTCCCTCACAAACTCATCCAGTTTGCATTGGAGTTCTTCCACATCCATGTTTCCATCATCAACCTGGTAACCAGCTACTTCAGGGACTTCCAGATGTGTTTCAGCCTCCAGGATTTCACAACAAAATGGCAGCGTCTGGAAGTAGGCATCGCTATGGGGTGTTCCATCTCCCCAGTCCTCTTTGTCGCAGCTATCGAAATCATCCTCCACGGAGCCCGTCAGAAAGTAGGAGGAATAAGGCTGCAGACAGGTCAGAAGCTTCCACCACTCCGAAGCTACATGGACGATATCACTGTGGTACTGCAAACAGCCCCATGCACGAGAAGGTGTCTGAAGAGGCTGGATGAGCTAGTGACATGGGCACGGATGAAGATAAAACCCTCCAAGTCACGAAGCCTCTCTTGCCCAAAGGCACCAGGAACGACAATACCATCTTTGTTGCAGGAGGTGAGCAAATCCCTCTACTGGTCAACCAGTCCATCCATAGCCTAGGGAGGCAGTACAATGCGGACCTTTCGGACAAGCACGCAGGCTGGGCAGCACGGAAACAACTCTCAGAAGGCCTGGCGAGTATCAACAAGAGCCAGCTCCCCGGAAAGCACAAGTTGTGGTGCTACAACTTCCCACTGTACCAAAGGGTTATGTGGCCACTGAAGATGTGCAAGATTCTATCCTCAACAGCCAACGGGTTGGACAGACAAGCCAACTCCTACATCCGAAAGTGGCTGGGCCTACCGCCTTGCTTCTCAGACACTGGCTTATTTGGGGCAACTTCGCTGCATCTGCCGATCCAGTCCATCACCCTGGGCAATCTATGTGACATCTTTACATATCTATGTACCATCTTTACGTATCTATGTACCAACTTTACATACCATCTTTTTGTGCCATCTTTACATATATATGTACCAACTTTACATATCTATGTACCATCTTTACATACCATCTTTTTGTGCCATCTTTACATATCTATATACCATCTTTACATACCATCTTTCTGTGCCATCTTTACATATCTATGTACTAACTTTACATATCTATGTACCATCTTTACATACCATCTTTTTGTGCCATCTTTACATATCTATGAACCATCTTTACATACCACCTTTTTGTGCCATCTTTACATATCTATGTAAAAACTTGACACATCTATGTACCATCTTTACATACCATGTTTACATGTCTATGTACAATCTTTACATACTATCTTTACATACCATCTTTACATATCGATGTACCATCTTTACATTCCATCTTTACATATCGATGTACCAACTTTACATTCCATCTTTACATATCGATGTACCAACTTTACATATCTATGTACCATCTTTACAGACCATCTTTTTGTGCCATCTTTGCATATCTATGTACCATCTTTACAAACCATCTTTACATATTGATTTACCAACTTTACATATCTATGTACCATCTTTTTGTGCCATCTTTACATATGTATGTGCCATCTTTGCATATCTATGTACCATCTTTACATACCATCTTTACATATGTATGTACCAACTTTACATATCTATGTACCATCTTTACATACCATCTTTTTGTGCCATCTTTACATGTCTATGTACCATCTTTACAGACCATCTTTTTCTGCCATCTTTACATATCTATGTACCAACCTTACATATCTATGTACCATCTTTACATACCATCTTTTTGTACCATCTTTACATACCATCTTTACATATCTATGTGACATCTTGACATATCTATGTACCATCTTTAAATATTTATGTACATCTTTACATACCAACTTTACAATTTTACGAAACCATTTTCCATACAATCTTTACAAACAACATTTACGTACCATTTTAATGTACCATTTTTCATACAATCTTTACATATCTCTATGTACGATCTTTACATGCCATCTTTTTTACAATCCTTACATCTTAACGTACGATCTTAATGTACCATCTTTAAGTATGATCTTAACGTACGATCTTCACATATCATCGTTACATGCCATCCTTTTTACAATCCTTACCAAGCTCTATGTACGATCTTAATTTATCATCTTTACATACCATTTTTACGTACGATCTAAATGTACTATCTTTACGTACGATCTTTTTGTCCCATCTTTACATTTTTACGTACCATTTTTCATACGATCTTTACATATCTTTACACACAACCTTTACGTACGATCTTCATGTACCATTTTTCATACAATCTTGACATATCTATGTACGATCTTAAATGCCCCTGAGATAACTTTTTTGCAATGTGTTGCTGCCATTAAATTCTAAGTGAATGAATGAATGAAAAAAATGAAGTTTCTCAGTGTGAACATTAAATATCTTGTCTTTGCAGTCTAGCCAATTGAATATAAGTTGAAACGGATTTGCAAATCATTGTATTCTGTTTTTATTTACACAGCGTGCCAACTTCACTGGTTTTGGGTTTTGTTCATGTGGACTCTTACCTGGTACAGAAGGCGCACTTGTGCTTGGCCCAAAGGAACACCTTGTCCAGCACCTGGTCCTCGTGGAGGTGACATCTGATGGCATGTCTGATCACCGCGGAGGTGACTTTAACGAAGACTCGATCGCAGGACAGAGAGGGACACAGGAGACACTTGAGGTCCACACTGTAGCCGTTTTCTCCTGCCGACTTGTCCTGTCCGTGCGGTCCCTCCTCCTTCGTGGTCCCGTGTGGACTTGAGACCACCACCAGGCTGTCTTTGATGACGACCTGCTCGTCTGTGAAGTTTAGTAGCGTCGCTACGTTGGCGTCGTCTTTCTTCAACTTCTTCATGAGCGAGCGAAAGTTGCGGATGATTCGAGCCTCCCGACCCAGGCTGGCATTTTCCACTTTCGTTAATCTCCGAACTTCCTTCTTCGAAACTTTAGGCGGCTTTTTGGGCGGATTTTCTGGCGGTTTTTCGGGCGGCTTTTCAGGCATCTTTTCAGGCATCTTTTCAGGCATCTTTTCAGGCATCTTTTCAGGCAGCTTTTCAGGCAGCTTTTCAGGCGACTTTTCAGGCGACTTTTTAGGCAGCTTTTCAAGCGACTTCTTAGGCAGCTTTTCAGGCGACTTTTTAGGCAGCTTTTCAGGCGACTTCTTAGGCAGCTTTTCAGGCAACTTCTTAGGCAGCTTTTCAGGCAGCTTCTTGGCCATCCCATTGGTGGCTGGAGCTTCCTGGCTGTCGTTATTGTTGTTCTTGCACATTTCCTGGATGTGATCCCAGATGTGTTTCTTGGCCACTTGGTGGTGCTGGAAGAGCTTCTCACACAGGATGCAGATGCTGCTGGTCTTCAGGTGAGCAACAGCATGTCTGCAAACGTTCAAGCCTTTGTAGCTTTTCTTACAGGCGCTACAGTGGTACGTGATGTGCGCATATTTTTGACCTCGCTCAACCTTCTCCTTCCACGTAAGGCCTCTTTTCACCTGCAACAGAAGACAAGACATGAAACACGTATATTTACGTTCACAAAAAACACGTATATTTACGTTCACGAGAAACACGTATATTTACGTTCACGTGAAACACGTATATTTACGTTCACGTGAAACACGTATATTAACGTTCACGTGAAACACATATATTCACGTGAAACACGTATATTCACGTGAAACACGAATATTCACGTGAAACACATATATTTACGTTCACGTAAAACACATATATTCACGTGAAACACATATATTCACGTGAAACACGTATATTCACGTGAAACACGAATATTCACGTGAAACACATATATTTACGTTCACGTGAAACACATATATTCACGTGAAACACGAATATTCACGTGAAACACATATATTTACGTTCACGTAAAACACGCATATTCACGTGAAACACGTATATTCACGTGAAGCACGTATATTTACGTTCACGTGAAACACGTATATTTACGTTCACGTGAAACACGTACATTCATGTGAAACACGTATATTCACGTGAAGCACGTATATTTACGTTCACGTGAAGCACGTATATTTACATTCACGTAAAACATGTATATTCACGTGAAACACGTATATTTACGTTCACGTGAAACACAAATATTTACGTTCACGTAAAACATGTATATTCACGTGAAACACGTATATTCACGTGAAACACGTATATTTACGTGAAACACGTATATTAACGTTCACGTGAAACACGTATATTAACGTTCACGTGAAACACGTATATTAACGTTCACGTGAAACACGTATATTTACGTTCACGAGAAACACGTATATTCACGTGAAACACGAATATTCACGTGGAACACGTATATTTACGTTCACGTGAAACACGTATATTCACGTGAAACACGAATATTCACGTGAAACACATTTACGTTCACGTAAAACACGTATATTCACGTGAAACACGTATATTCACGTGAAGCACGTATATTTACGTTCACGTGAAGCACGTATATTTACGTTCACGTGAAACACGTATATTTACGTTCACGTGAAACACGTATATTCACGTGAAACACGTATATTCACGTGAAGCACGTATATTTACGTTCACGTGAAGCACGTATATTTACATTCACGTAAAACATGTATATTCATGTGAAACGTGTATATTTACGTTCACGTGAAACACAAATATTTACGTTCACGTAAAACATGTATATTCACGTGAAACACGTATATTCACGTGAAACACGTATATTTACGTGAAACACGTATATTAACGTTCACGTGAAACACGTATATTAACGTTCACGTGAAACACGTATATTAACGTTCACGTGAAACACGTATATTAACGTTCACGTGAAACACGTATATTTACGTTCACGAGAAACACGTATATTCACGTGAAACACGTATATTCATGTGAAACACGTATATTCACGTGAAACACGAATATTCACGTTCACGTGAAACACGTATATTCACGTTCACGTGAAACACGTATATTTACGTTCACGTGAAACACGTATATTTACGTGAAACACGTATATTTACGTGAAACACGTATATTCACCGAAACACGTATATTAACGTGAAACACGTATATTTACGCTCACGTGAAACACGTATATTTACGTTCACGTGAAACATGTATATTTACGTTCACGTGAAACACGTATATTTACGTGAAACACGTATATTTACGTGAAACACGTATATTCACCGAAACACATATATTTACGTGAAACACGTATATTTACGTTCATGTGAAACACGTATATTTACGTTCACGTGAAACACATATTTACGATCACGTGAAACACGTATATTTACGATCACGTGAAACACGTATATTTACGTTCACGAGAAACACGTATATTTACGTTCACGAGAAACACGTATATTCACGTGAAACACGTATATTCACGTGAAACACGTATATTCACGTTCACGTGAAACACGTATATTTACGTTCACGTGAAACACGTATATTTACGTGAAACACGTATATTTACGTGAAACACGTATATTCACCGAAACACGTACATTTACATGAAACACGTATATTTACGTTCACGTGAAACACGTATATTTACGTTCACGTGAAACACGTATATTTACGTTCACGTGAAACACGTATATTTACGTTCACGTGAAACATGTATATTTACGTTCACGTGAAACACGTATATTTACGTTCACGTGAAACACGTATATTTACGTTCACGTGAAACACGTACATTTACTTTCAGTGTTGGGACTAACGCGTTACTGTAACGCCGTTAGTTTTGGCGGTAACTAGTAATCTAACGCGTTATTTTTTATATTCAGTAACTCAGTTACCGTTACTACATGATGCGTTACTGTGTTATTTTACGTTATTTTTTATGTAGTATCGGCTAGAAACAGACGATCTGAGTGTGTTTTATTGGAGCGCTGCGGTGTCGTCCTTCTGTGTCACAAGGAAAAGAAAAGGCGTGCTTTGTGTGGTTGGGGACGGGGGGTGGGGGGGTGGGACTATGTACTTCGGGGCTAACAACCTTCACTTTACCCGGCAGTGGGTCTTTACAGCTCCAGACTCGAGGGTGAATGACGAGGTCGGCGGTTTGTTGTAAATTTGTGACTTTATTGGTGTCTTGCACCGTGCACGCAGACAAGCTAGATCACATGCACACGCTCCCTCACCTCTCTCGCCCACTCACTCACTGACGTCACCCACCTCACATGCTGTCATATCTTAAAGGGCCACACACACACACACATAGGGTACTCTCATAACGACTAACAAGACATCATGGCGAAGCCAGAAGTCGAGTTTCTTAACATTCTCACTACTTTTCTTTTGTCGAGCACAAAGAAAAGAACATTTTAGTTAAATGTAAGTTGTGTCTTGGATCAAAGATCCCATCTACTTAAAGTTAAAGTGCCAATGATTGTCACACACACACTAGGTGTGGCGAAATTATTCTCTGCATTTGACCCGTCACCCTTGATCATCCCCTGAGAGGTGAGGGGAGCAGTGAGCAGCAGCAGTGACCGCGCCCGGGAATACTGCCCAAAACAGCAATTCAAATCTGCTGAAATAGCTACAAAAGCAACATCCTTCGACGAAGCTAGTAAAGAGAGAAACAGACTCCGATGCCACTTCACCTCCACCTAAGGATTTTAACGGAGGGACTGCTAGCCAGGACAACATCGATAGAGCCATTGCAGCGTACGTGCTAGAAGACATGCAGGCTATTTCTACAGTGGAGTCACCCGCTTTCAGGCAGCTAATTAGCATGATACCGGCGTCAAACAGCAAATGGCACGGAAAACATGTTCCAAGTACCTGGACAGTGAGTACATAAACATGGAAAGCGAGCAAAAGAAAACACTCCAAACTCTGCCTCTGCTCATTATTCATCATTGAAGGTACACACTTTATGTCAATTCTCTTATATACTCTTTCATTCTAAACTTCTAGAGTGTTTGATTATCACATCACTCTAAATGTATAGACTATAAAGTTCACAAACATAAAGAGGGATCTTAGTGGGCCAGGCCAATCTTTCCTTATCTCTAAACTAAAACTGGGGAAATGTGTAGAGTGTTCTGGGCTTCAGTACAGTGTTGATCTCCTGAAGACATTATTTTATTTCACAATTCCTTGAGAGAAAAATATGCCTGGTTAGGATTTGTGTATGTCATGTGTGCCTTCCTTGGGTGAAGCCAGGTTTACAGCTATGTTGTTATTATGCTGTTTGTTACTTATGTATGTTATGTTGCAGCTATTTAAAATAGTTTTGTCAATTTGTTCTAGCCTGAAATAAATTGGCCCTTTGAAACATATCTTTATCTTTGTGTGTTGTATGTAGACCACGTTGCTTTCTGAGTTCACTGATGCAAATGAATGTCAAGTTGATCAACAGATTGTATTATTCTCCAGTGCAATAACAGTACTGAAATGAAGGCTAAAAGGGCATTAATGGGAGCTTAAAAAAAAAAAAAAAAAGTAGTACTAAATAGTTACTTTTCACAGTAACGCATTACTTTTTGGTGTAAGTAACTGAGTTAGTAACTGAGTTACTTTTGAAATAAAGTAACTAGTAACTGTAACTAGTTACTGGTTTTCGGTAACTAACCCAACACTGTTATTACGTTCACGTGATACACGTATATTTACGTTCACGTGAAACACGTATATACACGTTGACGTGAAACACGTATATACACGTTCACGAGAAACACGTACATTTACGTTCACGAGAAACACGTATATTCACGTGAAACACGTATACTTACGTTCACGTAAAACACGTATATTTACGTTCACGTGAAACACGTACATTTACGTTCACGTGAAACACGTACATTTACGTTCACGTGAAACACGTACATTTACGTTCACGTGAAACACGTACATTTACGTTCACGTGAAACACGTATATTCACGTGAAACACGTACATCTACGTTAGCGTGAAACACGTATATTCACGTGAAACACGTATATTTACGTTCACATGAAACATGTACATTAACGTTCACGTTAAACATGTACATGGTGAAACGTGTACCTTTACGTACACGTGAAACGTGTACATTTACGTACACGTAAAACGTGTACATTTATGTACACATGAAACATGTACATTTACATACACATGAAACGTGTACATTTGCGTTCAGATGAAACGTGTACATTTGCGTTCAGGTGAAACGTGTACATTTACGTTCACATGAAACACGTATATTTACGTTCACATGAAACACGTATATTTACGTTCACATGAAACACGTATATTTACGTTCACATGAAACACGTATATTTACGTTCACGTGAAACGTGCACATTTACGTTCAGGTGAAACGTGTACATTTACGTTCACATGAAACACGTATATTTACGTTCACATGAAACACGTATATTTACGTACACATCAAACACGTATATTTACGTACACATGAAACACGTATATTTACGGACACATGAAACACGTATATTTACGTTCACATGAAACACGTATATTTACGTACACATAAAACACGTATATTTACGTACACATAAAACAAGTATATTTACGTTCACATGAAACACGTATATTTACGTTCACATGAAACATGTATAATTACGTTCACATGAAACATTATCAGAGCTCTCTAAACATGGAATAATACCCATACACTAATTGTGCTAAAAAAAAAAATCAATCCACATCCAAATCGCACTTTAAAATTATTGCGATTCTAAATGAATTCATGATTTTCAAGAGTCGATCAATTTTTTTAAAATCCGTTTTTGGATTAAAAACATTAAACAACCATTATTGATATTGTAAGTATTGATAATATTTTCATACATTTTTTAGTGTTGCATGTAGTAAGTATGGTATGTGTATGGCTTTTCAATTGCTTTGTAAATGTATATCCTAAGTAATAGTTGCCCTGTTTCCTTTTATTAGATTAACATTCTGTGATTTTTGTAAATAAAATGAGAAATACAAAAAAAACCAAATTTTTTAGACCAATATTGCAAGTATAAGTTGTACTTCAGCAGCCAAGAGGAGTTTTTGTGACCTGTAACCTGTTTTGGAAGGTTTTATTGTAATTTATACAGTAATTAATTTACTGTGAGAATCGTGTTAAATCAAAAATCGATTTTCAATCGAATTGTCACCCCAAAATTTGGAATCTAATTACGACGGGCACAAAGATTCACACCTTCACCGTATAGTCACCCTTACATGTCAGATGAAACAAAAATGGAGCTGTTTGGCCACAATATCCAGCAATATGTTTGGAGGAGAAAAGGTGAGGTCTTTAATCTCAGGAACACCATCCCTACCGTCAAGCATGGTGGTGGTAGTATTATGCTCTGGGCCTGTTTTGCTGCCAATTGAACTGGTTCTTTACAGAGAGTAAATGGGACAATGAAAAAGGAGGATTACCTCCAAAATCTTCAGGACAAGCTAAAATCATCAGCCCGGAGGTTGGGTCTTGGGCGCAGTTGGGTGTTCCAACAGGACAATGACCCCAAACACACGTCAAAAGTGGTAAAGGAATGGCTAAATCAGGCTAGAATGAAGGTTTTAGAATGGTCTTCCCAAAGTCCTGACTTAAACGCGTGGACAATGCTGAAGAAACAAGTCCATGTCAGAAAACCAACACATTTAGCTGAACTGCACCAATTTTGTCAAGAGGAGTGGTCAAAAGTTCAAGCAGAAGCTTGTGGATGGCTACCAAAAGCGCCTTATTGCAGGTAAACTTGCCAAGGGACATGTAAGCAAATATTAACATTGCTGTATGTATACTTTTGACCCAGCACATTTGCTCACATTTTCAGTAGACACATAATAAATACATAAAAGAACCAAACTTCATGAATGTTTTTTGTGACCAACAAGTATGTGCTCCAATCACTCTATCACAAAAAAGAAAGAGTTGTAGAAATATTTGGAAACTCAAGACAGCCATGACATTATGTTCTTTACAAGTGTATGTACACTTTTGATCGTGACTGTACATATAAATATTTATATATATATATATATATATATACATATATATATATATATATATATATATATATATATATATATATATATATAT
This sequence comes from Entelurus aequoreus, assembly GCF_033978785.1. NCBI lineage: Eukaryota > Metazoa > Chordata > Actinopteri > Syngnathiformes > Syngnathidae > Entelurus > Entelurus aequoreus. The sequence goes on from NC_084744.1 coordinate 6,570,816, forward strand.
ATATATATATATATATATATATATATACATATATACTGTACACACATACACATACGTACACTACCGTTCAAAAGTTTGGGGTCACCCAAACAATTTTGTGGAATAGCCTTAATTTCTAAGAACAACAATAGACTGTCGAGTTTCAGATGAAAGTTCTCTTTTTCTGGCCATTTTGAGCGTTTAATTGACCCCACAAATGTGATGCTCCAGAAACTCAATCTGCTCAAAGGAAGGTCAGTTTTGTAGCTTCTGTAACGAGCTAAAGTGTTTTCAGATGTGTGAACATGATTGCACAAGGGTTTTCTAATCATCAATTAGCCTTCTGAGCCAATGAGCAAACACATTGTACCATTAGAACACTGGAGTGATAGTTGCTGGAAATGGGCCTCTATACACCTATGTAGATATTGCACCAAAAACCAGACATTTGCAGCTAGAATAGTCATTTACCACATTAGCAATGTATAGAGTGTATTTCTCTAAAGTTAAGACTAGTTTAAAGTTATCTTCATTGAAAAGTACAGTGCTTTTCCCTCAAAAATAAGGACATTTCAATGTGACCCCAAACTTTTGAACGGTAGTGTATATATATATATATATATATATATATATATATATATATATATATATACACACATACATACATACAGCCCGGCCAAAAGTGGTTTAATTGTAATTTTGAAGAATTCATTTGGATGTGCATGAACTATTTCTGTTCAAAATTGTTAGAAATGTCACATGTTAAATATTAACTGTCAGTTTACTGTACTGTGCCAACTTTACTACTTTATGAGTACGTATTTTCTATCGTTTCATTGAAAATAAAACAGCAGAGTCCATCCGTTTTAATTATGAGACACAATTGTGTCAAAGTCATGATTTTTTTTTTCGTGCTTGAATTAAGATGTGATTACTTTGAAAAAGCAGTTTTATACTTGTGAGTGTTGATGACACAGCTTTGCAACAGTTGATATTCTAGTTCCAAGCATGTTTTACTCAATATAGGTCATAGAATCCCAGCATCAAGCTGTAATATCTTACTGAGATCATTTAGGACCAAAACACTTAAAACACTCTAACATAAAATCTGCTTAGTGAGAAGAATTAACTTATCAGACAGAAAATAAGCAAATATTATTATTTGAGATATTTAATCTTACTTAGATTTCAGTTTTTGCAGTGTGTGTACTGTACTATATGTATATATATATATATATATATATATATATATATATATATATATATATATATATATATATATATATATATATATATATATATATATATATATATATATATATATATATACACTGTAAAAACTGAAATCTAAGTAAGATGAAATATGTCAAATAAGGGTGATATTTGCTTATTTTCTGTCTGATAAGTTAATTCTTCTCACTAAGCAGATTTTATGTTAGAGTGTTTTACTTGTTTTAAGGGTTTTGGTCCTAAATGATCTCAGTTAGATATTACAGCTTGTTGCTGAGATTTTATGACCTATATTGAGTAAAACATGCTTGAAACTAGAATATCAAGTGTTGCAAAGCTGTGTCATCAACACTCACAAGTATAAAACTACTTTTTTAAAGTAATAATTTCTTATTTCAAGCATGAAAAAAAAAAATCATGACTTTGACACAATTGTGTCTCATAATTAAAACAGATGACTTTGCCGTTTTATTTTCAATGAAACAATAGAAAATACGTACTCATATAGTAGTACAGTTATTAGTGAGAATATACTTATTTTAAGGTATTTTTGGGTTCATTGAGGTTAGCTACCGTATTTTTCGGATTAAAAATCGCTCCGGAGTATAAATCGCACCGGCCGAAAATGCATAATAAAGAAGGAAAAAAAACATATATAAGTCGCACTGGAGTATAAGTCGCATTTTTGGGGGAAATTTATTTGATAAAATCCAACACCAAGAATAGACATTTGAAAGGCAATTTAAAATAAATAAAGAATAATAACTACCTGGGCGTGGGGACGCAACTGTACGGTTGACAAGCCTCTCCCGGCAGCACGTTGTTCAAGCACCCATTTGTGAATTCGTTCCTTGAGCTGTGGCTACCTAGCTTTTAGCCCGCAATTAGCTTTTTTAGTTTTCTTCACTTCAGTAAGAGTAACCTCCGCTTTTCGCCAGTCCCTTACAAGTTTCTCGCTTACTCCAAACTTTCTTTCTGCTGCTCGATCGCCGTTTTCTGCTGCATATTTCACTACTTCCAGCTTGTAACCTGCAGTATATGATTTCCTTTTTGGTGCCATTTTTGTTCAGCCCTTCTCAGTTTTTACAAGTTGCCGCCAATGTTGAAATGGTCAATTTTCATAGGTGCGGAAGTAGTAGCAGGTAGCATCTTTTTTCCCCACAATGCACTTCTGCCATGACCTGCCCCCGCCGAATTTTCATTGGTTGACGTGTGTGAGACGATTGCTGATATACGCTGACGGAGATAGATATCTACATATATCCATATTCAAGAGTTATTTCTTTCTATAGTCATGTTTAAAATAGCTAGTGTTCCATCTTGTACTCTTTCTATTTTTTCTCCATCTCATGACCGATGGTACACTGTGGACTACCTTGAGCTCAGAATGCAGGGAGTAGAAATACTCCTTTTTATTTGTTATCTCATCCTGTCTCTAGCTAAGGAGAACAGTAGACATGTGTATTCGTTCTGGAGGGTGGTGGCGAGGGACATATTGAAGAACACAGCATTTGGGTAAGGTTTTTCAGATCAACTTGGCTACACAATTGAATGTGTTGTTCTAGGCTGGTCTCTATCTCCAAAGCTTTGGAAATAAATTACAAAATACCTATTCTGTTCTGGTGATCATTTAAACTCAGTTTATGTGTCATCAAAAGAACTTGGGATTGACCAGTAACTTAAATTCCCTTGGAGGAACATCTGGTCTGGAACGCAACAACGCCTAGTCTTTTACGTGAATTACATAAATAATATTATTTGATATTTTACGGTAATGTGTTAATAATTTCACACATAAGTCGCTCCAGAGTATAAATCGCACCCCCGGCCAAACCATGAAAAAAACTGCGATTTATAATCAGAAAAATACGGTAATTTTACTTGTTTTGGAAAGTCTTGACAAGCCAAATTTTCTTGTTCTATCGGCAGATAATTTTGTTTACCGTATTTTTCGGAGTATAAATCGCTCCGGAGTATAAGTCGCACCGGCCGAAAAAGCATAATAAAGAAGGAAAAAAACATGTAAGTCGCACTGAGTACAAGTCTCATTTTTGGGGGAAAATTATTTGATAAAAGCCAACACCAAGAATAGACATTTGAAAGGCAATTTAAAATAAATAAAGAATAGAATAGAATAAGTGTACGTTATATGAGGCATAAATAACCAACTGGTATGTTAACGTAACATATTATGGTAAGAGTCCTTCAAATAACTATAACATATAGAACATGCTATACGTTTACCAAACAATCTGTCACTCCTAATCGCTAAATCCCATGAAATCTTATACGTCTAGTCTCTTACGTGAATGAGATAAATCATATTATTTGATATTTTACGCTAATGTGTTAATCATTTCACACATAAGTCGCTCCAGAGTATAAATCGCACCCCCGGCCAAACCATGAAAAAAACTGTGATTTATAATCCGAAAAATACGATAATTTTACTTGTTTTGGAAAGTCTTGACAAGCCAAATTTTCTTGTTCTATCGGCAGATAATTTTGTTTACCGTATTTTTCGGAGTATAAATCGCTCCGGAGTATAAGTCGCACCGGCCGAAAAAGCATAATAAAGAAGGAAAAAAACATGTAAGTCGCACTGGAGTACAAGTCTCATTTTTGGGGGAAATGTATTTGATAAAAGCCAACACCAGGAATAGACATTTGAAAGGCAATTTAAAATAAATAAAGAATAGTAAACAACAGGCTGAATAAGTGTACGTTATATGAGGCATAAATAACCAACTGGTATGTTAACGTAACATATTATGGTAAGAGTCCTTCAAATAACTATAACATATAGAACATGCTATACGTTTACCAAACAATCTGTCACTCCTAATCGCTAAATCCCATGAAATCTTATACGTCTAGTCTCTTACGTGAATGAGCTAAATAATATTATTTGATATTTTACGCTGATGTGTTAATCATTTCACACATAAGTCGCTCCTGAGTATAAGTCGCACCCCCGGTCAAACTATGAAAAAAACTGCGACTCATAGTCCGAAAAATACGGTAGTTCAAATAAAGTACCCCTCATTTTTGTTTTGTTTTTTCTTGTTTTTGAACACTGACTTTTTGCAGTGTATAAGAAATACTTGAATTTCAGTGAATTCTAGCTATAAATATACTCCTCCCCCCTTAACCCCGGCCGTGCCCCCCCCCATCTCCCGAATTCGGAGGTCTCAAGGTTGGCAAGTATGACACACGCTCAAAAAAGAATGTCAACATTTCAAGAAACAAACCAACTCCAAGATGGTGACAAAATAACACACTGACCGCTGGCTTTGACTTCTTGGCGAGTTGTGGCTTTCCTGGTCCGAGCGCGGGCGCTTCCGCAGGCTGTGCCGTGTCGTTGTCAGGGTGTGTGGACTGAAGATGGTAACTGTGGCGCACTTCCACTGGGAAGCTGGTTACATCCAGCAGAGGTCCGTCCAGCTCTGGCTCCCCTTGGACAGCGAGGGCTTCACCAACATCACAATCTTGGCCTCGCTTCTCCAGGTGTGCACGCTCCAGTTCCACCTCGTTCTCCAGGTGAGGCATCTCCTCCTCTGCGGGGTCCGGCCCACACTCCTCCCTGGGAAGGGGTAACTCATTATCGGGGTAGGAGACTTCCCATCTGTATAAAGGCTTCCTGCCCCGCTTTTTCCCTTTCACCACCACCAACTTCTGCTGAACAATCGGTGCCTTCTCCAAAGTGGGAAGACCCTGCAGCCACCTCCTCCTCTTGCCCTTCCTCGTCAAGATCTGGCTTTTCACACAGCGGGACAAGTTTTCCCGGTTAAGAGGGAGCGTGTCGTCAGAGTTTTCCCTCCGGGTGTGATTGTGTCTCAGTGCGTAGACGGCCTTTTCAGACCCTGAGGAAGGTTTGAGGTTGTATTTGAACTCGGGATCGTTCTCTTCGTCTATTAGATCGTCGTCCAGTTGGATTCTCTTCTGCAGTTTTCTCTTCCTGACAGGCACGTGACTCAACGGGCTTACAATCTTGCTGTCAGAAATAGGTTCCTGTGGAGGGTCCTGGTTCTCCGCTGGAGTGCCAGTGCACTCGCAGGAACCTAAATCTTTAGTGTTAGCATCATTTGTGGCAGTACTCGTCAACAGCTCATCATCACAATAGTCCTTTTCCTCCTCAGTCTCGTTGAGAACAGCATTTTGGGTTACTTTGTCACCGATCAACTCCAAGCAGCGACTCCTGAGTGTCAGGATATTCCAAAACTCTGGGTCGAAACACAGACGTTCTTTGAGCATCTGAAATATGAAGCAAAACGATATAGTTAGTTCTCAATATCGACTGGTACACTGCAAAAACTGAAATCCAAGCAAGATTAAATATCTCAAATAAGGGTGATATTTGCTTATTTTCTGTCTGATAAGATAATTCTTCTCACTAAGCAGATTTTATGTTAGAGTGTTTTACTTGTTTTAAGGGTTTTGGTCCTAAATGATCTCAGTTAGATATTACAGCTTGTTGCTGATATTTTATGACCTATATTGAGTAAAACATGCTTGAAACTAGAATATCAACTGTTGTAAAGCTGTGTCATTAACACTCACAAGTATAAAACTACTTTTTTAAAGGCCTACTGAAAGCCACTACTACCGACCACGCAGTCTGATAGTTTATATATCAATGATGAAATCTTAACATTGCAACACATGCCAATACGGCCGGGTTAACTTATAAAGTGACATTTAAAATTTCCCGGGAAATATCCGGCTGAAACGTCGCGGTATGATGACGTATGCGCGTGACGAAGTCAGAGTAACGGAAGTTATGGTACCCCGTAGAATCCTATACAAAAAGCTCTGTTTTCATTTCATAATTCCACAGTATTCTGGACATCTTTTGCAATTTGTTTAATGAACAATGAAGGCTGCAAAGAAGACAGTTGTAGGTGGGATCGGTGTATTAGCAGCGGACTACAGCAACACAACCAGGAGGACTTTGTTGGAGAGCAGACGCGCTAGCCGCCGACCTCACCTTGACTTCCTACGTCTCCGGGCCGCCAAACGCATCGGGTGAAGTCCTTCGTCCTTCTGCCGATCGCTGGAACGCAGGTGAGCACGGGTGTTGATGAGCAGATGAGGGCTGGCTGGCGTAGGTGGAGAGCTAATGTTTTTAGCATAGCTCTGTGCGGTCCGGTTGCTAAGTTAGCTTCAATGGCGTCGTTAGCACAGCATTGTTAACCTTCGCCAGCCTGGAAAGCATTAACCGTGTATTTACATGTCCACGGTTTAATAGTATTGTTGATTTTCTATCTATCCTTCCAGTCAGGGGTTTATTTTTTTTGTTTCTATATGCAGTTAAAGCATGATGCTATCACGTTAGCTCGTAGCTAAAGCATTTCGCCGATGTATTGTCGTGGAGATAAAAGGCACTGAATGTCCATTTCGCGTTCTCGACTCATTTTCAAGAGGATATAGTATCCGAGGTGGTTTAAAATACAAATCCGTGATCCACAATAGAAAAAGGAGAGTGTGGAATCCAATGAGCCAGCTTGTACCTAAGTTACGGTCAGAGCGAAAAAAGATACGTCCATCACTGCCTCTCAAGTCCTTCACTGTAACGTTCCTCATCTACGAATCTTTCATCCTCGCTCAAATTAATGGGGTAATCGTCACTTTCTCGGTCCGAATCTCTCTCGCTCCATTGTAAACAACGGGGAATTGTGAGGAATACTAGCTCCTGTGACGTCACGCTACTTCCGGTACAGGCAAGGCTTTTTTTAATCAGCGAGCAAAAGTTGCGAACTTTATCGTCGATTTTCTCTACTAAATCCTTTCAGCAGAAATATGGCAATATCGCGAAATGATCAAGTACGACACATAGAATGGATCTGCTATTCCCGTTTAAATAAAAAAAAATCATTTCAGTAGGCCTTTAAAGTAATAATTTTAATCATGATGCCGAGCGCATATCATTATGTCAAGATAATGGCACTAACATTTACTTAATTTAAGAATATTTTTCAACATATTGAGCAAAAAGGTCTCTCTTTTTTTCTACCTAGAAAAGTGCACTTGTTATTAGTGAAAATATATTTATTTTAAGGTATTTTTGGGTTCATTGAGGTTAGCTAATTTTACTTGTTTTGGAAAGTCTTGACAAGCCGAATTTTCTTGTTCTATTGGCAGATAATTTTGCTTAATTCAAGTAAAATACCCCTCATTTTTGTATTTTTGTTCCTTGTTTTTGAACACTGACTTTTTGCAGTGTAGTCAAGAGGCCGATAAGCCATAGTTGGAGGTGATATTAATTTCCAGTAAAAGTTTTTTTAAACATGGATATTATGTCAGTAGGGTTGTCCCAGTATCAAAATGTATTTCGATGCTTTTCTAAATAAAGGGGACCACAAAAAAATTCATTAGTGGCTTAATTTTAACAAAAAATCTTAGTGTACATTAAATATGTTTATTATTGCAATTTTGGTACTTAAATAAAATAGTGAACATACTAGACAACTTGTCTTTTAGTAGTAAGTAAACAAAGGCTCCTAATTAGTCTGCGTATGCAGTAACATATTGTGTTTATCATTGTATTATTTTGTTAACATTATGAAGGACAAACTGTAAAAATTGATCTACTTGTTCATTTACTGTTAATATCTGCTTATTTTCCTGTTTCAACATGTTCTATCTACACTTCTGTTAAAATGTAATAATCACTTATTCTTCTCTTCTTTGATACTTTACATTAGTTTTGGATGATACCACACATTTAGGTATTGATCCGATACCAAGTAGTTACAGGATCGTACATTGGTCATATTCAAAGTCCTCATGTGTTGTTTTAATATGTCATCTTAGTGACATCATGCACAAAAGTGCACTCATAGCTTGTTTTAAAATGTCTCTGACAATCTTGCACGTTCTGTTTTGGAAATGACATGAATGTTTGTGCCACTGCTTAATAACTGTTTAATAAATACACTTTTGGTCAATTGACTTAGTGGTGATTTCCCTTTCTGCATGAAAGTTTAAAATGAGCATATATTTATGCAGTATGAAGAAGAATGTTTTAATGTAGACACATAGAATCATCATACTGCTGTGATTATATGCATCAAGTGTTCATTCAAGGCTAATGGAAAATATCCACATATATATGGTGTATCGTGACATGGCCTAAAAATATCCAGATATTAATAAAAGGCCATATCGCCCAGCCCTATGTCCACCCATCTCTCATGTTACTATTTTGATTAAGTCACGGAACATGAAACTGGCGGCGCTCCTTTGCTGAGTCAACGCTCCCGAGTCTTGCAAGCAGAGGCTTGTCGTGCGACTCCATCGCCGCAGTAGCGAAAACACACAAAACAGGAGCGAGAAAGAAGGACAATAACTATTTCCTGGCAAAAAAAAATGTAAGTTTTGACCTGTAAGCCGAGGAGACGTACTGTAGGCGAGCGGCACTGCAAGAGCGCTGCGGTCGAGTAAACCAAATAATTCTCACAAGAACTACTATAAATGAATGCCCTGTCAGATATGACATATTTGGGGGAAAATATTTACAATTAAGAGTAATTGTTATTCTTGAATTAATTAATAAAAAACAGACAATTGGGTAACAGCAAAAAGAAAAATTTTCATGCCGAGTAAATTAGTGCTCATTACTTATCTACTTCACTAATTATATATTTTTTAAAATACTAAATACTGGTATCATACAGTATGTGTATATACTGTATCAGCTACAGTAGAAAAAACCCCCCAAAACACGATACCAATACAAAAATGGCTGGTAAAGATATATGTCAAAATGAAATATTGGCGCCGATTTTTGGTATGATACTTTTTTCCTCCACTTTGAACCCTGCGGATAATTTACAGATTATTCTTTGCTGACAGAAATATTTAAAATAATTGCATAATTAAAAAAAAAAAAAAAAAAAGAAAAACCCAGAGAGAGTGTTTTTGTTGGTGCTATGGCGCCATCTTTTGGAAGAAATCTCTCACTGCTGGTGGTGCCGTGTCCCACTGATTGTAGTGGGTTTGGTTTAAAGGCCTACTGAAATGAAATTTTCTTATTTAAAACGGGGATAGCAGGTCCATTCTATGTGTCATACTTGATCATTTGGCGATATTGCCATATTTTTGCTGAAAGCATTTAGTAGAGAACATCGACGATAAAGTTTGCAACTTTTGGTCGCTGATAAAAAAAGCCTTGCCTGTACCGGAAGTAGCGTGACGTCACAGGTTGTGGAGCTCCTCACATCTGCACATTGTTTACAATCATTCCCACCAGCAGCGAGAGCGATTTGGACCGAGAAAGCAACGATTACCCCATTAATTTGAGCGAGGATGAAAGATTTGTGGATGAGGAAAGTGAGAGTGAAGGATTAGAGTGCACTGCAGGATGTATCTTTTTTCGCTCTGACCGTAACTTAGGTACAAGGGCTCATTGGATTCCACACTTTCTTCTTTTTCTATTGTGGATCACGGATTTGTATTTTAAACCACCTCGGATGCTATATCCTCTTGAAAATGAGAGTCGAGAACGCGAAATGGACATTCACAGTGACTTTTATCTCCACGACAATACATCGGCGAAGCACTTTAGCTTCGGAGCTAACGTGATAGCCTCATGCTTAACTGCGGATAGAAACAGAAGAAACATGCCCCTGACTGGAAGGATAGACAGAAGATCAACAATACTACTATTACTTCTACTATCAGGAGACACCGAACTAAACCCTGGACCTGTAACCACACGGTTAATGCTGTCCCGCCTGGCGAAGCCTAGCAATGCTGTTGCTAACGACGCCATTGAAGCTAACTTAGCTACGGGACCTCGACAGAGCTATGCTAAAAACATTAGCTCTCCACCTACGCCAGCCCTCATCTGCTCATCAACACCCGTGCTCACCTGCGTTCCAGCGATCAACGGCGCGACGGAGGACTTCACCACAATCATCGGTGCGGTCGGCGGCCCGGAGACGGAGGAAGTCAACCCAGACGAGGTGAGGTGTCCAGGTGAGGACAGCGGCGCGGCGGCGGACGGCGTTGTGGCTTTCGACGACACCCCGGCCGCCATCAGAGTCGGCAAGAAACAAATATTTCTCCAAAGTTACGTACGTGACATGCACATAGCGGCACGCACGTACGGGCAAGCGATCAAATGTTTGGAAGCCAAAGCTGTACTCACGGTAGCGCGTCTGCTATCCATCTCAAAGTCCTCCTGGTTGTGTTGCTGTAGCCAGCCGCTAATACACCGATCCCACCTACAACTTTCTTCTTTGCTGTCTTCATTGTTCATTAAACAAATTGCAAAAAAATTCACCAACACAGATGTCCAGAATACTGTGGAATTTTGCGATGAAAACAGACGACTTAATAGCTGGCCACAACGGTGTCCCAATACTTCTGCACAATCCGTGACGTCACGCGCAAACGTCATCATACCGAGACGTTTTCAGCCGGATATTTCCCGGGAAATTTAAAATTGCACTTTATAAGTTAACCCAGCCGTATTGGCATGTGTTGCAATGTTAAGATTTCATCATTGATATATAAACTATCAGACTGCGTGGTCGGTAGTAGTGGCTTTCAGTAGGCCTTTAAACCGACCTGCCGTTAGTCTTCTAGCGTTTCTACTCGTATGGATTCTTCATTCATCTCTCCAAGCAACGTTTATAAGTTTTACAACATCAATCAAAGTTTACTTTATAGCCCTTCATCACAAATGCTTCAAAGGGCTGCACGAGCCACAACAACATCCCACATCGGGGCACGAAAAAACTCAACCCAATGGGACAAAGAGATAATATATAACTAACTGAATCTGTGTGATGTCTGTAGGCATTTTTCTACGTGCTATCGTAATGTAATCAAGCAAGCGTGGTTAGTAAAACAACTCGCACTGAGCCTAGTCTATAAAATCCGCTACACCTCCCTGATACCGAAGTACATATCAATCAAACTACTTCCATAACGTAAATGACCGCCATAACCACAACAACAGGGGGAGCTCTACTGACCACATTAAACCCAGATTCCGATCTAACAAAGGTCTTAACTCATTCTCCTTCTATGCCACATCAATATGGAATGCACTCCCAACAGGTGTAAAAGAAAGTGCATCTCTATCCTCCTTCAAAACCGCACTAAAAGAACACCTCCAGGCAGCTACAACCCCCACCACATCCCACCTCCCCGGATTGTAAATAATCAAATGTAAATAATGTAATGTATATACTTGTTCTTATGCTTTCTGAACTCACTATGTTTACTGCTCCCTGTACATATCCTACCAAGTCAGACCTACACTGTTTCAATGTCCATTTCTCAGATGATGCAATTGTTGTTTACTGAAGTGATATCAACCAAACCTAAACCCCCCCCCCCCCGGATTGTAAATAATGTAAATAATTCAATGTATATACTCTGATGATTAACTTGTGTGATGGCTATATTATGCTGATAGTATATATTTATACCATGAATTGATTAACGTGGACACCGACTTAAACAACTTGAAAAACGCATTCGCGTGTTACCATTTAGTGGTCAATTGTACGGAATATGTACTGTACTGTGCAATCTACTAATAAAAGTTTCAATCAATCAATCAAGTCTTAGCTAATATGCTAAGAGGTTTACAAGAGTCTGTGTTAGTATTAACTTACAGTGGCATTCTTTTTGTATTGTTTCACTTTCACAAAATCCTCAGTAAATTCATTAAAACGTCACCGTGTATTGAGTCTGTTTAGCTGATGACTTCTGTTTTGTTTGATCAGCCGTTTTACTGCCACGTTACAGACACTGTTTGGAAACTATTACATATACAGAATCTTATAATGTAAATAATTTATTATATAGAAAAATATATTTTTTTCTCTAAAATTCAGTGAGTGCGGCTTGTATCTTGTATTGGTAGTTACAATAATTTTGTATTCGGTGTCTTCGTGAAATCCTACCTGCAGAATTTTGAAGCGAACGTTGGTTCGGACACGGCTGCTATGAGGATGTGACTCCTGGTCAGGGTGCATGTAGAGCAGGCGCACAGTTCGGTAGGTCTCCAGGCTCGGCTGCAGACAGAAGACCAGCAGGGCGCATGCTCGACAGATCTCCAGGTCACTGGGCAGCAGGAAGGCGATGGTCTTGAAGACCAGCGACTGAGCGACGCCGTCAGCGTGCGTGTCACACAGCTGCAAGGCTCGGCCACAAAGCTCCACGCACACTTCCACGCCGTCGACCCCCGCCTGTCCCGATCCCGCCCCCCACAAGACAAAATGGTACAAGTCAAATGAAAGGTTCGTTGTGGTCTGAGTACTTGAGGAAGATTTCAGCCGCACCTCACTGGTAACCACTTTGATGAAGGGGAAAAGGGCCCGGGCGTTGGTGGCACAAGAAGCCAGTTGCCAGCACTCAGCCAGGAAGTCTTGTGTTGACGGGTGAGCACGCAGATGCAACCTGCTCCAAATGAACACCAGGTCCCTGCATGCAACATACATTTAAGTTGGAGGAATACAAACTGGCCATCAAAACTAGAGATGGCCGATAATATCGGCAGGCCGATATTATCGGCCGACATATGCGTTAAAATGTAATATCGGAAATTATCTGTATCGGTTTTTTTTATTATCGGTATCGTTTTTTTTTATCAAATCAACATAAAAAACACAAGATACACTTATAATTAGTGCACCAACCCAAAAAACCTCCCTCCCCCATTTACACTCATTCACACAAAATGGTTGTTTCTTTCTGTTATTAATATTCTGGTTCCTACATTATATATCAATATATATCAATACAGTCTGCAAGGGATACAGTCCGTAAGCACACATGATTGTGGGTGCTGCTGGTCCACTAATAGTACTAACCTTTAACAGTTAATTTGACTAATTTTCATTCATTACTAGTTCCTGTGTAACTGTTTTTATATTGTTGTACTTTCTTTTTTATTCAAGAAAATGTTTTTAATTTATTTATCTTATTTTACTAATTTTTTTAAAAAGTACCTTATCTTCACCATACCTGGTAGTCCAAATTAGGCATAATAATGTGTTAATTCCACGACTGCATATATCGCTTGATATTGGTATCGGTTGATATCGGTATCGGTAATTAAAGAGTTGGACAATATCGGAATATCGGATATTGGCAAAAAGCCATTATCGGACATCCCTAATCAAAACGTATGTCGTCTTTAAAGCAGACCTGGGAAATTACTTTGACTTGGGGGCAACATTGAGATGTCTCTCAATGTTGCCCCCAAGTAAGTGTCTGGTGGGCCTTAATATATAAATAACGTATATATATATATATATATATATATACATATATATATACAAACCCCGTTTCCATATGAGTTGGGAAATTGTGTTAGATGTAAATATAAACGGAATACAATGATTTGCAAATCCTTTTCAACCCATATTCAATTGAATGTACTACAAAGACAACATATTTCATGTTCAAACTCATAAACTTTATTTTTTTTTTGCAAATAATAATTAACTTACAATTTCATGGCTGCAACACGTGCCAAAGTAGTTGGGAAAGGGCATGTTCACCACTGTGTTACATCACCTTTTCTTTTAACAACACTCAA
>NC_084744.1:6592086-6709586 GCF_033978785.1 Entelurus aequoreus
AGACCCTCCTGCCTCGTAAAGATCTCCTGTTTGGGAACATTTCGGCTTCACAGTGCGATACAACAATGGATAACATCGCTTCAACGAAGAGAAAGACGAACAAACACAGCTCCCACCGCATTCAAGCAGCCTCTCCTCGGCGAGTCAGGCAGGGCTAAAGCAATAACAAATGTTTTTATAGCAGCAGATTTAAGACCATATTGCATTAAAAACTAGATTTTCACCCACTTCTATGGTTGAAGAACAATGAGCCCATATATCCTCTTACTGCCAAGTTAGCCAGGCACTCTCTCGCCATACCTGCTACCTCCGTGCCCAGCCAAAGGGTATTTTCCACAGCTGGAGACATTTTAAATGCAAGCAGGTCTGCTCTTTCTGCAGACAATGTGGATAAACTGATTTTTCTGGCAAAAAACATGAAAATTGAGGGAAAGTCACCAGGGTTAAAGGCTGGGGGGGGGAAAAAGAAAAGTTAATCTGAGGCTGAGTTGACTTGAAACTGTTATGTTGCACTTTCTGAAAAAAAGTTTTGTCATTTTATTTAATCTGAGCAACAACTTCAAGCAGTTTAATGTTGCACTATATATGTGGAAATGATGCACTTTATATGTCGAAAGGTTTTGTTAAGAAACCAATTCTGAGCCTTATCTTATTTAGTTTTTATTTTATATATGTTGACTGCATTAACCCTGGCAATGGATCTTGTGTGTGTATATGTATGTTATTGTTATGTTAAAAGGATAAAGACATTGTTTACAAATTTTGGTAAATAAATAACCAGAAAATGTATATTTAGTTTTTTTCTTACTGTACCAAAAATGAACCGAACCGTGACCTCTAAACCGAGGTACGTACCGAACATAAATTTTTGTGTACCGTTACACCCTTAGGTCTTACTATAATATGTTTCTACATAATAGACTTCCTTAGCCTTTTAGTCCTCGGGCCCGACTTTCCCACTTAAATGTTAACACTGAATTCAGGGCTGAACAATTAAGCGAATTTTAACCTCTTAAGGCCCAAGCTGTTTTTTTTTATTTCTCTTTGCTATTTGGGCTTATTGGACCCTAATTAGAATAAAAACTAAGAATCCTCTTTTGATATGATGTACTTAGTCCATAAGTACACAAACGTGTACTTCATGTTTAGTGACATGCTAATTCTTATTTTTACACTTTTTTTCCCCAAATTCCTTTGTATGTTGTAGTCTTCTGACACCACCAGATGGCAGTATAAGTGTCCACATAAGAGGCCATAAGACCCCAATTCAGTAGTGTACACAATTTTGGAAATAAGAGCTAAAAGGTGCTGCCCGCGCATGTGGCCAAATAAGCCTCAATTGTGATCACGATTTTGGTCTCTACTATTAAAAGAGGGTGATCGTCGGCGATATTAACATTTAAAAAACATACATTTAAGTACCGTATTTTTCGGACTATAAGGCGCACTTAAAATCCTTTAATTTTCTCGCCTTATAACCCGGTGCGCCTAATGTACGCAATAATTTTGGTTGTGCGTACCGACCTTGAAGCTTTTTTTATCTGGTACATGGTGAAATGATAAGTGTGACCAGTTGATGGTAGTCACACATACGAGATACGTGTAGACAGAAATATGATGGCAGTCACACATAGGAAAATGTTTAGACTGCAATTTGACTAAAGTAAACACCAACATTTTATATGTTCCATTGAAAATATAGAACATTACACACGGCGCTCAAAAACCTATCAAAATGTTTTAGTAGGACTTCGGTAAGCTATGAAGCCACACCGCTTGTTGGATTGTACTGAGCTTCAACATAGGAGTATTATTATTATGGCGTGTGTATAAGGTAAGACATTATCTGGCGTTTTGTTTCGCAATATTATGCAAAAGCAACTTTTCTTACCTTCTGGTCCTGCTGATCTGTATTTGGGATCTGCATAAGTCCTGAAAATTTGCACGCGTCCGTCCTTGCACTCTGTGTCGACGCCGTAGTCGATAAGGTTCTTCTTTTTCTCTACCTTCTTGTTATGTGACATTCATGCTCCACTGTTGCCATTTCTAATATAAAGTAGTGTAAAGTTCTTACTTATATCGGTCAGTCAACTCGCCATGAAAGCGCTAAAACATACCGGTGTAGAGAATATACATTATTCAGTTTTAATTATCATGTAACTGCAATAGACAGTTTTAATTTTAACATAACTGCAATAGACAGTTTTAATTATAACGTAACCGCAAAAGACAGTTTTAATTTAACGTAACCGCTATAGACCGTTTTAATTATAATGTCACTGCAACAGACAAATATAACAGACACATATCTGGGACAAAAACAGGTACAGATAGGCAAGAAAAGTGTATTTTGCATGAAGGCCCCTTTAAATGATCGAGAAATTTGTTATCGCATGAACAAGATGGAGAGGAAAGTACCTCCTTGTGAAGGTGTTCATGCAGCTGTGCCTTGTAGAGGCAGGTTAAGTACGCCTGACGGAAGTACAGATGCCCTCCGGTCCTCTGGTTCTCCAGACAGACTTTGGACAGAGCCAACGCTTCTTGGATTCTTTCACAAGCTTGCAGGTAGCGAACACGCAGCTCCAAGAAGGCGGGCAACTCCGAGCTCAAGTATTCCTCAACTGCGTGAGGAAGACGTGAAGAGAAGTGAACATTAGACTGAGTCAGCTGCACTGCCACCTTTCAATGTTAGCGGTCTGTCATCGTGACTTTACCCTCTTTTGCAGGCAAATCTATTTTCTTCAAGATTCCTTGCAGCGTTTCATTCTCCCAGGGGCCACCTGCTTTTATGATCTGCTTTAGATGCTGAAGATGTACATTCCTGTGCCTTAAAAGCTCCACGTGGCACGCCTGCAACGGTGAACATTCAGATGAGAAGTTGTAACTTAATGCCAAAGTAAGTTAGCATTAAGGCTGCACAATTAATCGACATCAAAACCACAGTTTGAAGAGGTTTGAACTATAACGTAACCGGAATACAGTTTTAATCATCATGTAACTGCAATAGACAGTTTTAATTGTAACGTGACTGCAATAGACAGCTTTAATTATCATGTAACTGCAATAGACAGTTTTAATTATCATGTAACTGCAATAGACAGTTTTAAGACAGTTTTAATTATAACTTAACCGCAATACACAGTTTTGATTAAACGTAACCGCAACAGACAGTTTTAATTATAACGTAACCGCAAAAGACCATTTTAATTATAACGTAACTGCAACAGACAGTTTTAATTATAACGTAACTGCAAAAGAAAGTGTTAATTATAATGTAACCGCGATAAAAGGTTTTAATTATCACGTATAGACTGTTTTAATTATAACGTAACTGCAATAGACAGTTTTAATTATAACGTAACCGCAATAGACAGTTTTAATTATAACGTAACCGCAAAAGACATTTTTAATTATAACGTACCCGCAATAGACAGTTTTAATTATAACGTAACTGCAATAGAAAGTTTTAATTATAACGTAACTGCAATAGACAGTTTTAATTATAAAGTAACCACAAAAGACAGTTTTAATTATAACGTAACCGCAAAATACATTTTTAATTATAACGTAACCGCAAAAGACATTTTTAATTATAATGTAACTGCAATAGACAGTTTTAATTATCATATAACCGCACTAAAACGTTTTAATTATCACGTAACCGCAATAGACAGTTTTAATTATAACGTTACCGCAAGAGGACGTTTTAATTATAATGTAACTGCAACTGACAGTTTTAATTATAACATAACTGCAATAGACAGTTTTAATTATAACGTAACTGCAATAAAGTTTTAATTATAATGTAACTGCAATAGACAGTTTTATTTATAATGTAAATGCAATAGACAGTTTTATTTATAATGTAAATGCAATAGACAGTTTTAATTGTAACGTAACTGCAATAGACAGTTTTAATTATAACGTAACTGCAATAGACAGTTTTAATTATAACATAACTGCAATAGACAGTTTTAATTATAATGTAACCGCAAAAGACAGTTTTAATTATAATGTAACTGCAACAGACAGTTTTAATTATCATGTAACCGCAATAAAAGGTTTTAATTATAACATAACTGCAATAGACACTTTTTAAAATTTTTTTTTTATAGAGGTTTATTTGAAATAGGGAAAGATACAAAAACAGACATCTGAAACAGTTATCCAATGTATGCATCATAGTGTTTGTAGCTAAAGCTAATTTACAACACTTGTCCCCAAAAACAACAACAACAACAACAACACAGATCCAACATCATTAAAATAGGAAAATAAAAAATAGAATGAGTCGATAATAATGATAATAGTAATAATACAGACAAAGTGCAAACTAGATAAAAGCCAATAAAGTAATAACCACAGACAAAGTGCAGACTAGATAAAAACCAATTAGTAAAAATTAGTAAAAACTAAACATGGGAACACGATTGTTGCTCAACTAGCCATAATTTTGTTTGTTTTTTGAAAGTGACAAATGCAGGTCTACTTTTCAAAGTGTCAGGTAAAGAGTTCCATAGTTGTGGTCCTTTTATTGAAAAGGCAGTCTGGGCAAAAGATGTTCTACGGAATGGAACACAACAGTTGCCTTTTGACATTGCTCGGGTGGTAGATCTGGTACCACTTTGCAGTCTTGTAATTGCCTTGCAGAGCAATTGCGGAGCAGAGTTATCCAAGCATTTAAAAACCAGTTTGACTGTGTGTAACAAAATAAAATTGGTAAAACTTAAAATATTGTATTTGGTTAAAATTTGGCAATGATGATATCGTATACTCTTCTTGTCTAGAACTTTCAAGGTGCGGTTATAAAGACACTCAATGGTCTTGATTGATGACTGGTGTGCCTTGGACCATGTAGTTAAGCCATAAGATATGTGTGAAAGAATCATTGAATTCATAAAAGTAAAGGCACAGCTAAGAGTTAAGCAGTGTCTTATATACTTAAAACAGCCTAGGTTTGCCTTCAGGGTTTTACACATTTTCTTAATGTGACTTTTAAAATTCCACTGATAGTCTATGATTATGCCCAAATATTTGACTTCAGGTACTTGTTCAAGGAGCTCCTCATTAATTTTTATATTCAGGTTTGTTTGAGGTAGCTTTTTTATGGAGAAGCAGACAGAGTTAGCCAAGATGCTATTTTGTCTAATTTAGCATTTAACTTCTCAGCAACTAGAGTACAGGTCTTACCTGATGTACAAATATACGACTGTGTCATCCGCATACATCTGTAAATCTATATCTGTGCATACATCTGGTAGGTCATTGATGTATAGACTGAATAGTATCGGTCCCAAGACATTACCCTGAGGTATTTTTAATTATAACATAACCGCAAGAGGAAGTTTTAATTATAACGTAACCGCAAAAGAAAGTTTTAATTATAACGTAACCGCAAAATACAGTTTTAATTATAACGTAACCGCAATAGACCGTTTTAATTATAACGTAACTGCAATAGACAGTTTTAATTATAACGTAACCGCAATAGACAGTTTTATTATAACTAAATGCAACAGACAGTTTTAATTATAACGTAACTGCAAGAGACACTTTTAATTATCATGTAACCGCAACAAAGTTTTAAATATCATATAACCGCAATACAGTTTTAATCATAACGTAACCGCAAAAGACAGTTTTAATTATAATGTAACTGCTACAGACAGTTTTAATTATCATGTAACCGCAATAAAAGGTTTTAATTATAACGTAACTGCAAGAGAGAGTTTTAATTATAACGTAACCGGAATAGACAAGAGAGGGTTTTTTTGTCCCCGCCATCACTGGCATTTGAGTGACAGACATGTTGGCAAATCGGAATTGTTGAGCCTGGCATCCTTTTCCTCCCTGCCAATCAATAGTGTTTTCTGTGAACAGCTTTTTGTGTGCACTGCAGTGGTGAAAGTCAGTGCAGTAATAACAAACACCTTAGAACAAGTTTTCATGGTGACTCGGTCTCGGTCGGTAGTTAATAAGCCAAATAATCAAATGTTAAATGAAAATGAAGTTAAAATACAGCTTGGATAAATGATGTCCTTGTGAGTTTGTCTTCTTCATCTCTTGCTACAAACAGGGAGAAATAGGTCTCAGTACGTTTATTTAACAGCAGAATTAACTGAACGCAGTGAGCCCTCTTTTCAGTCATCCACAATCTTTGCAGGACCGCTAGCTTACACACACAGGAAGCACGCCTCCCGACTCGCTCGTGAAAAGTTTTGCAAAGTAACAAAAATATGATTTCAAAGCCAAATGTCCCGTTGTGGGAATATTTCAGTTTCAGATTGGATGGGCCATATGAGCGCATCACATGAACAAACTACGAGAATGCCTTGATTATAACAACAAAAAAAAAGAACTCTCAATATAGTTTTTCCAACTGGGGAAAAATATTATTATTATTACTTTGAACTGTTTTATATTTAAAAAAATGTATCCTGTAAAGCGTCTTTGAGTACTCTGAAAAGCGCTATACCAAATAAAATGTATTATTATTATTATTATTATTAAAAATTGCACTTTAAAATTTTTACTTGCAGAAATTAGAGTTCATGTTATCGTTTTATATATCTAGGACAGGGGTCACCAACGTGGTGCCCGCGGGCACCAGGTAGCCCGTAAGGACCAGATGAGTAGCCCGCAGGCCTGTTCTAAAAATAGCTCAAATAGCAGCACTTACCAGTGAGCTGCCTCTATTTTTTAAATTGTATTTATTTACTAGCAAGCTGGTCTCGCTTTGCCTGACATTTTTAATTCTAAGAGAGACAAAACTCAAATAGAATTTGAAAATCCAAGAAAATATTTTAAAGACTTGGTCTTCACTTGTTTAAATTCATTAATTTTTTTACTTTGCTTCTTATAACTTTCAGAAAGACAATTTTAGAAAAAAAATACAACCTTAAAAATGATTTTAGGATTTTTAAACACATAAACCTTTTTACCTTTTAAATTCCTTCATCTTCTTTCCTGACAATTTAAATCAATGTTCAAGTAAATTTATTTTTTTTATTGTAAAGAATAATAAATCAATTTTAATTTAATTCTTCATTTTAGCTTCTGTTTTTTCGACGAAGAATATTTGTGAAATATTTCTTCAAACTTATTATGTTTAAAATAAATAAAAAAAAGTTCTGGCAAAACTATAGAAAATCTGTAGAATCAAATTTAAATCTTATTTTAAAGTCTTTTGAATTTCTTTTAAAAATTTTGTTCTGGAAAATCTAGAAGAAATAATGATTTGTCTTTGTTAGAAATATAGCTTGGTCCAATTTGTTATATATTCTAACAAAGTGTAGATTGGATTTTAACCTATTTAAAACATGTCATCAAAATTCTAAAATGAATCTTAATCAGGAAAAATTACTAAAGATGTTCCATAAATTATTTTTTTAATTTTTTCAAAAAGATTCAAATTAGCTAGTTTTTGTCTTCTTTTTTTCGGTTGAATTTTGAATTTGAAAGAGTCGAAATTGAAGATAAACTATGTTTGAAAATGTAATTGTCATTTTTTTCATGTTTTCTCGTCTTTTAAACCGTTCAATTAAGTGTAAATATCATTAACTATTAATAATAACATCGAGTTAAAGGTAAATTGAGCAAATTGGCTATCCATCCAGCCATTTTCTACCGCTTATTCCCTTCGGGGTCACGGGGGGGGGCTATCTCAGCTACAATCGAGCGGAAGGCGGAGTACACCCTGGACAAGTCGCCACCTCATCGCAGGGTCAACACAGATAGACAGACAACATTCACACTCACATTCACACACTAGGGCCAATTTTGTGTTGGCTATTTCTGGCAATTTATTTAAGTGTGTATCAAACTGGTAGCCCTTCGCATTAATCACTACCCAAGAAGTAGCTCTTGTTTTCAAAAAGGTTGGTGACCCCTGATCTAGGACAACAAAGTTTTTACCTTCCAAGATAAAATAAACAATTCTACAGTAATGAGAAATAAAACTTCATATCCTTTTAAACGGTTACTTGCAGGACTATTATATAATATGATTACATTATAAACACTGTATAGTTTTTATTGATTATTTCTTGAGTCGACCAAATATGTTTTCAAGTAAATTATTGCATAATGTTCTAATGTGTGGCACCTTGAAACAAGAACATGTTGATTGACAGTCCTCCGTCACTCCTTATTTTCACACTTTTATGTATAAAATATAAAAATCCCAAATCCAATCACAATTTTGGAGAGAAAAATCGCATATAGGTTTTTCCTCCAACTCGTGCAGCCCTAATCAACATACAAGATGTCTCACCTGATAGGATTCGAAGATGAATTTTAAAGGTTCTTCCCCAAATTCCTCTTTGCTAAAAAACAGCATAAGTTCAAAGAAACTCCTGGAAGACAAAAAAGAAGGACATTGACTTGCAAAGACGTGACAGGAGACAACAGGTCCATGAGAGATACAGTACAGAGCATTCGGGAAGGATTCACAGTGATTCACTTTTGTTATGTTTGATTGTTATGTTACATATAGATATGGGTATTGTTAGGATTTTATCCATAATGATACCAATATGGATACTCCTTATCAATCCTGGTATTCATCGGTACTTGTCAGAATAATTGTATATAAGTTATCACACAACTTTGTGTTCCCATGAGTTCAGGTCCCCTGCGAGAAGACACAAGCCGCCTTTGATCTTATCAAGCAAAAGGCTTGTAAAACTCCACTGTGTGCGATGGGATGCGACATGGAGGTGTCGGTTTCTTTGATCTACTGACAGCCACAGGGAGAACTTGTCCTGACCCCGAGATCTACAAAGCGGAGAGGGAGCAGACCTGACGCAGCTCCAGGCACCTTTTCTTTGAACTGTTTATGACCGAGTGCAACAGCAGTTTACGACCCCCCTCCCTTTAGAAACAGCTGCAGCTATGTAATCCGAAAAGGCCCAAATAAAAGAGGAGGCGTGGAACTCCCTCGTCAGAGCGTGGGTGACACTGTGCGAGGGTACAGGTCGACGCGCTCTCCTCGTGAGCTAAATTAAATCCTGTCTCTGTTTGATTCCTTGCTTCTTGTCTGTTTAATAGATGTCATCGGTGTTTGAACTTGACAGTACTCTAGTTAGCTTCATTGTTATTGCTTCCTTGTGTATGAACTATCAGATCCTAAAGCTGGGCGATATGGCAAAAAAAAATAAAAAATAGAAATAATCAGATCTCGATTAATATCACCATTTTTTACATTGTTTGTAACCTGCCAGTTTCAAAGCATCGGTACTAAAAAACTAATAAACTAAATCACATTTTATAAACATTATTAGTAGATAAAAAAGTAAACACAATAAGAAAAAAAAAACATAATTAAACGATAAATTTGAGTTTACATGTTTCGAGGCAAAGAAAGATGCATCAGTTGTTATTTCAACACTGGCACTCCAACTATAGCACTAGAAGCTGTCAAGTTATTATGAACTTGTCAATGACGATGTTTAATCAAAGTCCATTAATTTTTATAGCCCTTACTCACAAATGCCTAAATTGGTGGTCGCGTCCACAACTTCCTGGCAGTGGCAGGTGTTTTTTTCTTTTGCACGACAACAAATCATCATGTTTGCAAAAGAAATGGAAATCTATGATTCTGCTCACTTGCACGTACCTCGGAAACGGAAGTGGGAGTTTCAAAGTTTTGACTCTGATTGGCTGTCTTTTTTATGCTTTGCAGCGGCACCTGACTACTCAGTGGCCTAGTGGTTAGAGTGTCCGCCCAGAGATGGGTAGGTTGGGAGTTCAAACCCCGGCTGAGTCATACCAAAGACTATAAAAATGTGACCCATTACCTCCCTGCTTGGCACTCAGCATCAAGGGTTGGAATTGGGGGTTAAATCACCAAAAATGATTCCCGGGCGCGGCCACCGCTGCTGTTTACTGCTCCCCTCACCTCCCAGGGGGTGATCAAGGGTGATGGGTCAAATGCAGAGAATAATTTTGCCACGCCTAGTGTGTGTGTGACAATCATGGGTACTTTAACTTTAACTTTTGAATGGATGTGACAGCACCGTCAGCTGGATAAAAAAACTACTGATAGCAGTATCATTAGTACAGAATCTTAACCCACCCAATTAGAAACCGGTACCAAAAAATACAGGTACTCTGTATATTTTTTCACAAAAAAAAAAAAGATTTCCGATTTGTTACCCTACTTTTTAAGGAAACCAAAGAATATAAATGTCAGAGATAATTCAAAAGAAGTTTTTTCGTGTATCTCCGTACGAGGTGGTATCTCCATATGTGGAGGTAGGGCTGGGCGATATGGCCTTTTATTAATATCTAGATATTTTTAGGCCATGTCACAATACACAATATACATCTGGATATTTTGCCTTAGCCTTGAATGAATACTTGATGCATATAATCACAGCAGTATGATGATTCTATGTGTCTACATTAAAACATTCTTGTTCATACTGCATTAATACATGCTACTTTTAAACTTTCATGCAGAGAGGGAAACCACAACTAAGTCAATTGACCAAAAGTGTATTTATTAAACAGTTATTAAGCAGTGGCACAAACATTCATGTCATTTCCAAAACAGAACGTGCAAGATTGCCAGAGACATTTTAAAACAAGCTATGAGTGCACTTTTGTGCATGATGTCACTAAGATGACATATCAAAACAACACTAAATTAAAGTGCACTTTTTGTACAGAACGCCACTACAATAGTTTAAAACAAATAAAGTGCACTTTTGTGCATGATGTCACAAGATGTTTTAAGAACTGTAAAATAAAAATGAGCTGCATAATAGGAAATCAAATAGTGTATGTCCCTCGCTATGTGGTAGGTTCCTGCGGATTTTATCTCCTTCTGTTGTTGACTATTTTTTGTTGATCTGGAAATGGAAGACGCCAGGCTCAATTGGGTCAGTGCTGGTTGCTTTGGCATTTTGTTGGGTGTGGCACCGACCGGAGATGTTGACATGCGGAGTTTCAAGCACTACTTAGTCTCTAGCGGGTGCCTTTATCGATATTTCTGATATCACCCAGGTGTAGTATACATCCTAATTTACAACCTTACTCCCAAATAGAATAAATTCCTTTTTGTCCTCAAAATTCTACAACACCCATAATAACAATGTGAAAAAGTTGTTTAAGAATTCTTATGAAGAAGAATTAAAACTAAAAAAATCCCAGCCTTTATTCGATACTTAGTTGATGCACCCTTGACAGAAATTCCAGCCTCAAGAGTTTTTAAATGCGATGCCACACGCTTGGCACAACTATCTTTGGACACTTTCTCTCATTCCTCTTTGCAGCACCTCACAAGCTCCATCAGCTTGGATGAGAAGCGTCAATGTGGAGCCATTTTCAGGTCTCTCCAAAGATGGGCAACGGGATTTAGGTCTGGGCTCTGGCTGGGCCTCTCAAGGACATTTACAGAATGGTCCTGAAGCCATTCCTTTGATATATTGGCTGTGTGCTTAGGACTGTTGTCCTGCTGAAAGATGAACCGTCGGCCCGTTCAAGAGCGCTTTGGAGCAGGTTTTCATCCAGGATGTCTCTGTACATTGCTACATTCATATTTCCCTTTATCCCGACTAGTCTCCCAGCTCCTGCCGCTGAAAAAACCATCCCCAGAGCATGATGCGGCCACCACCATGCTTCACTGTAGGGATGGTGTTGTCGTGGTTTCCTCCAAACATGACGCCTGGCATTCACGCCAAAGACTTCAATCTTTGTCTCATCAGACCAGAGTATTTAGTTTCTCATGGTCGGAGAGTCTTTCAGGTGCGTTTTGACAAACTTCCGTCTGGCCACTCTACCATACAGGCCTGATTGGTGGATTGTCCTTCTGGAAAGTTATCCTCTCTCCATAGAGGAATGCTGTAGTTCTGACAGAGTGACCATGGTCTTGGTCACCTCCCTGACTAGGGTCCTTCTCCCCTGATCACTCAGTTCTAAGAAGAGTCCTGGTGGTTCCAAACGTCTTCCATTTACAGATGATGGAGGCCATTGTGCTCTTTGGGACCTTCAAGGCAGCAGTTAGTTTTCTGTACTCTTCCCTAGACTTGAGCCTGGAGACAATGCTGTCTCGGAGGTCTACAGACAATTCCTTGGACCTTATTCTTGGTTTGGCACCTTATATATAGACTTGTGTGTGTCTTTCCAAATCATGTCCAACCAACTGAATTTACAACAGGTGGACTTCAATGAAGCTATAGGAACATCTCAAGGAGGATCAGTTGAAACAGGATGCACCTGAGATCACTTTTCAGCTTCTTGGCAAAGACTGTCAATAATTATGTGGATGTCATTTATTATTTTATTTTTGATATATTTGCAAAACTCTCAAAAAAAAAACGTGTTTACATTGTCATAATGGGTATTTTCATATATTGAGGACAAAAATGAATGTATTCCACTTTGGAACAAGGCTGTAACATAACAAAATGTGGAAAGAAGTAAATACTTTTCGGGTGCAGTGTAGTTCCACATACTAGGTAGTAGGGTTGTACAGTATATACTAGTATAGTATCGCGGTACAAATTAATCAAAAACGGTACTATAATCTGTTTGAAAAGTACTGGTTCCCAATTTATTTATTTTTTTAACGGGCATGACGGCACATCGTCACATCATGATGTGCTGGTTTTACTAGCAGAGGAGCATGTTCGGCAGCGCACACACACACGGAGTACTTACAAGCAGAAAGTGGGTAGACAAAAAAGGGAGAATAGACACATTTTGGTCCAAAAACTAAAGATAAAGGTGAAGTTATAACACTGAAACGCCCCCAGGAGGAGGTGCTTTAAGACATGGCTAGCTAGCTAGCAGCTAACATCTATCCGCAGTCAGCAGTGTTTTAGTTACTTCTAAGTCACTAATCCTGGCCTCCATGGCGACAAATAAAGTACGTTTCTTACAGGTACATTATCACTGGAGGACGAGGAATAGCTAAACATGCTTCACTACACACCGTAGGAGGATACAATAGCTCACCGGCGTCAATGTAAACAAATGCCATGGGTGGATCTACCCCTGACATCCACTGTAATGATATCAAGAACAAGAGCGTATCTAGTCGATGCTACTATGATTACATCAATATTTTTTATCAACACAAAATATTTTTTCTTAATTTATATAATGTTTATAAAGTCATGAAATACGTCCCTGGACACATGAGGACTTTGAATATGACCAATGTATGATCCTGTAACTACTTGGTATCATCGGATCAATACCTAAATGTGAGGTATCATCCAAAACGTTAACCCTTTAAAATCGTTTTTAATCATATTTATTTTATATTGGGTTTTTTTATATTGGTTTTATATGTATTTTTTTTTTTTATATTCAGTCATTGGTGGAGCTAAGGATAATATTTGAATATTGTTTTTAATATTGTTGTGCAGCACTTTGGAAACATTTTGTTGTTTAAATTTGCTATATAAATAAAGTGGATTGGATTGGAAAACTAATGTGTGGTATTAAACAACAGAAGAATAAGTGGTCATTACCTTTTAACAGAAGTGTAGATAGAACATGTTAAAACATAAAATAAGCAGATATTGACAGTAAATGAACAAGTAGATTAATAATCCTTTTTTTACAGCTTGTCCTTTATCATTTTGACAAAATAATACAATGATAAATGACACAATATGTTACTGCATACTTGGGCTGGGAAAAAGTATATTTTGATATATTCTTACTAGAGATGTCCATTTAAAAGCATTTATCGGCAGTCCGATATTATCGGCCGATAAATGCTTTTAAATGTAATATCGGAAATTGTCGGTATCAAAAAGTAAAATTTATGACTTTTTAAAACGCAGCTGTACGAAGTGGTACACAGACGTAGGGAGAAGTACAGAGCGCCAATAAACCTTAAAGGCACTGCCTTTGTGTGCCGGTCCAATCACATAATATCTACAGCTTTACACACACACACAAACACAAACACACACACACACACACACACACACACACACACACACACACACACACACACACACACACGTGAATGCAACGCATACTTGGTCAACAGCCATACAGGTCACACTGAGGGTTGCCGTATAAACAACTTTAACACTGTTAAAAATATGCGCCACACTGTGAACCCACACCAAACAAGAATGACAAACACATTTCGGGAAAACATCCGCACCGTAACACAACATAAACACAACAGAACTAATACCCAGAACCCCTTGCAGCACTAACTCTTCCGGGACGCTACAATATACACCCCCCGGTACCTCCCACCTCAACCTCCTCATGCTCTCTCAGGGAGAGCATGTCCCAAATTCCAAGCTGCTGTTTTGAGGCATGTTAAAAAAAAAAATGCACTTTGTGACTTCAATAATAAATATGGCAGTGCCATGTTGGCATTTTTTTCCATAACTTGACTTGATTTATTTTGGAAAGCCTTGTTACATGGTTTAATGCATCCAGCGGGGCATCACAACAAAATTAGGCATAATAATGTGTTAATTCCACGACTGTATATATCGGTATCGGTTGATATCGGAATCTGTAATTAAGAGTTGGACAATATCGGAATATCGGCAAAAAAGCCATTATCGGACATCTCTAATTCTTACTTAAACTCGCTATTCGATATATATCTCGATATATTTTCCGGTGAAAGTATACATATAAAGATATTCATTTTTGAGCGAGATTCAGTGAAATTGAAGTGAATGACAACTGTACTGTAAACACTTTTATTAACCCAGTTAGTCGAGATGGGTAGTAACAGCACAGAAGTACATAACATAAATAAAATGATCTATCTATGATCTTCCTCACTTCGGCATCCATTTTTGGCTGCATTTCTGGTGTGAAATATGCCCGGCTAGGCAACTGGAGAACAGTTTTGACCTGGGCTTACATGGTAAACAACTCAAATGGATGTTTTATCCAGAGGCATACGTGTGGCCAAGTAATAAATGATAAATGGTTTATACTTGTATAGCGCTTTTCTACCTTCAAGGTACTCAAAGCGCTTTGACAGTATTTCCACATTCACACACACATTCACACACTGATGGAGGGAGCTGCCATGCAAGGCGCTACCAGCACCCATCAGGAGCAAGGGTGAAGTGTCTTGCCCAAGGACACAATGGACGTGACTAGGATGGTAGAAGGTGGGGATTGAACCCCAGTAACCAGCAACCCTCCGATTGCTGGCACGGCCACTCTACCAACTTCGCCACGCCGTCCCACATTGTGGGTTTCCTGGATGTCGTCTACGTCGCTAAAAGAAAAATCTAAGGAAGAGAATCCCTCTGCCATCTTCCACTAGTTTTTAAAAAAATATATAAATCGCCCTCTTCTCTTCTTCGACTCTCTCGTTGTCATTTGGGATGTCTGTTGTGATTTCCCTTCCTGGTTCCATGACCCGCCCTATCTTGCCTCTGATTGGCCTAATCTCAACCAATCGTGACTCATCTAGTAAACAACCAACCAATCATGGATGTTCTTATACGTGCAAACATAGACATGTTATAAGTAGACACGAGAAATTGGGCCGCCATCTTGAAGTGGTGATGAGGAGCCGGCGAGCAGCCTAAACTGACAGTTGACAGGTAGAAAACAAAGATGGTGTTCAGCGTTTTCCTGCTCAAATGAGCGGACTGTTGAAAATAGGAATCGGGGGATTACTTTTCACAAGTAAGATTTAACATTAACGTACTATTGGTTGGATTTTGTGAAAAGAATAGTACCACAGAGTTGAGAAGGAGCAAAGATCTTCAATAGTACTGAAATCATAGCTGCTAGCAAAAAAGGGTATGACCATAATAGAATTGCTTGTCAATGAAATTAATTACATTTAAAAATGTCATACTTGAATAACATAAAGTTCAAATACTAACATTGTTGGGTAAGACAGAATTTGGTTTTATTCTGAATCCAGTGAAACAGATTGGTGGTTTTAGCTGATATAAAGACTTTCAGGTATGTATATATGTTTATGTTTAAGTATTTGGCAGACGCTTTTATCCAAAGCGACATACATAAAAAATACATATAAAACAATCACTGTAAACATGATCATTTAAGGGAAGAATGTTATACAAAATATCAATACAAAGTGTCAAGACAGAATAAACTCTCTGCTGCTGCAGCAACAGAGATACAGTCTATAGGTCCCTAAGATATATCGATATCTAATGTACATTGTTTATGTAGGATATATGCATGTATATATAACCTAATCATATTGTTTCTTCAATTTAAAAATAGCTGACCGTTTTTTCCCCCCTTCTCTGGGATTATATTCCCAGTTTTGATCTCGGACGTCTGGTCACATATAGCATATAAGAATATTCTATTACTGTTAAGCAAACTATGAATAATAAAACATGCCAAACCATGTGTCCTTTATCATAGCTACACGTATGACAAAAAACGCGTGAAAATCAGTGGTATTCAGTGAGGTAAAATGAATTAAATGCGCTGACAGTTCATTACTCCTGCCAAATGAATTGCACTGAGTGGAGCGGAACACCACTCCAAGATGGCGGCCCCGCGTCTCGTCTGCGCCAGTAGGCAGTAGCGCTCGATGCCGCGTCTACTTATAAGATGTCTATACGTGCAAGCACGCTTGGAAGGAGGAAGGGGAGGGGTTTAGTAGCCCGTGAGAGGGAGTGGGAAGCGGGGGAGAATCAAGGAAAACAAATAAGCAATGTTTTGTAATTTTAACGTGAAATAAATGATATCGATATTACAATATTTTCTTAATTCATATCTTGTTTAAAAATATTTCGAACTATCTTACAAACTTGATATATCGCCCAGCCATACTGCATACGTCAGCAGACCAATTGGGAGTCTTTGTTTACTTACTACTAAAAGACAAGTTGTCTAGTATGTTCACTATTTTATTTAAGGACAAACTTGCAGTAATAAACATACACTATATTGCCAAAAGTATTTGGCCACCTGCCCTGACTCACATATGAACTTGAAGTGCCATCCCATTTCTAACCCATAGGGTTCAATATGATGTCGGTCCACCTTTTGCAGCTATTACAGCTTCAACTCTTCTAGGATGGCTGTCCACAAGGTTGCGGAGTGTGTTTATAGGAATTCTCTACCATTCTTTCAAAAGCGCTTTGGTGAGGTCACACACTGATGTTGGTGGAGAAGGCCTGGCTCTCAGTCTCTGTTCTAATTCCTCCCAAAGGTGTTCTATCGGGTTCAGGTCAGGACTCTGTACAGGCCAGTCAAGTTCATCCACACCAGACTCTGTCATCCATGTCTTTATGGACCTTGCTTTGTGCACTGGTGCACAGTCATGTTGGAAGAGGAAGGGGCCCGCTCCAAACTGTTCTCACAAGGAGCATGGAATTGTCCAAAATGTATTGGTATCTTGGAGCATTCAAAAGTTCCTTTCACTGGAACTAAGGGGCCAAGCCCAACTCCTGAAAATAACCCCACACCATAATTCCTCCTCCACCAAATTTCACACTCGGCACAATGCAGTCCGGAATGTAGCGTTCTCCTGGCAACCTCCAAACCCAGACTGGTCCATCAGATTGCCAGATGGAAAAGTGTGATTCATCAGTCCAGAGAAGGCGTCTCCACTGCTCTGGAGTCCAGTGGTGACGTGCTTTACACCACTGCATCCCACGCTTTGCATTGGACTTGGTGATGTATGGCTTAGATGAAGCTGTTCGGCCATGGAAACCCATTCCATGAAGCTCTCTGCGCACTGTACGTGGGCTAATTGGAAGGTCACATGAAGTTTGGAGCTCTGTAGCGACCTCTTTGCACTATGCGCTTCAGCATCCGCTGACCCCTCTCTGTCAGTTTACGTGGCTGAGTTGCTGCTGTTCCCAAACTCTTCCATTTTCTTAGAATAAAGCCGACAGTTGACTTTGGAGTATTTAGGAGCGAGGAAATTCCACGACTGGATTTGTTACACAGGTGGCATCCTATGACAGTTCCACGCTGGAAATCACTGAGAGTGATCCATTATTTTACAAATATTTGCAGAAACAGTCTCGATGCCTAAGTGCTTGATTTTATACACCTGTGGCCGAGCCAAGTGATTAGGACACCTGATTCTCATCATTTGCATGGGTGGCCAAATACTTTTGGCAATATAGAGTGTACAAAATATTGCTATTTAGACAACCACATCTTTGTACGAGTGGACAAGTGGACAAATGTATGCCTCCGCTGCTCCCAGTCTGTGGAACGCTCTCCCTGACCACCTGAGGGCACCACAGACTGTGGATGCTTTTAAAAAAGGCTTAAAAACCCTTCTTTTTAAAAAAGCCTTTTTTTTTAGATGTATGCGTGCCAGTTCTAGCTATTAGGCTGTTCTAGTTTTTATTTGTATTTATTTGTACTTTATTTTTTATTTTTTTTAATACACTGCAGCACTTTGAGGTTGTTTGCTCAATGTAAAGTGCTTTTTTTACAAATAAAATCCATTATAATTATTAGTATTAAAAACAATCCAATCTGATAAATAAAAGTGCGGACAAATACTGTATATGCGTAAAGAGAGAACTTACAAGGCCATACGGCTGAGGATGTTGTGGATTTGTTGGCAGTCGTCAGGGAACTTGGCCGTGGCTTTTGTGAAACTGCAGAATGCAGTCCGCAGCACTTTGAGCTGAGGGAGAGGAACTTGCCACTGGCCCGTGTACTCTTCCACCACCTGCACCGTGACGAGGACAAGAGCAAGAGACATAAACACATGCACGCCAACACATCTGTTCGATGGTGCTCAGCTACTATCTACTCTGAACTGATCTTTTGTGACGTTCACAACCATGTTTGCATCGCCCCTGATACACCAGTGTTGGCGTTAACGCACTTGTTGTGTCTTTTTACGCAATGAAATCAGAAAGGACGCCAAATTCCGGAAGCCCATGCGTCTCGAGGACGCGTATTTTATTTTGTTTTTTTTATCGGTTATCGCTTTCTGCCGGTGTTTTGTTTATATTTGCCGGGTCAAATGATTAATTATTAATCGACTTCAAAGTAATGCACTTTCCGGTACAATTTCTTAAAAATGTTGCTTTAAATACTGCATTTCCAGTAGTAATGGCCGATATATCGATATACTCGATATATCACTGGTTTGTCTCTGTGCGATGTAGAAAATGACTATATTGTGATATTGGAGTATACGTTCTCACGCAGTTGCTTTTAGCTGTGGGCATTACACTACAGGCTCTTCTCACTCTTTCTTGTCTCTCCTTCTCACAGAGACATAAAACAAGCGCACCTTCTTACATACGTCACGCGTGCAACGTCACACGCCCTCGCAGAGCAGTGCGAGTGGTAATACGAGAGAGAGAAGGTGCGAATCTGGTAACAAATGAAGGAAGAAGAATTAATTCCCAAGAAAAAGAGCACGGGGTCCGTCTGGCGGTGGTTTGGCTTCAAGCGGGAAGATGTTGAACAGACAACCCGTAATATGTCAAGTATGTCAATAAAAAAATGGATGCATGATGAAACACGGTCTGTACACAGTTTTTTAATACTGTATTTAAAATATTTGACCTGTCCTTTACTGCTGACCTGCGCCCTGAACCGGAACCACACCTGCCGGAGGACAAAGAAGAAGATGGACGACATTGTGTCATAATTTAATGGTTTTTTTTTTATTTTATTTCATCATCGTTTATAATGACAAGCCAGACCTTTTGGTGCACAATGGTTATTAAACACTGCACTCTCTACACACCCTGGCCTAGTCCTTAGAAAGTCTTGTACTTGTTCTGCATAATCTTGTCAAAGGTATTTTATTACTACAAAACTTAATGTTGCAGGAGAAAATAATGGACTTTAGTTTGTAGTAGGGCTGTGCGATATATGGAATATACTCGATATATTGCGGGTTTGTCTCTGTGCGATATAGAAAATGACTATTGTGATATTGGAGTATACGTTCTCACGCAGTTGCTTTTAGCTGCGGGCATTACACTACAAGCTTTTCTTGTCTCTCCTTCTCAGAGACATAAAACAAGCGCACCTTCTTAGATACGTCACGTGTGCAACGTCACACACCCTCGCGGAGCAGACAGGTAGCGGCATGGGTAACGTTAGCTGTGGTGCAAGCGGAGTGGTAATATGAGAGAGAGAAGGTGCGAATCTGGTAACAAATGAAGGAAGAAGAATTAATTCCCAAGAAAAACAGCAGGGGGTCCGTCGTCTGGCGGTGGTTTGGCTTCAAGCGGGAAGATGTCGAACAGACAACCGTAATATGTCAAGTATGCGGCAAAAAGCGTTGCTACAAAAAGTAGCACCACTGCTAATTTGTAGCATTATTTGAAAAGTCACCCGCTAGAGAATAAGGAGTGCTTGAAACTCTGCATGTCAACATCTCCGTTCGGTGGCACACCAACGAAATGCTGAAGCAACAATTTCCAGATCAACACCGTATGAAAAAAAGTCTACAACAGAAGGATATAACGTCCACAGGAACCTACCACATAGCGAAGGACATACACTATTTGATTTCCTATTATGCAGCTCATTTTTATTTGACAGTTATTGAAATATCTTGTGTGACATCATGTACAAAAGTGCACTTTATTTGTTTTAAACTATTGTAGTGGCGTTCTGTACAAAAAGTGCACTTCAATTTAGTGTTGTTTTGATATGTCATCTTAGTGACATCATGCACTCATAGCTTCTTCTAAAATGTCTCTGACAATCTTGCACTTTTTGTTTTGGAAATGACATGAATGTTTGTGCCACTGCTTAATAACTGTTTAATAAATACACTTTTGGTCAATTGACTTAGTTGTGATTTCCCTCTCTGCATGAAATTTAAAAGTAGTATGAAGAATAATGTTTTAATGTAGACACATAGCATCATCATACTGCTGTGATTATATGCATCAAGTGTTCATTCAAGGCTAAGGCAAAATATCCAGATAATATCAGTGGTTCCCCCAGAAAATGTGTTAGTTAAGGGGGTGACTCTCCAGGGGGAGGGGACCGGGCAAGGCGGTGGGTGAGTGTAAGGATCGGTGTAACTTGGCCTGTCGCTATCACGTCTCCACCTCGTCGCTGCCACCACAGCCTGGGGGGCAATAGACTACAGACTGCGGTGAAGTAGGCCGGCTTCGTCGCGTGAAGAAGCCTACAATTTTTGGTTGTGTTTTCCGCTCTGTTTGCTGAATGGCGATATACGATATATATCTCGATATGTTTTCCGTAAAGTAAAAACAAAACAGTCCTAGTTACCTGAGATCCTAAGTATGTCATTATTATGACTTAGTAATTTACTAAGTCAAAATAATGACAAAATAATGATCTTGTCCTTTCGGTCATAACCCAAAGCTCATGACCATAGATGAGGATGGGAACGTAGATCGACCGGTAAATAGAGAGCTTTGCCTTCCGGCTCAGCTCCTTCTTCACCACAACGGATCGATACAGCGTCCGCATTACTGAAGATCGGTGCGGCGTGTTCAGTAGGTGGCAGCAGGAAGTTAATTGCTTTGTAGAAGTCGGAACGCGTCGAAGGATGGTTTGTTGCGATCCCAATATGCAGAGCACAGCGGGAGACGGCATGCAGGTAAAAAGGTATGTAATGCTTAAAACTAAGGGTGTAACGATACGTGTATTTGTATTGAACCGTTTCGGTTCGGTTCGGAGGTGTACCGAACGAGTTTCCACACGGACATATTAAGTAGCGTACCGCCAATGTGTAAACAATGCACACCGAGGCACAACACGACATACTAGCAACGACCGGGCTAGGACAACATGTAAAATCCAGAGCTGGAAGACCCTCTTGCCTCATTAAGATCTCCTGTTTGGGAACACTTTGGCTGCGCGGTGCGATACAACAATGGAGGACGGGGGTTTGCCGACATTGTTCAACAGCGGTAAGGCATGCTTCTGGCAACACGTCAAACATGCTAACCCATTTGAAGCGGCACCACCCCCAAGTGAACATCGCTTCAACTAAGAGAAAGACGAGCAAACAGCTGCCCACCGCATTCAAGCAGCCTCCCCTCGGCGAGTCAGGCAGGGCTAAAGCAATAACAAATGTTTTTATAGCAGCAGATGTAAGTCCATATTGTATTAAAAACTAGATTTTAACCCACTTATTTGGTGGAAGAACAATGAGCCCACAGATCCTCTTACTGACAAGCTAGCCAAGCTGGGGGGGGGGGGAAGAAAAGTTAATCTGAGGCTGAGTTGACTTGAAACTGTTTAATGTTGCACTTTTTATATGTAGAAGAAAAGTTTTGCCATTTTATTTAATCTGAGCAACAACTTGAGGCAGTTTAATGTTGATTAACCTATTCGGGTGTTACCATTTAGTGGTCTATTGTACGGAATATGTACTGTGCAATCTACTAATAAAAGTCTCAATCAATCAATCAAAAAAAGCACTTTATATGTAGAAAGCTTTGGTAAGAAACCATTCTGAGCCTTATCTTATTTAGTTTTTATTTGATATATGTTGACCACATTAACCCTGGCAATGGACCCTGTGCGTATATGTATGTTATGCCATTGTTTACAAATTTGGTAAAAAAAATAACCAAAAAATTTATATTTTGTTGTTTTCTTACTGTACCGAAAATGAACCGAACCGTGATCTCTAAACCGAGGTATGTACCGAACCGAAAATGTTGTGTACCGTTACACACTTACTTAAAACAAAAATGAACAAAAGGCAAATCCCGCTAGGAAACGGCACTGAAGCATAGGGATGGCGATGCAAAACGTAAGTAAAACTGAACCGGCTACAAAGTCAACAAAAAAACAGAATGCTGGACAACAGCAAAGACTTACAGTGTGTGTCCGTACACGACATGACTAGGGATGATGTTTGATGAGAAATTATCGAGTTCGAGCCCATTATCGAATCCTCTTATCGAACCGATTCCTTATCGAATCCAGATAGGTTGTTGTATATGGAAAAAAACACAATATTTGGTTTAACAAAAGCTCACTTTTATTTTATAAGATAAATATAAAATAAAATAAATAAATAAATATTGACTGTTACACCCCTAAAAAAATTTAATAAATAAATATTGACTGTTGTTACCCAAAGTATATTAAGTGGGATTTTTCAGGAAAACAAATACATACAGTAACACAAAAACAACCTGTCTCTGTGATCACTATAGGTGTATAAATAATAATATAGTGTTAAATAAAATCAGTCCCTTGGGCACAAAACTGAAAATAATACAGCTCTCCAAAAAGTGCACTTCTGCTGCTATTGGAACATACTAACAACACACACTATGACACTAAGAACACCACAGTCATCAATCAACAATTCTTCTTCCAAAAAATTATTTCGATTGGTGGAAATACACGACTGGCAGCCATTTTAAGTCCTCAAAACATCCATTGAAACAGTGCACAAAAATTGTTTTTCAATAAACATCTTAGTATCAAATTTAACCACTTTCCACCTTCATATTGAGTTACATAAACAAGTTAAACAGTTTAAATAAATAAATAAATGGGTTATACTTGTATAGCGCTTTTCTACCTTCAAGGTACTCAAAGCGCATTGACAGTATTTTCACATTCACCCATTCACACATACTGATGGCGGGAGCTGCCATGCAAGGCGCTAACCAGCACCCATCAGGAGCAAGGGTGAAGTGTCTTGCCCAAGGACACAACGGACGTGACTAGGATGGTAGAAGGTGGGGATTGAACCCCAGTAACCAGCAACCTTCGATTGCTGGCACGGCCACTCTACCAACTTCGCCACGCCGTCCCCCGTTTACTTACAGACTTATCTTTTCCAAGGCTTGTAACAGCTAACACAACTTGTCTACTTCTCAATTGTGTCACGAACTGAACTGACATTGCCAACCCGGAAGTGCACAAATTAATGATGCGTAGTAGTATTTCCATATCACCACAAGGTGTCAGTAAGAGTCTACAATCAAATGGGCATAACATTGCCGTCCCACAGGGCATTTCCTGTGGGACGGGATTCATTCCCAGGGATTCAAATAAAGAACTAACTATTTTTGTTTATTATAGTGGCCTCGGTAACGGGCATCGGTTCTTTTCTTATTGAACAACCGGGAGAACCGCTTTCGAACATCATCCCTAGACATGACAATCAACAATGTCCCCACAAAGAAGGAAAGCGTCCGCACAAATGAAATAGTCTCGATTGCCAATACAAAGCTGCTACAGGAAAACACAGACAAAACAGGAAACGCCACCAAAATAACAGCGCAAGACAGGAACTAAAGCACTACACACAGGAAAACAACAAACTAAAAAAAATAAAAAACCTGCTAGAGTGGTTGCAAAACACTGAATTAAGTAACGTTTATGACAACCTTTTTCCCAAAACACAATATAAAATGTGAGATGTAACAGGATAATGCATACATTTATCATTTGTTTTCAAAACGCTCACCAAAAATATGAACCCCAAAAATGTACCGTGGGACCCCATTTTTAGGACTTGATGGCCATTTTGAAAATTCCTAGCGCCAACACTGTGCACACCTCCCATTTCCTACCGCTTGTCCCTCCCTTTAACTTTAATAGAAGGTTTTAATGCAACGTTAATTTCGCCATATTCAGT
Source organism: Entelurus aequoreus (assembly GCF_033978785.1). NCBI lineage: Eukaryota > Metazoa > Chordata > Actinopteri > Syngnathiformes > Syngnathidae > Entelurus > Entelurus aequoreus. The sequence continues at coordinate 6,616,616 of NC_084744.1, forward strand.
AGCATTGACATTAGCTAGCTCATGTTCACTTAGCTGCAGAGCTAACAACGTAAACAATCAGCCGCAGAAGCGTGAATAACGTTGTTTATGCACGGAATAGCCATATCGACTTAATATATTGATATTAATATTGCGCGCTTTATTAATAGTTTTTATACGCCACACTTTGCACACAATAGCAGGAATTGGAGCTAGCCGAAAGGGGCTAACAACGTCAGCTAGCCACGCCAGTTGGAGCGTTGTTGCACAACAATACACAACATAAATAGTCGCGACGTACCTTGCAAAACTCCCGACAATAATCGTCACTTTTCGGGCGCGACCCATCGCCGCAATAACGGCCGCGTAGAGCCTCCAGGGCTAATTCAAGCCCGTAGGTTTCTATGTCGCTCTCCGCGTCCGCCATACTGCCTGCTGCTGCATCCGGGGCATCGTCCGGGTTGCCAGTTGTAGCCTCGCGTTGCCAGGTGGGACATGTCCAATTATCCTACCGGAATCGGAAAAAAATATCGTTGTTTTTTTTTAGGAACGTGATCGTACACATCGGAGTATGTTACGGTAAAAAAAAAGTTAACACAAAACGTGCCTTGTAACACACTTTAAAACAACTAATGGTAACAAAAAAAAAGAAGTGCTAGGGACAGACAGCGCCCCCACCTGGCTGCACAACATCAGGTGCACTGCAGGACGTATCGATGTGTGGTAATAAAAAATCGATTAAATAAACATGTAATAAAGGCCAAAATTATATTTCACGTTGGGATTTTTATCGTACGACTGGCAACCATACTTGCCAACCTTGAGAACTCAGAATCAGGGAGATATTAAAAAAATAAAAATAAATATATATATATATATATATATATATATATATATATATATATATATATATATATATATATATATATATATATATATATATATATATATATATATATATATATATATATATATATATATATATATATATATATATATATATATATATATATATATATAAATGATAAATGATAAATGGGTTATACTTGTATAGCGCTTTTCTACCTTCAAGGTACTCAAAGCGCTTTGACACTATTTCCACATTCACCCATTCACACACACAATGTATATATGTATATATATAAATATAAATATACTGTATATATACACTACCGTTCTAAAGTTTGGGGTCACATTGAAATGTCCTTATTTTTGAAGGAAAAGCACTGTACTTTTCAATGAAGATAACTTTAAACTAGTCTTAACTTTAAAGAAATACACTCTATACATTGCTAATGTGGTAAATGACTATTCTAGCTGCAAATGTCTGCTTTTTGGTGCAATATCTACATAGGTGTATAGAGGCCCATTTCCAGCAACTATCACTCCAGTGTTCTAATGGTACAATGTGTTTGCTCATTGGCTCAGAAGGCTAATTGATGATTAGAAAACCCTTGTGCAATCATGTTCACACATCTGAAAACAGTTTAGCTCGTTACAGAAGCTACAAAACTGACCTTCCTTTGAGCAGATTGAGTTTCTGGAGCATCACATTTGTGGGGTCAATTAAACGCTCAAAATGGCCAGAAAAAGAGAACCTTCATCTGAATCTCGACAGTCTATTCTTGTTCTTAGAAATGAAGGCTATTCCACAAAATTGTTTGGGTAACCCCAAACTTTTGAACGGTAGTGTATATATGTACATCTATAATGTATATGTATATATTTATATATATAAAATAAATACTTGAAGTTCAGTGAATTACAGCTATATATATTGTTCTGTCTTGTTTGTTGAATTTATTAATAATATATGTAAAACCAGTGTTTAAGTTCACTTTGGAATTCAACAGTGAGGTGCACTTCCTCCTTTAGACAGCAGGAGGCAGCATTGCCTAGTTTACAGTAATGTCCATGATAGCAGGGCACAAAAAGGAGTTCCTTTCAAGTAGACTTTAAGCTAGTTCAGTGACGATCGCAAACGTTTTCATCTGCTCGAATCTCATGCCAAACAAAGTATCATCGGTATGTATTGTTGAGTAGTATGCTAATATTTGATTGAGTTGTATTATTTGTTGGTTGTGATGTAATGTGGGACGTTTTATGGCCAAAAGTCAGTCATGCTAATTTTCGGAATTCATACAGTGAAGTGAATGTTAGCATAGTAAGCTAGTTTGCTATAAAGCACTTATATTACATATTTTGTGGCATTTATTTGTCCATTTAAGTTCAATACACAGCATAATGCACGTTTTATCGTAATGGGATTGTGTGTGTGTAATAATGCTGTGTGTGCATGTCTGTAATGTAAGCATCCTTTCTGCTTGTATGCTTTCAGTTTTACCCTTTTTAGGGTCAATAAACCTGTGGACAAGAAGACGTTTTTCAGAGTGTTTGATCAAGAAAAGGTGTTAGGGTAAAGCCAAGATATTTCTACATATCGAGGGCGGCATATATATATATATATATATATATATATATATATATATATATATATATATATATATATATATATATATATATATATATATATATATACATAACGAAATTCGGACTCTCGGGAGGGTTGGCAAGTATGCTGGCAACGTCGTCAAACTTCCAACCTGGCAACCTCACAATTAAAATGTCATCAAATAGCACTAGAAATTAGTGTTGTTTTTATATGAAATACATTCCAGAGAACTTAACGCCTTATTGATGAAACATGTCATTATTATGCACAAATACAACAAAGTAAGTAAGTCAGTACATTTTATTTATTACCATGAATTGATTAACGTGGACCCCGACTTAAACAAGTTGAAAAACGTATTTGGGTGTTACCATTTAGAATAGAATATACCAAAATAGAATAGAATAGAAAGTACTTTATTGATCTCTGGGGGAAATTCAGCACCACAGTTCGCTCACAATAGACAATAAACATTTAGGTATTTTTACATGTGAATAATATAAATACAGTCTATTATACAGCATTACTCACATGTGAATAACATAAATACAGTCCATTATACAACATTATTCACATGTGAATAATATAAATACAGTCTATTATACAGCATTATTCACACGTGAATGACATAAATACAGTCATTATACAGCATTATTCACATGTGAATAATATAAATATAGTCTATTATACAGCATTATTCACATGTGAATAATATAAATACAGTCTATTATACAGCATTACTCACATGTGAATAACATAAATACAGTCTATTATACAGCATTATTCAGATGTGAATAACATAAATACAGTCTATTATACAGCATTATTCACATGTGAATAACATAAGTACAGTCTATTATACAGCATTATTCACATGTGAATAATATAAATACAGTCTATTAAACAGCATTACTCACATGTGAATAACATAAATACAGTCTATTATACAGCATTATTCACATGTGAATAACATAAATACAGTCTATTATACAGCATTATTCACATGTGAATAACATAAATACAGTCTATTATACAGCATTATTCACATGTGAATAACATAAATACAGTCTATTATACAGCATTATTCACATGTGAATAATATAAATACAGTCTATTATACAGCATTATTCACATGTGAATAACATAAATACAGTCATTATACAGCATTATTCACATGTGAATAATAAAAATACAATATACATTTAAGTACAGTCAAAAAAAGGTCAATTGTACGGAATATGTACTGTACTGTGCAATCTACAAATAAAGTTTCAATCAATCAATCAATCAATTTATAAAGCACTTTTCACTGATAAAATCACAAAGCGCTGTACAAAACATAGGTGAAGCAAAACAACAATTCAATTTAAAACAACATGGGCAACGTCATAAAAAGGATACAAAGTGGATTAAAAATGATAGTTAAAAGGTGCATTCACTAAAAGCTTTACTAAAAAGAGAAGTTTTCAAATGTTTCTTAAAAGTTTCAACACAGTCAAGATCACGAAGGGACTGGTGCAAGTTGTTCCAGAGTCTGGGAGCTTATTTAGCCCGGAATGCCAGGTCTCCACGGGTCCTAAAACAGGTTTTCGGGATCTTTAGAAGACCCTGGCCTGAAGAGCAGGGGCATAACAGGTCAGTGATGTACTGAGGGGCCCCACCATGCAACGCACGGAATGTCAGGACTACAATTTTAAACTCAATGCAGAATTTAACTGGCTAAACTATTTAAGTTTCGTAATGCATAACGTTAATCTTATTTTTTTAACGTGTTATGTATTCATGTCGTCTTAAATTGTATTTATACGTCTTAAAATAGTCATTGAATCGCGCACTACGAGTCAAAATGATTCAATTATGCTGCAGTACTATAATCAACCAAAAGAGGGAGACATAGTAACAGGAAATGTGACCGTCATGGGACACAGCATTATTTTGGTGGGTGGCCAAATACTTTTGGCAATATAATGTATATATATTATATTAAGACATTAATTGTGTTATTAAAACAATAACTTACAATTGTGTTATTAAAACAATAACTTACAGTTGTGTTATTAAAACAATAACACACAATTGTGTTGTTAAAACAATAACACACAATAGTGTTGTTAAGACAATAACACCCAATTGTGTTGTTAAGACAATAACATAGAATTGTGTTATTAAGACAATAACACACAATTGTGTTAAGACAGTAGCACACAATTGTGTTATTAAGATAGTAACACACAAGTGTGTGTTATTTTAATTGTGTGTTATTAAAACAATAACACACACTTATGTTGTTAAGACAATAACACACAATTGTCTTATGAAGCCAATAACTCATAATTGTGTTATTAAGACAGTAACACACAATTGTGTTATTAAAACAATAACACACAATTGTGTTGTTAAGACAATAACACACACACATGTGTTATTAAGACACACTGTTATTTTAATTGTGTGTTATCAAAACAATAACTTACAATTGTGTTATTAAAACAATAACACACAATTGTGTTGTTAAGACAATAACACACAATTGTGTTGTTAAGACAGTAACACATAATTGTGTTATTAAGACAGTAACACACGATTGTGTGTTATTTTCATTGTGTGTTGTCAAAACAATAACTTGAAATTGTGTTATTAAAACAATAACACACAGTTGTGTTGTTAAGACAATAACACACAGACAGTAACACACAATTGTGTGTTATTTGAATTGTGTTATCAAAACAATAACTTACAATTGTGTTATTAAAATAATAACACACAATTGTGTTGTTAAGACAAAAACACACAATTGTGTTGTTAAGACAATAACACCCAATTGTGTTGTTAAGACAATAACACCCAATTGTGTTGTTAAGACAATAACATAGAATTGTGTTATTAAGAAAATAACACACAATTGTGTTATTAAGACAGTAACACACAAGTGTGTGTTATTTTAATTGTGTGTCATTAAAACAATAACACACAATTATGTTGTTAAGACAATAACACACAATTGTCTTATAAAGCCAATAACACATACTTGTGTTATGAAGACAGTAACACACAATTGTGTTAAGACAGTAAGACAATTGTGTTATTAAAACAATAACACACAATTGTGTTGTTAAGAAAATACCACACAATTGTGTTGTTAAGACAATAACACAATTGTGTTATTAAGACAGTAACACATAATTGTGTTATTAAGACAGTAACACACGATTGTGTGTTATTTTCATTGTGTGTTGTCAAAACAATAACTTACAATTGTGTTATAAAACAATAACACACAGTTGTGTTGTTAAGACAATAACACACAGACAGTAACACACAATTGTGTGTTATTTGAATGGTGTTATCAAAACAATAACTTACAATTGTGTTATTAAAATAATAACACACAATTGTGTTGTTAAGACAATAACACACAATCGTGTTATTAAGACAGTAACACATTATTGTGTTATTAAAACAATAACACACAATTGTGTTGTTAAGACAAAAACACACAATTGTGTTGTTAAGACAATAACACCCAATTGTGTTGTTAAGACAATAACACCCAATTGTGTTGTTAAGACAATAACATAGAATTGTGTTATTAAGAAAATAACACACAATTGTGTTAAGACAGTAACACACAATTGTGTTATTAAGATAGTAACACACAAGTGTGTGTTATTTTAATTGTGTGTTATAAAAACAATAACACACACTTATGTTGTTAAGACAATAACACACAATTGTCTTATGAAGCCAATAACTCATAATTGTGTTATTAAGACAGTAACACACAATTGTGTTATTAAAACAATAACACACAATTGTGTTGTTAAGACAATAACACACACACACACATGTGTTATTAAGACACACTGTTATTTTAATTGTGTGTTATCAAAACAATAACTTACAATTGTGTTATTAAAACAATAACACACAATTGTGTTGTTAAGACAATAACACACAATTGTGTTATTAAGACAGTAACACACGATTGTGTGTTATTTTCATTGTGTGTTGTCAAAACAATAACTTACAATTGTGTTATTAAAACAATAACACACAGTTGTGTTGTTAAGACAATAACACACAGACAGTAACACACAATTGTGTGTTATTTGAATTGTGTTATCAAAACAATAACTTACAATTGTGTTATTAAAACAATAACACACAATTGTGTTGTTAAGACAATAACACACACACACACATGTGTTATTAAGACACACTGTTATTTTAATTGTGTGTTATCAAAACAATAACTTACAATTGTGTTATTAAAACAATAACACACAATTGTGTTGTTAAGACAATAACACACAATTGTGTTATTAAGACAGTAACACACGATTGTGTGTTATTTTCATTGTGTGTTGTCAAAACAATAACTTACAATTGTGTTATTAAAACAATAACACACAGTTGTGTTGTTAAGACAATAACACACAGACAGTAACACACAATTGTGTGTTATTTGAATTGTGTTATCAAAACAATAACTTACAATTGTGTTATTAAAACAAGAACACACTTGTGTTGTTAAGAAAATAACACATAATTGTGTTGTTAAGAAAATAACACACAATTGTGTTGTTAAGACAATAACATATAATTGTGTTATTAAGACAGTAACACACAATTGTGTGTTATTTTAATTGTGTGTTATTAAAACAGTAACACACAATTGTGTTGTTAAGACAATAACACACAATTGTGTTGTTAAGACAATAACACACAACTGTGTTGTTAAGACAATAACACACAATTGTGTTATTAAGACAGTAACACATTATTGTGTTATTAAAACAATAACACACAATTGTGTTGTTAAGACAAAAACACACAATTGTGTTGTTAAGACAATAACACCCAATTGTGTTGTTAAGACAATAACATAGAATTGTGTTATTAAGACAATAACACACAATCGTGTTATTAAGACAGTAACACACAATTGTGTTAATAAGACAGTAACACACAAGTGTGTGTTATTTTAATTGTGTTATTAAAACAATAACACACAGTTATGTTGTTAAGACAATAACACACAATTGTCTTATAAAGCCAATAACACATACTTGTGTTATTAAGACAGTAACACACAATTGTGTTATTAAAACAATAACACACAATTGTGTTGTTAGGACAATAACACACAATTGTGTTAAGACAGTAAGACAATTGTGTTATTAAAACAATAACACACAATTGTGTTGTTAAGAAAATAACACATAATTGTGTTGTTAAGAAAATAACACACAATTGTGTTGTTAAGACAATAACATAGAATTGTGTTATTAAGACAGTAACACACAATTGTGTTATTTTAATTGTGTGTTATTAAAACAATAACACACAATTGTGTTGTTAAGACAATAACACACAATTGTGTTGTTAAGAAAATAACACACAAATATGTTGTTAAGACAATAACACACAATTGTGTTATTAAGACAGTAACACACAATTGTGTTATTAAGACAGTAAAACACAATCGTGTTGTTAAAACAATAACACACACTTGTGTTGTTAAGACAATAACATAGAATTGTGTTAAGACAATAACACACAATCGTGTTATTAAGACGGTAACACACAATTGTGTGTTATTTTAATGGTGTGTTATCAAAACAACAACTTACAAATGTGTTATGAAAACAATACCACACAATTGTGTTGTTAAGGCAATAACACACAATTGTGTTGTTAAGTAGTGAAGTATTGCGAGGTATACACTGTACATACATACTGTACCACGACACACGTCATGACTAAGCAACGAATAATGAAATTGTACTTATACGTCTTCAATAGTCATCGAATGGCACTACGAGTCAACATTATCAATTAAATTATGCTGCAGTACTTTAGTCAACCAAAAGAGGGAGACATAGTAACAGGAAATGTGACTGTCATGGGACACAGCATTAGGTACACCTTTTAGTCAGGCATTTATTTGTTTTTATGAATGTAGTGAAGTATTGCGAGGTATACAATAGCAGTACTGTACATACTGTACCACGACACACGTCATAACTGAGCAACAAATAGTGCAAATGTAGAATAAAGGCATCCTGGTTGTGTTAAAACGAAGTTTAATACAGAAGCCGAGAGGGAAAAGGGAAGTTTGCCAGGTTGAGTCATCCCTCGCTACATAGCGCTCGTTTTTTTTTAACTCCCATGTTATAAAGCATATTCTTTTTTTTGGCATTAATGAAGCATTTTCAAGTACAAACCCCGTTTCCATATGAGTTGGGAAATTGTGTTAGATGTAAATATAAACGGAATACAATGATTTGCAAATCATTTTCAACCCTTATTTAGTTGAATATGCTACAAAGACAACATGTTTGATGTTCAAACTGATAAACATTTTTTTTGTGTGCAAATAATCATTAACTTTTGAATTTGATGGCAGCAACACATGACAAAGAAGTTGGGAAAGGTGGCAATAAATACTGATAAAGTTGAGGAATGCTCATCAAACACTTATTTGGAACATCCCACAGGTGAACAGGCTAATTGGGAACAGGTGGGTGCCATGATTGGGTATAAAAGTAGATTCCATGAAATGCTCAGTCATTCACAAACAAGGATGGGGCGAGGGTCACCACTTTGTCAACAAATGCCTGAGCAAATTGTTGAACAGTTTAAGAAAACCCTTTCTCAACCAGCTATTGCAAGGAATTTAGGGATTTCACCATCTAGGCTCCGTAATATCATCAAAGGGTTCAGAGAATCTGGAGAAATCACTGCAGGTAAGCAGCTAAGCCCGTGACCTTCCATCCCTCAGGCTGTACTGCATCAACAAGCGACATCAGTGTGTAAAGGATATCACCACATGGGCTCAGGAACACTTCAGAAACCCACTGTCAGTAACTACAGTTGGCCGCTACATCTGTAAGTGCAAGTTAAAACTCTCCTATGCGAGGCGAAAACCGTTTATCAACAACACCCAGAAACGCAGTCGGCTTCGCTTTGTAGTGCATTCAACTGAATATGGGTTGAAAAGGATTTGCAAATCATTGTATTCCGTTTATATTTACATCTAACACAATTTCCCAACTCATATGGGTTTGTATATAATGGCTGAACGAACTAATATGGTCAATACGACGGTTGTAGTGTTTGCCACTTGCCAATCAAGAGTGCACTGTTCAGTATCGTGGCCGCTGATTGGCTCAGCCTGAGGCGCGCATTAACATTTATTATAATTATGTCATGTCTAGAGGGCTCTAGTTATGTTGAAAATTGTATTTTTTGAGTCGCGGGAATTCAACCAATTAATCGCGATAAATGACGTACCGAAATAGACCCGAGGGACATAAAATAAAAAGCACATTTTAATATGTTTTTGTAAAACACTTGGCTGTAATATTTGACAATATCGTCGATCACCACTTCAGAAAACAATTGCCTCTCCGAGTACCAGGGGCGCCGCTAGGGATTTTGGGCCCCTTGAAAAGAATCTTTACAGGGCCCCCAACACAGTAGCAACATTATAATTTCATCATCATTAGGGGCCTCTCTGGGCCCCCCTCCATCATGGGCCCCTAGAATCCGTCTCCTTTACCCCCCCTTTTCTGCGCCCCTGCCGAGTACCACCTCAATGACCGACATTAAAAACACAGTAGCGTAGTAGTAGTAGTAAGTATTCAATAAAAAAAAGGCAGAGGTTTTAATTAGGGATGTCCGATAATGGCTTTTTGCCGATATCCAATATTGTCCAACTCTTTAATTACCGATACCGATATCAACCGATACCGATATCAACCGATATATACAGTCGTGGAATTCACACATTATTATGCCTAATTTGGACAACCAGGTATGGTGAAGATAAGGTACTTTTTAAAAAATGTTATCAAATACAATAAGATAAATAAATTAAAAACATTTTCTTGAATAACAAAGAAAGTAAAACAATATAAAAACAGTTACATAGAAACTAGTAATTAATGAAAATGTGTAAAATTAACTGTTAAAGGTTAGTACTATTAGTGGACCAGCAGCACGCACAATCATGTGTGCTTACGGACTGTATCCCTTGCAGACTGTATTGATATATATTGATATATAATGTAGGAAGCAGAATATTAATAACAGAAAGAAACAACCCTTTTGTGTGAATGAGTGTAAATGGGGGAGGGAGGTTTTTTGGGTTGGTGCACTAATTGTAAGTGTATCTTGTGTTTTTTATGTGGATTTAATAAAAAAAACAAAAACAACAACAACAAAAAAACGATACTGATAATAAAAAAACCGATACCGATAATTTCCGATATTACATTTTAACGCATTTATCGGCCGATAATATCAGCAGACCGATATTATCGGACATCTCTAGTTTTAATCTAACAATCCAATCCCATCCACTTTATTTATATAGCACATTTAAAAAAAATACAAAATAAACAGTTTCACAAAGTGCTGCACAGAAGTTGAGACCTACAAAACCCAAAACCAGTGAAGTTGTCACGTTGTGTAAATGGTAAATAAAAACAGAATACAATGATTTTGTTTCTGGGTGTTGTTGATAAATGGCTTTGGCTTTGCATAGTAGAGTTTTAACTTGCACTTACAGATGTAGCGAGCAACTGTAGTTACTGACAGTGGTTTTCTGAAGTGTTCCTGAGCCCATGTGGTGATATCCTTTACACACACGGATGTCGCTTTTTGATGCAGTACCGCCTGAGGGATCGAAGGTCCGTAATATCATCGCTTACGTGCAGTGATTTCTCCAGATTCTGCGAGCCTTTTGATGATATTACGGAGCGTAGATGGTGAAATCCCTGAATTCCTTGCAATAGCTGGTTGAGAAATGTTGTCTTTAAACAATTTGCTCAGGCATTTGTTGACAAAGTGGTGACCCTCGCCCCGTCCTTGTTTGTGAATGACTGAGCATTTCATGGAAGCTGCTTTTATACCCAATCATGGCACCCACGTGTTCCCAATTAGCCTGTTCACCTGTGGGATGTTCCAAATAAGTGTTTGATGAGCATTCCTCAACTTTCTCACTCTTTTTGGCCACTTGTGCCAGCTTTTTTTTAAAAACATGTTGCAGGCATCAAATTCCAAATGAGCTAATATTTGCCAAAAATAACAAAGTTTACCAGTTGGAACGTTAAATATCTTGTCTTTGCAGTCTATTCAGTTGAATATAAGTTGAAAAGGATTTGCAAATCATCGTATTCTCTTTTTATTTACCATTTACACAACGTGACAACTTCACTGCTTATAATATAGAACATTTAACTATAAAAGAATAAATACATAAAATACTTTAAAGAAAATAAAATAGACTAAAATCACACAACTCTCATGCTGGTTTAAAAGAGTAAAAATATGTTTTAAGACGTGATTTAAAACTCATTAAAGAGCACGAGGGATATTGTTCCAATCACCTCTGGATTTTAAAACAGGTTTTTTTCGGGACGACAAGAAGAAACTGTTCAGCTGCCCTCAGAGACCTTGTGGGGGTGTACGTCTTTAAAAACGTCGGAGATGTATTGTGGCGCTAATCCTTGAAGAGATTTAAAAACAAACAACAATATTTTTTTTAAATGAATACTAAAATGAAGCGGGAACATGAACAAGTGTTGCAGTGTGTCGGAACATTGACCTGACAGCAAGTTCAACCGCAGTCAAAGAAGACGTTGTTGTTGCAAGATTAGCATTTACTTCGGCATTTTTCCCGGTAAGGTCTATTCAGGTGTACTGGAGAGGAGGCTACGCCGGATAGTCCAACCTCGGATTCAGGAGGAACAGTGTGGTTTTCGTCCTGGTCGTGGAACTGTGGACCAGCTCTATACTCTCGGCAGGGACCTTGAGGGTGCATGGGAGTTTACCCAACCAGACTACATGGGCTTTGTGGACTTGGAGAAGACATTTGACCGTGTCCCTCGGGAAGTCCTGTGGGGAGTGCTCAGAGAGTATGGGGTATCGGACTGTCTGATTGTGACGGTCCGCTCCCTGTATGATCAGTGTCAGAGCTTGGTCCGCATTGCCGGCAGTAAGTCGGACACGTTTCCAGTGAGGGTTGGACTCCGCCAAGGCTGCCCTTTGTCACCCATTCTGTTCATAACTTTTATGGACAGAATTTCTAGGCGCAGTCAAGGTGTTGAGGGGATCTGGTTTGGTGGCTGCAGGATTAGGTCTCTGCTTTTTTGCAGATGATGTGGTCCTGATGGCTTCAACGGGCCAGGATCTTCAGCTCTCACTGGATCGGTTCGCAGCCGAGTGTGAAGCGACTGGGATGAGAATCAGCACCTCCAAGTCAGAGTCCATGGTTTTCGCCTGGAAAAGTGTCATCTCCGGGTTGCGGAGGAGACCCTGCCCCAAGTGGAGGAGTTCAAGTACCTCGGAGTCTTGTTCCCGAGTGAGGGAAGAGTGGTTGGTGAGATCAACAGGTGGATCGGTGCGGCGTCTTCAGTAAGTATCGATCCATTGTGGTGAAGAAGGAGCTGAGCCGGAAGGCAAAGCTCTCAATTTACCGGTCGATCTACGTTCCCATCCTCACCTATGGTCATGAGCTTTGGGTTATGACCGAAAGGACAAGATCACGGGTACAAGCGGCTGAAATGAGTTTCCTCCGCCGGCTGGCGGGGCTCTCCCTTAGAGATAGGGTGAGAAGCTCTGCCATCCGGGAGGAGCTCAAAGTAAAGCCACTGCTCCTCCACACAGAGAGGAGCCAGATGAGGTGGTTCGGGCATCTGGTCAGGATGCCACCCGAACGCCTGCCTAGGGAGGTGTTTCGGCCACGGGGAAGACCCAGGAGACGTTGGGAAGACTATGTCTCCCGGCTGGCCTGGGAACGCCTCGGCATCCCCAGGGAGGAGCTGGACCAAGTGGCTGGGGAGAGGGAAATCTGGGCTTCCCTGCGTAGGCTGCTGTCCCCGCGACCTGACTTCGAATAAGCGGAAGAAGATGGATGGATGGATTTTTCCAGTTTAGAAAACTGGAAAACAATGTGAGACAAATTCTCTCAATAGTTTTGTACAATATTTGTACTTGGCTCCAACAAATTGTTTCCATGGCTTTAAACATGTAGCCGCAGTGTAACGGAATGACCAGCAGAGGGCGACAGCCCCCTTTCTACAGTGAATTGCACGGAGTAAAAATGTTCACAAAGGTTCTTAAAAATCGTCACTCTTTATACTTTTAAATGTTACTAGCATGAAATAAATGTAACCTATTTTCATGCACTTGCCTCTTTGTGATGTTAAGTTCCTGTTATAAGCTGTTATACAGTAAATGCCTTGAGCTCTTATTTTGACGGCGCGAAGAGCGGAAATGGTGACACGTTGCGGTGGAGCGGAGTTTTGAAAACAAACGAAATAAAGTGGTCCTTGTGGAAAACTGGAGCCTCCGTGTTTGTTATTTTGTAGTTTTATACGAGGACCACTTTATTTCCTTTGTTTTCAAAACTCCGCTCCACCGCAACGTGTCACCACTTCCGCTCTTCAAAATAAGAGCTCAAGGCATATACTGTATAACAGCTTATAACAGGAACTTAACGTCACAAAGAGGCAAGTCCATAAAAATAAGTTAGATAAACTTCTAAAAAACAACAACAGTTACGGCGTTGCCTCTACGAGCAAGGATTCACGATGGATGGCAACAAAAGAGTTCAGAACACGTCGAAATGTCCGCCAATTTGACACCGAATCAGGACGCGAACCGGAAGTGACCTAACCGGAAGTAATCTCCCGGAATAGACGTTTTTAATTTAGCAATTTTTAACAAACTAATACAAAAAATACACTTTGCAGCAATTCAAACCACCACCGCAGTCACAATATCTTTATATTATGCAATTTTATGAAAAAAATAAAATAAATACATTCTCAGAATACATTTTTAACAATAAATATGCAGACACAAGTATATTGAATATTTTTGCCCACTATAAGATCACCCGCAGTTTGAACAGTAACACTGTGTATCAATATTTATTTGAGTGATTTTTTTGGGGGCGTACCACAGTTTGAGAATAACTGTCATAGAGCAAGCGAATTACGTAGCTAATGTTAGCGCGGCGTCGGTGCAGCCGCCTCGTGTAATCGTACGATACAGACGATATAAACGATATATATTTGATGGTCGATAGAGTTTTTGATACTGTCATTACACGGGGATAATGCATGTTGATGACACGTTGCAGCTAACGTCCCTCCACAGTGCAAAGCCACATCTAAGTCAGCATTCTTTGCCTCCGTGGTGACAAAGGAACTAAGTTCATGTACTATTATCACTGGAGGATGAGAATAGTTGAATATGCTACACACCGTAGGAGAAAATGCTCACTGCTAAGTAAGGCTGTTGAGTTTAAACAAAGGTGGACACACCAACATATAAAGTTGATTTTATATCTATATTTTTTTATTACCAAAAATATTTTGTGATTTTAGTTATTGTTTACAAAATATATAAGTATTTGGACACACAAGGGCTTAATATAACGTTCCCCCTAAATACTACCCTTCAAAATAAAGGTTAAGGCATTGCTTGATGACCTGAGGAAAAAAAACAAAACATTTTTAAAAAAAAGCCAATAGATTGAACTAACAAGTTAACATCAGTCAGCCAAATAACATTCCCCCTAAATACTACCCTTCAAAATAAGGGTTAAGGCATTGCTTGTTGACCTGAGGAAACATTTTTAAAAATAGATAAAAAAAAAAGAAGGCAATAGATTGAACTAACAAGTTAACATCAGTCAGCCGAATAACATTTCCTCTAAATACTACCCTTCAAAATAAAGGTTAAAGCATTGCTTGTTGACCTGAGGAAAAAGAAAAAGAAAAAAAAATAAGAAAAAAAGAAGCCAATTGATTGAACTAACAAGTTAACATCAGTCAGCCGAACAACATTTCCTCTAAATACTACCCTTCAAAATAAAGGTTAAGGCATTGCTTGTTGACCTGAGGGGGGAAAAAAACAACCTAAAATTAAAAAAAGAAGCCAGTAGATTGAACTAACAAGTTAACATCAGTCAGCCGAATAACATTTCCTCTAAATACTACCTTTCAAAATAAAGGTTAAGGCATTGCTTGTTGACCTAAGGAAAAAAAATAAAAAAATAAAAAGAAGCCAATTGATGTTAACTTGTTAGTTCAATCTATTGGCTTTTTTCCCCCCCCTCAGGTCAACAAGCAATGCCTTAACCTTTATTTTGAAGGGTAGTATTTCGAGGAAATGTTATTCGGCTGACTGATGTTAACTTGTTAGTTCAATCTGTCAGCCGAATAACATTTCCTCTAAATACTACCCTTCAAAATAAAGGTTAAAGCATTGCTTGTTGACCTGAGGAAAAAAAATAATAATAAAAAAGAAGCCAGTAGATTGAACTAACAAGTTAACATCAGTCAGCCGAATAGCATTTCCTCTAAATACTACCCTTCAAAATAAAGGTTAAGGCATTGCTTGTTGACCTGAGGGGGGAAAAAAACAACCTAAAATTAAAAAAAGAAGCCAGTAGATTGAACTAACAAGTTAACATCAGTCAGCCGAATAACATTTCCTCTAAATACTACCTTTCAAAATAAAGGTTAAGGCATTGCTTGTTGACCTAAGGAAAAAAAATAAAAAAATAAAAAGAAGCCAATTGATGTTAACTTGTTAGTTCAATCTATTGGCTTTTTTCCCCCCCCTCAGGTCAACAAGCAATGCCTTAACCTTTATTTTGAAGGGTAGTATTTCGAGGAAATGTTATTCGGCTGACTGATGTTAACTTGTTAGTTCAATCTGTCAGCCGAATAACATTTCCTCTAAATACTACCCTTCAAAATAAAGGTTAAAGCATTGCTTGTTGACCTGAGGAAAAAAAATAATAATAAAAAAGAAGCCAGTAGATTGAACTAACAAGTTAACATCAGTCAGCCGAATAGCATTTCCTCTAAATACTACCCTTCAAAATAAAGGTTAAGGCATTGCTTGTTGACCTGAGGAAAAATTTAAAAATAATAATAAAAAAAGAAGCCAATTGATTGAACTAACAAGTTAACATCAGTCAGCCGAATAACATTTCCTCTAAATACTACCCTTCAAAATAAAGGTTAAGGCACTGCTCATTGACCTGAGGAAAAATAAAAATAAATACATTTAAAAAAAGAACCCAATAGATTGAACTAACAAGTTAACATCAGTCAGCTGAATAACATTTCCTCTAAATACTACCCTTCAAAATAAATGTTAAAGCATTGTTTGTTGACCTGAGGTAAAAAAATTAATAAAAAAAAAGAGCCAATATATTGAACTAACAAGTTAAGTTAACATCAGTCAGCCGAATAACATTTCCTCTAAATTCTACCCTTCAAAATAAAGGTTAAGGCATTGCTTGTTGACCTGAGTAGGAAAAAAACAACAACCTAAAAATAAAAAAAGACGCCAGTAGATTGAACTAACAAGCTAACATCAGTCAGCCGAATAACATTTCCTCTAAATACTACCTTTCAAAATAAAGGTTAAGGCATTGCTTGTTGACCTGAAGAAAAAAAATAAAAAAATAAAAAGAAAACAATTGATGTTAACTTGTTAGTTCAATCTATTGTCTTTTTTTTTTTTTTTTTTTCCCCTCAGGTCAACAAGCAATGCCTTAACCTTTATTTTGAAGGGTAGTATTTTGAGGAAATGTTATTCGGCTGACTGATGTTAACTTGTTAGTTCAATCTGTCAGCCAAATAACATTTCCTCTAAATACTACCCTTCAAAATAAAGGTTAAAGCATTGCTTGTTGATCTGAGGAAAAAAATAATAATAAAAAAGAAGCCAATAGATTGAACTAACAGGTTAACATCAGTCAGCCGAATAGCATTTCCTCTAAATACTACCCTTCAAAATAAAGGTTAAGGCATTGCTTGTTGACCTGAGGAAAAATTTAAAAATAATAATAAATAAAGAAGCCAATTGATTGAACTAACAAGTTAACATCAGTCAGCAGAATAACATTTCCTCGAAATACTACCCTTCAAAATAAAGGTTAAGGCACTGCTCATTGACCTGAGGAAAAATAAAAATAAATACATTTAAAAAAAGAAGCCAATAGATTGAACTAACAAGTTAACATCAGTCAGCCGAATAACATTTCCTCTAAATACTACCCTTCAAAATAAATGTTAAAGCATTGTTTGTTGACCTGAGGTAAAAAAAATAATTAAAAAAAAGAGCCAATATATTGAACTAACAAGTTAAGTTAACATCAGTCAGCCGAATAACATCTCCTCTAAATTCTACCCTTCAAAATAAAGGTTAAGGCATTGCTTGTTGACCTGAGTGGGGAAAAAAACAACCTAAAAATAAAAAAAGACGCCAGTAGATTGAACTAACAAGTTAAGTTAACATCAGTCAGCCGAATAACATTTCCTCTAAATACTACCCTTCAAAATAAAGGTTAAGGCACTGCTCGTTGACCTGAGGGGAAAAAAAAGAAAGAAAAGAAGCCAATAGATTGATCTAACAAGTTAACATCAGTCAGCCGAATAACATTTCCTCTAAATACTACCCTTCAAAATAAAGGTTAAGGCATTGCTTGTTGACCTGAGGGGGAAAAAAAGAAAGAAAAGAAGCCAGTAGATTGAATTAACAAGTTAACATCAGTCAGCCGAATAACATTTCCTCTAAATACTACCCTTCAAAATAAAGGTTAAGGCATTGCTTGTTGACCCGAGGGGGAAAAAAAAGAAAGAAAAGAAGCCAATAGATTGAACTAACAAGTTAACATCAGTCAGCCGAATAGCATTTCCTCTAAATACTACCCTTCAAAATAAAGGTTAAGGCATTGCTTGTTGACCTGTGGAAAAATTTAAAAATAATAATAAAAAAAGAAGCCAATTGATTGAACTAACAAGTTAACATCAGTCAGCAGAATAACATTTCCTCTAAATACTACCCTTCAAAATAAAGGTTAAGGCACTGCTCATTGACCTGAGGAAAAATAAAAATAAATACATTTAAAAAAAGAAGCCAATAGATTGAACTAACAAGTTAACATCAGTCAGCCGAATAATATTTCCTCTAAATACTACCCTTCAAAATAAATGTTAAAGCATTGTTTGTTGACCTGAGGTAAACAAATTAATTAAAAAAAAGAGCCAATACATTGAACTAACAAGTTAAGTTAACATCAGTCAGCCGAATAACATTTCCTCTAAATTTTACCCTTCAAAATAAAGGTTAAGGCATTGCTTGTTGACCTGAGTGGGAAAAAAACCCAACCTAAAAATAAAAAAAGACACCAGTAGATTGAACTAACAAGTTAACATAAGTCAGCCGAACAACATTTCCTCTAAATACTACCCTTCAAAATAAAGGTTAAGGCATTGCTTGTTGACCTGAGGAAAATTTTTAAAATAATAATAAAAAAAGAAGCCAATAGATTGAACTAACAAGTTAACATCAGTCAGCCGAATAACATTTCCTCTAATTACTACCCTTCAAAATAAAGGTTAAGGCATTGCTTGTTGACCTGAGGAAATTTTTTAAAATAATAATAAAAAAGAAGCCAATTGATTGAACTAACAAGTTAACATCAGTCAGCCGAATAACATTTCCTCTAAATACTACCCTTCAAAATAAAGGTTAAGGCACTGCTCGCTGATTTGAAAATAAAAATAAAAATAATAACTTCTCCCCTAACAGCATTTTTTTTTTACTAAGATTGTTTTCAGCATTTTGTTTTTGCTGCAATTGTTGTTATTTTTGGCCACTACAACATTACAGTTTGAACAGTAACACTGTGTTTGAATATTGAATGAAGTGATTCTTTGGCGTACCACTAGTGGTACACGTACCACCGTTTGAGACTCCCTGTCATGTGATTGCTGTGTTATTTGATTGTTTTTCATTAGCAGTTTGATTGATGTTTGTGTGGTTTGTTTTTGTTTTTCTCATCATTTTTCTGTGTTATGGTACGTATGAAGTAGGGTTGTACGTATGAAGTAGGGTTGTACGATATACCGGTACTAGTAAAGTATCGCGGTACTAATGAATCAAAAACGCTACTATACTCTGTTTGAAAAGTACCCGTTACCGGGTATGACGTCACGATTTTACGTGGTTTTACGAGCAGAGGAGCATGTTCAGCAGCGCACACACACAGAGTACATACAAGCAGACACAGTGTGTAGACAGAAAAAGGGAGAACGGACGCATTTTGGTGTCGAAAGTAAAGATAAAGGTGAAGTTATAACACAGTCTGCAGTGTTTTAGCTACTTCTAAATCACTAATCCTGGCCTCCATGGCGACAAATAAAGTATGTTTCTTACAAGTACCATTATCACTGGAGGACGAGGAATACCTAAACATTCTTCACTACACACCGTAGGAGGATACAATAGCTCACTGGCGTCACAATGTAAACAAATGCCATGGGTGGATCTACACCTGACATCCACTGTAATGATACCAAGTACAAGAGCGTATCTAGTCGATACTACTATGTTTAAATCGATATTTTTTATCGTCACAAAACATTTTTTCTTTTTTTTTAATGTTTATAAAGTCAGTAAATACGTCCCTGGACACATGAGGACTTTGAATATGACCAATGTATGATCCTGTAACTACTTGGTATCGGATTGATACCTAAATGTGTGGTATCATCCAAAACTAATGTAAAGTATCAAAGAAGAGAAGAATAAGTGATTATTACATTTTAACAGAAGTGTAGAGAGAACATGTTGAAACAGGAAAATAAGCAGATATTAACAGTAAATGAACAAGTAGATTAATAATGATTTTTTACAGTTTGTCCCTCATAATGTGTACAAAATAATAGGTGTATAAATGACACAATATGTTACTGCATACGTCAGCAGACTAATTAGGAGTCTTTGTTTGTTTACTTACTACTAAAAGACAAGTTGTCTTGTATGTTCACTATTTTATTTAAGGACTAAATTACAATAATAAATAATAATAATAAATAATACAGAATAAATAATAAATATATATTATTAATAATAATAATAAATAATAATACAATTACAATAATACGATTAAAACAATAATAATAATACTACTACTAATAATAAATAATACATAATAAATAATAAATAATAAATACATATTAATGATAATAATAAATATTAATAAATTACAATAATAAAATACTACTACTAATATTAGTAATAATAATAATAATTATTATAATAATAATACATAATAAATAATAATAATACATAATAATAAATAATAATAATAAATAATTAATAATAATAAATAATAATAAATAATAATATTTATAAATATTTTATAAATACATAATAAATATTACAAAAAAATAAACAATAATAAATAATATTACAATTACAATAATCAACATATGTTTAATGTACTGTAAGATGTTTTGTTCAAATAAAGCCAATAATCACATTTTTTTGTGGTTCCCTTTATCTAGAAAAGTATCGAAATACATTTTGGTACCGGTACCAAATTATGGTATGGGGAAAACCCTAATATGAGGTGAAAGAAGCAAACATGAGTAATTATTGATTGTTTATTGGTGTTGCATGAGAAGTGACATACAAACAAAGTCATTCGGTGGAGTGAGACGGAATATTTTGTCAGACCTGGATGTCATCTGCAACATTTCCAGTGAAGAAACACTTCATCCGCAGCACTTGAGTGGGAGTAATGAGGCTTTATCCATCGCCCATTTGTTCACATTCATCAACGTAACGCCGGGCCAAGCGGTGGGTGTGATGAGTGCGCCTTAAAACGCTTCCAAGGTAAAGAGAGATGGAAACTATCGTATCCGCAGGAAAGAAAGAGGAGCAACACAACATTTCGGCAATCGCTTGGCAACGTGTCAAACTTTGTCGGCCTTGACGGACATTTGACATGTCTGACTACAGAATGTTTTTTCCCCAATCCGTCTTCGCACAAAATCCTTAAAAATTAATTCATATTTCATCTTTTGTAAGCAGTAAATACTCCTATGGATCAGGGATGTCCAAAATGAAAGGTGTGGGGGGCCACTTTGGCACATTTTCTACATGAAATATGCTCAAACTAATACAATCAGTGCTAACATCTGAACATACAGTCCACATTCTGGCTTTGGAAACAAAGCAAATTATCATTTTATTTTGACATGTTTGAGAGCTGAAGATCCTGGCCGGATGAAGCCGTCAGGACCACATCATCTGCAAAAAGAAGAGACCTAATCCTGCAACCACCAAACCAGATACCCTGGGTCTTCCCCGTGGCCTCCTACCAGTCGGACGTGCCCTAAACACCTCCCTAGGGAGGCGTTCGGGTGGCATCCTGACCAGATGCCCGAACCACCTCATCTGGCTCCTCTCCATGTGGAGGAGCAGCCACTTTACTTTGAGTTCCTCCCGGATGACAGAGCTTCTCACTAAGGGAGAGCCCGGCCACCCGGCGGAGGAAACTCATTTTGGCCGCTTGTACCCGTGATCTTGTCCTTTCGGTCATAACCCAAAGCTCATGACCATAGGTGAGGATGGGAACGTAGATCGACCGGTAAATTGAGAGCTTTGCCTTCCGGCTCAGCTCCTTCTTTACCACAACGGATCGATACAACGTCCGCATTACTGAAGACGCCGCACCGATCCGCCTGTCGACCTCACAATCCACTCTTCCTTCACTCGTGAACTAGACTCTGAGGTACTTGAACTCCTCCACTTGGGGCAAGATCTCCTCTCCAACCCGGAGATGTCACTCCACCCTTTTCTGGGCGAGAACCATGGACTCGGACTTGGAGGTGCTGATTCTCATCCCAGTCGCTTCACACTCGGCTGCGAACCAATCCAGTGAGAGCTGAAGATCTTGGCCAGATGAAACCATCAGGACCACATCATCTAAAAAAAGCAGAGACCTAATCCTGCAGCCACCAAACCGGATCCCCTCAACGCCTTGACTGCGCCTAGAAATTCTGTCCATAAAAGTTATGAACAGAATGGGTGACAAAGGGCAGCATTGGCGGAGTCCAACCCTCACTGGAAACGTGTCCGACTTACTGCCGGCAATGCTGACCAGGCTCTGACACTGATCATACAGGGAGCGGACCGCCACAATTAGACAGTCCGATACCCCATACTCTCTGAGCACTCCCCACAGGACTTCCCGGGGTACACAGTCGAATACCTTCTCCAAGTTCACAAAGCACATGTAGACTGGTTGGGCAAACTCCCATGCACCCTCAAGGACCTTGCCGAGAGTATAGAGCTGGTCCACAGTTCCACGACCAGGACAAAAACCACACTGTTCCTCCTGAATCAGAGGTTCGACTATCCGGCGTATCCTCTTCTCCAGTACACCTGAATAGACCTTACCTGTCCATAAAAGTTATGAACAGAATCAGTGACAAAGGGCAGCCTTGGCAGAGTCCAACCCTCACTGGAAACGTGTCCGACTTACTGCCGGCAATGCGGACCAAGCTCTGACACTGATCATACAGGGAGCGGACCACCACAATCAGATAGTCCGATACCCCATACTCTCTGAGCACTCCCCACAGGACTTCCCGGGGTACACAGTCGAATACCTTCTCCAAGTCCACAAAGCACATGTAGACTGGTTGGGCAAACTCCCATGCACTCTCAAGGACCTTGCCGAGAGTATAGAGCTGGTCCACAGTTCCACGACCAGGACGAAAACCGCACTGTTCCTCCTGAATCCGAGGTTCGACTATCCGGCGTAGCCTCCTCTCCAGTACACCTGAATAGACCTTACCGGGAAGGCTGAGGAGTGTGATCCCACGATAGTTGGAACACACCCTCCAGTTCCCCTTTTTAAAGAGAGGAACCACCACTCCGGTCTGCCAATCCAGAGGTACCGCCCCCGATGTACACGCGATGTTGCAGAGTCTTGTCAACCAAGACAGCTCCACAGCAACCAGAGCCTTGAGGAACTCCGGGCGGGATTTAGCACACTCCAAAACTGACCATTACTTCCAAGACATGTTTTCTTTTTACAAAACCCCAATCCAGTGAAGTTGTCACGTTGTGTAAATGGTAAATAAAGACAGAAAACAATGATTTGCAAATCCTTTTCAACTTATATTCAATTGAATAGACTGCAAAGACAAGATATTTAATCTTCGAACTGGAAAACTTTTGTTATTTTTTTGCAAATATGAGCTCATTTGGAATTTGATGCCTGCAACATGTTTCGAAAAAGCTGGCACAAGTGGCAGAAAAGACCAAGAAAGTTGAGGAATGCTCATCAAACACTTATTTGGAACATCCCACAGGTGAACAGGCTAATTGGGAACAGGTGGGTGCCATGATTGGGTATAAAAGCAGCTTCCATGAAATGCTCAGTCATTCACAAACAAGGACGGGGCGAGGGTCACCACTTTGTCAACAAATGCCTGAGCAAATTGTTTAAGAACAACATTTCTCAACCAGCTATTGCAAGGAATTTAGGGATTTCACCATCTACGCTCCGTAATATCATCAAAAGGTTCAGAGAATCTAGAGGAATCACTGCACGTAAGCGATGATATTACGGACCTTCGATCCCTCAGGCTGTACTGCATCAAAAAGTGACATCCGTGTGTAAAGGATATCACCACATGGGCTCAGGAACACTTCAGAAAACCACTGTCAGTAACTACAGTTGGTCGCTACATCTGTATGTGCAAGTTAAAACTCTACCATGCAAAGCCAACGCCATTTATCAACAACACCCGGAAACGCTTCGCTGGGCCTGATCTCCTCAAAGATGGACTGATGCAAAGTGGAAAAGTGTTCTGTGGTCTGACAAGTCCAAATTTCAAATTGTTTTTGGAAACTGTGGACCAAAGAGGAAAAGAACCATCCGGACTGTTCTAGGGTGAAAGTGTAAAAGCCAGCATGTGTGATGGTATGGGGGTGTATTAGTGCCCAAGACATGGGTAACTTACACATCTGTGAATGCATCAATAATGTGTTGCTGCCATTAAATTCTAAGTTAATGATTATTTGCAGAAATAAAATATGAATTATCAGTTGGAAAATTAAATATCTTGTCTTTGCATTCTACTCAATTGAATATAAGTAGAAAATTATTTGCAAATTGTTGTATTCTGTTTTTATTTACCATTTACACAACGTACCAACTTCACTGGTTTTGGGTTTTGTGTGACAGGACACATGGAAATCATTCAAGACCATATACTATATAACAGGCATATTCCACTACATTGATTTGGGGGCCACATTTCCAGAACGCTAAGGATCAGGGGGCCAGACTTCTCCCTTTACTATCAGTCTTATTTTTTTGTCCCTGTTCTGAAAAATACTTTTAAAAAGTATTTGATTATAGTTACTCGTTACTTTACCAAAAAAGTAATTGAATTACTAACGGAATTACTCTTTAATACATGTAATTAATTACTCGGGAAACTAATTTATACGTTACTTAAAAAAAACCTTTAAGTATCTGGTGTATACATTTGAGAGATGTTAAATATTAGAAGCACAGTGTGCGGAGTCTGCGTTTTTAAAAAGGCAGGGCCTGTTGCCTAGTGACGTGGGACGTCATCAAGGGCTTCAACGGAGCTGTGTTTTTAGCTTTAGCGGTTAGCAGCGCACTTTGTCGACTCACCGGATTTTGTTACCTTTGCTTAATAAAAAGATTGAAGGTGCTTCCATGGCTGTCATATCTTCTTGTCAACAAACGGGGTATTGTTTGGATGGCAAGTTTGTCACTTTCTGTTATTGATTTGTTGTCTCTTCCTGTTTGATATCAAGTTAATTTTAGTGCGATGCTGCTTGTTGCTTTCACAAGTAAAAAGATAATTCCTGTAAACTTGCTGCACTTCTCACGCTGTCTTGTTGTCAACAAAACCACATCAAAATTAGCGTGCCACGTTAACATCACGCTATCGCTAACGGCATTGTAACAGACTTAAAATTAGTTAATTATATTACTCGTTACTAGTAAAAGTAACAGCGTTATTACGAAAACTCTTTTTTATATTACAAAGTACCAGCGTCCTCTACTGTAGACATTTGATTTTGGCATATTTAGCGTTGCAAGAGTGATCTCCTGTTTTTACCTTCCTTTCTGCACAAAAGTTGGTCAAAGACTGCGACGGACGACCAGGACTGCGGAGAAGATCATCGGTGTCCATCTTCCCCCCATCCCAGAACGTATTACGGTCCAGGGTCAGGAAACAGGCAGGTTTCAATTCAGACCCCTCAAACCCTGGTCACAAACTGTTCAAACTCCTCCCCTCAGCAGGCCTTACAAACCACAGAAGAAGAACAGTTTCTTCCCTCAGGATATCAATCTGATGAACTCTGTGACATAACTCATCTGTCACTGTGTGTAGTAACTCGTGCTCACATCATCAACCCTGCACTCTTATTTATCAGCCGTGCACATATTAGTTACTCCAGTACTTGTTTATCATCTTTAATTAATATTTATTGTATTGAGCAGGAGAGCACAGTCTACCAAGTCAAATTAATTTTGTGTTAAATACACCAGTCGAATAGTCCAAATGATGATCAAGAGAGGACCTAAGGTGTACCTTGAAGAACACCACCAGTTGAATAGTCCATTTATGAACAAGAGAGGACCTAAGGTGGAACCTTGAGAAACGCCACCAGTTGAATTGTTCAAATAATGAACACGAGCGGACCTAAGTTGTAACCTTGAGGAACAGAATAGTCCAAATGATGAACACGAGAAGACCTAAGGTGGAACCTTCAGGAATACCACCAGTTGAATAGTCCAAACGATGATCAAGAGAGGACCTAAGGTGGAACCTTGAGGAACACCACCAGTTGTATAGTCCAAATGATGATCAAGAGAGGACCTATGGTGGAACCTTGAGGAACACCACTAGGAGAACTAAAGAAGTTGAACAAATGACTGCATGAGAAGTAAACAAGGTATATCAACACCTTACTGACATAAATCACATTATGGAAAAAGGAGAGGATTTAAAGGGGTGCCTTGAGGAACGCCTCAGTCATGTAAATCACAAGTTTGAAACCCAGTGTGCTAAGTTTGCTAGCAAGGTTCAAAAGTCGCTAATGTGGTGGTCTAAGTTCTTCTACACAACAGGAGCACTCTGGTCTTTTTAGTTAGTTGCTGGTCGTCGGCCAATTTGGTTTCCCATTCCTAATTTTAGGGGCAATGGGGCCAGCTTGATTTTTTTGTGCAAAGTTCTAATCTGGGACGTGTTTTTCGAATGTGGGTGGGAGGGGCCAATAAAACATGGGCTGCGGGCCGCACTTTGGACATCCCTGCTTTAGATAAACATCCCTCCACACATTTTTGACATTCTTTGTTCCCGTCAGCCGCTTGGACAAAATGGGGGGAATATTTCTGATCTCTAAAAGGATGACCACCGCTCAAAAACCGGGCATGGAAAAGTTAAACAATGGTCCATCTTGAGAGACCCCCAATGAGCTCTCAGGCTCGGGTAATCGTAACAGGAAATGCAAAGTGGACATTTCTCTGCTGCTGCGGTGAAGATACTCAAGAGCCTCGTCGAGTGCCTCTGAAAACGTGTCTCCCATTTTCCACTCGGGAGATGTTTTTTTTCTCCCTTTCAGGCAAGTCAGACTCTTTCCTTTGCTCCGATCACTAATTCGTACCAAGCGGTCAGCGTCAGAGGTAACTGCTGCATCGAACGAGTCTCTGGAAGGCCTTCTTGAAGTCCTCGTTAAAGATGGTGTAGATGAGCGGGTTGATGAGCGAGTTGAGGTAGCCCAGCCACGTGAGGAAGTCCGCCATCTCCACCGACGTGCTGCACGAGCCGCACGTGTTGACGATCACCTCCTTGACGAAAAAGGGCAACCAGCAGATGACAAAAGCGCCGATGATCAAGCCCAGCGTGGAGGCGGCCTTGCGTTCCCGTGAGCCCGAGATCCGTGGTCCTTGGGAGAGCTGGCTCCGCCGTGACTCACTGCGAGATTCGTGCCGGCGGGACTTGCAGTGGAACTTCTTCACCGAAATCCGCGCCCGTTCGCGCGGGGGCTCCTCGGTGGAAGGGTCGGAGAAAGATTTATCTTGCGGGCTGACGGGCTCTGGGCTCCGAGGCCCTGTGTCCATATCTGCGGCGGGGTAGGACGACGGGATCATGCTGCCGTTGGTCATGCAAGACTGGCGGCTCGCCCTGCTGGCCTCCCGACGCATGTACAGAGTTTGAGCCGCACGGTAGATCTTATAGTAGAGGATGAGGATGAGCAGGAGTGGGATGTAGAAGGCCCCGAGGGTGGAGTAGAGGGTGAAGGCCATGTGATGGTGGAGGATGATGCACTGGTCCTTCTGTTCCGCATCCCCGCTGTAGTGGCGCCACAGGAGAGGAGGAAGCGAGATGAGGATGGACAAGAGCCACACCACCGCCACCATGGCCCCCGCTCGGGCCCCAGTGCGTTTGCGCGAGTACTCCACCGCGTCGGTGATGGCCCGGTAGCGGTCTATGGCAATGGCGGCCAAGTGGAGGATGGAGCAGGTGCAGCATGTGATGTCCACGCTCAACCAGAGGGTGCACAGCGCCTGGCCCATCAGCCAGCTTTCCTTCTGAATGTAGACGATGCTGAAGGGCATGACCAGCACGGCCACCAGAAGGTCCGTCACCGCCAAGGAGCAAATGAGGTAGTTGGCCGGGTGATGCAGCTTGCGCGTGACGGCGATGGCGGTGATCACCAAGCAGTTGAGGAACGTGGTGACCACGGCCAGGACGGAGAGCGTGACTGAGAGAAGGATCTTCTTGGGAGGGTCCTTGGCGGTCTCCGCTGCCTCGTAACTGCCGGTGCTTGTCGCGAACACGCCCTCGGTGTAGTTGGCAAAATCCATTCTGAAAGCAAACCAGCAAGAAATTATTGGACATTGTACGGAAGTATGCATTGTTTTGACCGCTCACTTCTTGGATAGTTGGCAGTATTACACAAAATCAATCACTCAATCAAGGTTTGTTTGTATAGCACCTTACAACAAAACAATGGTGCACAAAGTGCCTTACAGGAAAAAAAGGGTTCAAAGCAAGTAAAACCAGGCATATTAAAACAGTAATAAGAAATACTTGTAGCAATTGTTTGTTAAAAGCCAATTTTTCACAGCAGGATCGAGGGTTGGGGAACTAAAGCTGGCTGCACCATGACGTGCATCAGGGTTGGGGTGCTAAAGCTGGGTGCACCATGATGTGCATCAGGGTTGGAGTGCTAAAGCTGGGTGCACCAAGACGTGCATCAGGGTTGGGGAGCTAAAGCTGGGTGCACCATGACGTGCATCAGGGTTGGGGGGGATAAAGCTGGGTGCACCATGATGTACATCAGGGTTGGGGTGCTATCATATCCAAGGATCCAAGATGGCGGCGCGTGTACACGCAGCGACCACTCTCTCTCCGGATAATGCGGTGTTTTCTTGTTTTACGTGTGTTTTTTCGTCTCGTGTGTGTAAGTGTTCGTCGCGTTTATCTGCCCCACGGCAAACATACAGCCGTGAGGGACTGCTCGCCATAGGCAGCACCGGAGTTAAGGACTTAAACCCGGCGGACGTCGAGGTGCTACGAAGCCTCGGATTACTCCGGCGGCCCACCACAACACCGTCCCCCACAGCCGCTCCGTGCCCGCAGAGGAGGCGCCGCAAGCGGTGTGCGAGAAGGCGGAAGCGCGGCAAGCGCGGAGGTATCCGAGCCAGGCTAGCGGCTAGCCCAAACAAGCCGGCTATTCCATCCATCCTCCTAGCCAACGTACGCTCCCTGGACAACAAACGGGACCACATACAGCTCATCCGATCCACACAGAAGACGGTGAGAGAGTGTTGTGCTTTTGTGTTCACTGAAACGTGGCTCCACGACGGCATCCCGGACTCCGCCATCCAGCTCGACCAGCTAACATGCTATCGGGCAGACAGGGCCCTCACTGCAGGAGGTAAGACCCGCGGTGGCGGGGTCTGTGTTTACATCAGTGATGCATGGTGTAAGGACACTGTTGTTACACAGAAGCACTGCTCAGCCCTGGTGGAGTTCATGTTTTTAAAGTGTCGGCCTTTCCACCTACCGAGGGAGTTTACAGCCATTCTACTAGCTGCTGTTTATATTCCCCCCTGCTCTAACAACAAGGACAGAGACAGGGCACTATCTGAACTGAACTGTGCCATCACCGAACACCAGACAGCCCATCCAGACGGCTTCCTCATCGTGGCTGGTGATTTCAACCAGGCTAACCTCAAGTCAGTGTGTCCACAGCTACATCAACACATTGACTTTCCTACAAGAGGTAATAACACACTGGACATGGTCTTCACCACTCAGAGAGGAGCTTACAAGGCGTCACCCCTCCCCCACCTGGGTGCTTCTGACCACCTCACTGTCATGCTAATGCCAGCATACAGGCCGAGGGCTAAAGTCACCAGACCAGTTCAGAAGCAAGTGAGGGTGTGGCCAGTGGATGCCTCCTCTGCTCTGCAGGACTGTTTTGACACCACAGACTGGGACATTTTCAAGCAGGCAGCCACCTACAACCACCACATCGACATACAGGAATATACAGAGACTGTCACTGCATACATCACTAAATGCATCGATGATGTCACAGAGACCAGGACCATCACGGTACGGGAAAATCAGAAACCATGGCTGACGGGGGAAGTCCATAGGTTGCTGAGAGCCCGGAACGCTGCCTTCAGAGCAGGAGATGAGGCTGGCCTGAGAACAGCCAGGGCCAACCTGAACCGTGGCATCAGAGATGCTAAGAGGCAGTACGGCAGCAGGATAGCCCACCGCTTCAGTGACAGCAGAGACACCAGGAGCCTGTGGCGGGGGATCCAGACCATCACGGACTATAAACCCCGACCACAGACCTGTGACAGTGACACCGCTCTGCTGAACAGCCTGAATGAGTTCTTTGGACGCTTTGAGGCAAAAAACAGCACGCCTGCACGGAAGACTCCACCCCCTCCGGATGACCAGGTGCTGTCCCTGTCTTCGGCCAGCGTGAGGCGTTCCCTCTCCAGAGTCAACGCACGCAAAGCTGGAGGCCCGGACAACATACCTGGTCGTGTGCTGAGAGACTGTGCAGCGGAGCTCACAGATGTCTTCACGGACATCTTCAACACCTCCCTGAGCCAAGCTGCTGTTCCCACGTGCCTCAAAGCCACCACCATCATCCCGGTTCCCAAGAATGGCTTCCCCATCCAGCTACAACGATTACCGTCCCGTTGCACTGACGCCCATCATCACAAAGTGCTTCGAACGGCTAGTCTTGCAGCACATCAAGTCCATCCTCCCCCCCACCCTGGACCCCTACCAGTTTGCATATCGGGCAAACAGATCGACCGATGATGCAATCTCCACAGCCCTCCACTCAGCTCTCACCCACCTGGACACTAAAGACTCCTACGCCAGGATGCTGTTCATAGACTTCAGTTCAGCATTTAACACCATCATCCCACAGCAGCTGATTCACAAACTGGACCGGCTGGGGCTGAACACGTCGCTGTGCAACTGGCTGCTGGACTTCCTGACTGGGAGACCACAGGCAGTCCGGGTCGGCAGGTACACATCCAGCACCATCATCATGAACACAGGGGCCCCTCAAGGATGTGTGCTGAGCCCCCTTCTCTTCACCCTGCTGACCCACGACTGCACGCCGAAGCACAGCACCAACCTCTTCGTCAAGTTTGCGGACGACACAACTGTGGTAGGTCTCATCCACAATAACGATGAGACCGGCTACAGAGACGAGGTGAGCCAACTGGCCACATGGTGCGGTGACAACAATCTCTCTCTCAATGTAGAGAAAACAAGGGAGATTGTTGTGGACTTCAGGAGAGCGCACACCCAGCACCCTCCTCTGACCATCAACGGTGCGGTGGTGGAGAGAGTGAGCAGCACCAAATACCTGGGTGTGCACATCACAGATGACCTCTCCTGGAAAACCAACACTGCATCACTGGCCAAGAGGGCTCAACAGCGCCTCTACTTCCTCCGCAAACTGCGAAGAGCAAAAGCCTCAGCCTCCATCATGCACTCCTTCTACCGGGGCGTCATTGAGAGCATCCTGACCAGCTGCATAACTGTGTGGTACGGAGGCTGCACGGCGTCCTGCCGCAGGACGCTGCAGCGCACAGTTAGGGCAGCTGAGAAGATCGTCGGTGCCCCCCTCCCCTCCCTCCAGGACATTTACAACACACGCCTGTCACGCAAAGCACTCCGCGTGGCAGGCGACATCACACACCCCTCACACGGCTTCTTCAGACTGCTGCCATCCGGCAGACGACTGAGAAGCCTCCGAGCTCGAAGCTGTAGGCTGAGAGACAGCTTCATCCATCAGGCTGTCAGGAAGCTGAACTCTCTCCCGGCCCCCCCCCCCCCTTCTCACTCTGCCCTGCAATCTGATCTGAACTGTGAACTGAGACACTACACCCCCCCCCCCCCCACTCACCCACACACACACACACACACACACACACACCATCTATCACTTAGCCACTTTACTCCGGACTCAAAATGCTGCTAACTGTTTTAACTGTTTACACTGTTTACATTGCACTTTGCACTCCCATCTAAATACTTGAATACATACGTTGCAATATAGATATTCTGGTAATATCTTCTTCCCCTGTATATTTTTCCCCCCCCTCATGCGACTGTTTAAATTGTTGTCTTTTTTTTATTCTTCTTTTACACTTTATATTTATAGACACCGTGGTTGTGAGAGGAACGTAATTTCGTCCACCTGTATGTCCTGTACAAACAGTTGTTTGACAATAAAGCTGACTTTGACTTTGACTTTGACTAAAGCCGGGTGCACCATGACGTGCATCAGGGTTGGAGTGCTAAAGCTGGGTGCACCATGACGTGCATCAGGGTTGGGGAGCTAAAGCTGGGTGCACCATGATGTACATCAGGGTTGGGGTGCGAAAGCTGGGTGCACTATGACGTGCATCAGGGTTGGGGTGCTAAAGCTGGGTGCACCATGACGTGCTTCAGGGTTAGGGTGCGAAAGCTGTGTGCACTATGACGTGCATCAGGGTTGGGGTGCTAAAGCTGGGGCGGCACATGAGGACTGCATGGTCCATGGTGTTAAAGGCAGCTGGGAGATCCAAAAGGACTGGCACAACAGCATTTTTGGTGTCAAGACCCATAGGAAGGTCATTTTGGACTTTTAATCTTGATTGAAACTTGCCAGGAACATCATTGAGGGACAGATGTGGCTGAAGTTGTGTGAGGACAAGTTTTTCCATGGTCTTCGACAGAAAAGGGAGATGTGATATTGGACGGAAGTTAGATAGAATGGATGGGTCTAGGTTGTGCTTTTTTAGTTCGGGTGGCATCCTGAACAGATGCCCGAACCACCTCATCTGGCTCCTCTCGATGTGGAGCAGCAGCGGCTTTACTTTGAGCTCCTCCCGCATGGCAGAGCTTCTCACTCTATCTCTAAGGGAGAGCCCCGCCACCCGGCGGAGGAAACTCTTTTCGGCCGCTTGTACCCGTGATCTTGTCCTTTCGGTCATGACCCAAAGCTCATGACCATAGGTGAGGATGGGAACGTAGATAGACCGGTAAATTGAGAGCTTTGAATTCGTCTCAGCTCCTTCTTCACCACAACGGATCGATACAGCGTCCGCATTACTGAAGACGCC
Source organism: Entelurus aequoreus (assembly GCF_033978785.1). Lineage (NCBI taxonomy): Eukaryota > Metazoa > Chordata > Actinopteri > Syngnathiformes > Syngnathidae > Entelurus > Entelurus aequoreus. The sequence goes on from NC_084744.1 coordinate 6,649,594, forward strand.
GCACCGATCCGCCTGTCGATCTCACGATCCACTCTTCCCTCACTCGTGAACAAGACTCCACTTGGGGCAGGGTCTCCTCCCCAACCCGGAGATGGCACTCCACCCTTTTCCATGCGAGAACCATGGACTCGGACTTGGAGGTTACTATGGTCATCTAATTAGTTATACTGGGTCATCTAACTAGTTACTATGGTCATCTAAGTCACAGCTTCTCAGACAAGGTACCAAGCAGTGTGGGTGGGGAGCGTTTCCACAGAGTGTTTCCATAGCCTGAAATGCGGGTGTCAGGGACAGACGCGGAAGGAGATTTTTACAACAAAGTTCTAAAACTTAGTGATGTATCAGCTATATCAGATTGTAGGTGAGGTTTTTTTTAATTTTTTCGCATTCATATTCCGCTGTGTTTGTAGCATTTTTGTTGCGTTTCGCCTGATAGTTCATATGTTGTCAATATTCAGTGTTTTATCGTTCATAGTTAATATTGTAAATCCCACATTCTTTGTTTTGGTGTACATTCTGGGTGTCTCATTCAGTTAAAAACATGTATAATTCCGTTCCGTTTTTTTAAGGCGGTCTGTCATAACCTTTTTAGCTTGCAATCAGACATTATTGTGAGGTTTTTGTATTAGTGTTCCTACTGCACGTAATTGCCCAGGCCTGTGTTAGAGCCTCAAAGCAGATGAGTGAGTGATGGCAATATCAGGAACGTCAATATCAGGGGACGACGTAGAAGGTGGGGTTCCTGGTTCAATCCCCACCTTCTACCAACCTCGTCACGTCTGTTGTGTCTTTGAGCAAGACACTTCACCCTTGCTCCTGATGGGTCGTAATTAGGGCCTTGCGTGGCAGCTCCCGCCATCAGTGTGTGAATGTATGGGTGAATGTGGTAATAGTGTTGTGAGGAGGCGGGGCCGGCAGAGCTGGTAGCGAGGCGGGGCGCGCCGGGGCCGACTACGAGATCGCGGCGAGGAGCCGTGGCCGGCGGACCGGAAGCGAGGCGGGGCGCGCCGGCACCGGCTCCGAGATGGACGTCAGTTGTGTGGATCGCCCAACTGGGCGCAATTCTATAATCACCTGGCAGTGTGTAAAAGGGCAGCAGCCGAGAACGACGGGGCTGAAGGAGTTGGAGAGCCAGCAGTACATGCAGCCCGGAAGCGACCGAGAGCGAGACGAAAACGACGACGACGACGCGTGAGTCTGAAAAGCGAACCGCAGAGCGAGCAGTCGGGAAAAGGAGCTGAAAAGCGACCCGACGACACAGAAACTGCTCGAAGTCATGTCTGTCCTTGGTGGTCCATGGAACCCGGAGGGAGGAAGACCAATTGTGGTCCATGGACCACCAAGGACAGACATGACAGACATGACATCGAGCAGTGTCGTGACTTTGTTTATTTTTCAATAAACCTCTGTGTCGTCGGGTCGCTTTTGAGCTCTTTTTCCCAAATGCTCGCTCTGCGGTTCGCTTTTCAGCGTCACGCGTCGTCGTCGTCTTCGTCTCGCTCTCGGTCGCTTTCGCGCTGCATGTACTGCTGGCTCTCCAACTCCTTCTGCCCCGTCGTTCTTGGCTGATGCCCTTTTACACACTGCCAGGTGATTATAGAAATGCGCCCAGGTGGGCGATCCACGCACCTGACGTCCATCTCGGAGCCGGTCCCGGCGCGCCCCGCCTCCTCACAGTCATTTCGCAGTCGGCTCCAGCGCGCCCCGCCTCGCTTCAGGTCTGCCGGCCACGCCTCCTCACAAGTGTCAAAGCGCTTTGAGTACCTTGAAGGTAGAAAAGCGCTATACAAGTATAACCCATTTACCATTTACTATTTAATACCAGGCACAGACGGTCCATGGGAGATGAGAAGATCCAGTCGGGCAGGCAATGGACTGAGTGAGGTCCAAAGATTCTAATAGTGAGTTCAAACCTTTCGCCAGCTGATCAGAGGTGCATTCGACATGGATGTTAAAATCCTCACAGATCAATATCTCATCACTTATTTTATTCTGCTTTGGTGGGCGGTCAAGGACAGCACATAAAACAGGAGTGGGCAGTGTGAGCACGACAAGTTCAAAGCTGACTTTGGTGGAGATAAAGTCTGCTTGTAGACCGCCTCCGACCCTCCACACTAGTCACGGCGTGCTAAATAAGCTATAGTTGTAGGGGGAGGAGCTCGGAGAACGTGCTGTTGTCACTTGGGGGAGAACCACGGTTCCCTCAGGAACAATAAGTCAATATTATTGGAGAATATCAAACCATATATGGTTTTCTACACCAAAATTAATCTATTTATTCTTCTTCTTCTTCTCCAGACTTTGACCTTCCACATTTTTGACCCGATTCAAAGCGTTCCAACTTCAAATTGTTCAGCCTATTTGGCAATGGTGGGCTTTCCCTTGACAAATTCCAGAAATTCTCAGATTTCCAAGGTTTTCCGGGACATTTTTCCCATCCAAAATGAATTGGCCATTTTTCAAACATTCACCATTTCCACATTTTTCTACCTATTCAAACCATTCCACCTTCAACATATTCAATTTATCCTGGAAATTCAAACTATAATTTTTTCAAGTTCAAAAAAATTCCAGGAATTCCCAGAAATCCCGTTTTTTCAGGAATTGTTCAGGAATTGTGTGCTCTACTTCAATAATTATACATTTTATTCAACCAGTTTTTCCAGAATTCCAGGTTTTCCGGGACATTTTTCCCATTCAAAATGAATGAGCTATTTTTCAAACATTCACCATTTCCACATTTTTCAACCTATTCAAACCATTCCACCTTCAACATATTCAATTTATCCTGGAAATTCAAAGTATAATTTTTCCAAGTTCAAAAAAATTCCAGGAATTCCCAGAAATCCCGTTTTTTCAAACCCTTTTTTCACCCTTTTTTCTGGCGACTACTCCTTTCACATTTTTCTACCCATTTCAACCATTCTACCGTCAAATCATTCCTCTCAATCAGGACAAAAAAAACGAAAACGTTTTTTGAACTGTAAAAATTCCCGGTTTTCCCGAAATTCCAGGAATTCTATAATACCATTTCTCAATTAAAAATATTACTGCTTCAACATTTCTCGACCGATTTGAAAAATTCCAACACCAACCATTTCAATTTTTTCTTAGCATTTTCCCAAAAATTCCCGCTTTTCCCAAAATTCCCAAATTTCCATGAAATGGGACATTCTTCAAAGTTCCACAACTCCCACATTTTTCATCCGATTCAAACTGTTCCAACTTCAAAATATTCAGCCTGTTCAGGAATTGTGTGCTTTACTTCAATAATTATACATTTTATTCAACCAGTTTTTCCAGAATTCCAGGTTTTCCGGGACATTTTTCCCATTCAAAATGAATTAGCTATTTTTCAAACATTCACCATTTCCACATTTTTCAACCTATTCAAACCATTCCACCTTCAACATATTCAATTTATCCTGGAAATTCAAACTATGATTTTTCCAAGTTCCAAAAAATTCCAAGAATTCCCAGAAATCCCGTTTTTTCAAACCCTTTTTTCACCCTTTTTTCTGTCGACTACTCCTTTCACATTTTTCAACCCATTTCAACCATTCTACCGTCAAATCATTCCTCTCAATCAGGACAAAAAAAACAAAATAGTTTTTTGAACTGTAAAAATTCCCGGTTTTCCCGAAATTCCAGGAATTCTATAATACCATTTCTCAATTAAAAATGTTACTGCTTCAACATTTCTCGACCGATTTGAAAAATTCCAACACCAACCATTACAATTTTTTCTTAGCATTTTCCCAAAAATTCCCGCTTTTCCCAAAATTCCCAAATTTCCATGAAATGGGACATTCTTCAAAGTTCCACAACTCCCACATTTTTCATCCGATTCAAACTGTTCCAACTTCAAAATATTCAGCCTGTTCAGGAATTGTGTGCTCTACTTCAATAATTATACATTTTATTCAACAAGTTTTTCCAGAATTCCAGGTTTTCCGGGACATTTTTCCCATTCAAAATGAATCAGCTATTTTTCAAACATTCACCATTTCCACATTTTTCAACCTATTCAAACCATTCCACCTTCAACATATTCAATTTATCCTGGAAATTCAAAGTATAATTTTTCCAAGTTCAAAAAAATTCCAGGAATTCCCAGAAATCCCGTTTTTTCAAACTCTTTTTTCACCCTTTTTTCTGGCGACTACTCCTTTCACATTTTTCTACCCATTTCAACCATTCTACCGTCAAATCATTCCTCTCAATCAGGACAAAAAAAACAAAATCGTTTTTTGAACTGTAAAAATTGCCGCTTTTCCCGAAATTCCAGGAATTCTATAATACCATTTCTCAATTAAAAATGTTACTACTTCAACATTTCTCGACCGATTTGAAAAATTCCAACACCAACCATTTCAATTTTTTCTTAGCATTTTCCCAAAAATTCCCGCTTTTCCCAAAATTCCCAAATTTCCATGAAATGGGACATTCTTCAAAGTTCCACAACTCCCACATTTTTCATCCGATTCAAACTGTTCCAACTTCATAATATTCAGCCTGTTCAGGAATTAAGTGCTCTACTTCAACAATTATACATTTTATTCAACCAGTTTTTCCAGAATTCCAGGTTTTCCGGGACATTTTTCCCATTCAAAATGAATGAGCTATTTTTCAAACATTCACCATTTCCAAATTTTTCAACCTATTCAAACCATTCCACCTTCAACATATTCAATTTATCCTGGAAATTCAAACTATAATTTTTCCAAGTTCAAAAAAATTCCAGGAATTCCCAGAAATCCCGTTTTTTCAAACCCTTTTTTCACCCTTTTTTCTGGCGACTACTCCTTTCACATTTTTCTACCCATTTCAACCATTCTACCGTCAAATCATTCCTCTCAATCAGGACAAAAAAAACAAAATCGTTTTTTGAACTGTAAAAATTCCCGGTTTTCCCGAAATTCCAGGAATTCTATAATACCATTTCTCAATTAAAAATATTACTGCTTCAACATTTCTCGACCGATTTGAAAAATTCCAACACCAACCATTTCAATTTTTTCTTAGCATTTTCCCAAAAATTCCCGCTTTTCCCAAAATTCCCAAATTTCAATGAAATGGGACATTCTTCAAAGTTCCACAACTCCCAGGAATTCCCAGAAATCCCGTTTTTTCAAACCCTTTTTTCACCCTTTTTTCTGGCGACTACTCCTTTCACATTTTTCTACCCATTTCAACCATTCTACCGTCAAATCATTCCTCTCAATCAGGACAAAAAAAACAAAATAGTTTTTTGAACTGTAAAAATTCCCGGTTTTCCCGAAATTCCAGGAATTCTATAATACCATTTCTCAATTAAAAATATTACTGCTTCAACATTTCTCGACCGATTTGAAAAATTCCAACACCAACCATTTCAATTTTTTCTTAGCATTTTCCCAAAAATTCCCGCTTTTCCCAAAATTCCCAAATTTCCATGAAATGGGACATTCTTCAAAGTTCCACAACTCCCAGGAATTCCCAGAAATCCCGTTTTTTCAAACCCTTTTTTCACCCTTTTTTCTGGCGACTACTCCTTTCACATTTTTCTACCCATTTCAACCATTCTACCGTCAAATCATTCCTCTCAATCAGGACAAAAAAAACAAAATAGTTTTTTGAAATGTAAAAATTCCCGGTTTTCCCGAAATTCCAGGAATTCTATAATACCATTTCTCAATTAAAAATATTACTGCTTCAACATTTCTCGACCGATTTGAAAAATTCCAACACCAACCATTTCAATTTTTTCTTAGCATTTTCCCAAAAATTCCTGCTTTTCCCAAAATTCCCAAATTTCCATGAAATGGGACATTCTTCAAAGTTCCACAACTCCCAGGAATTCCCAGAAATCCCGTTTTTTCAAACCCTTTTTTCACCCTTTTTTCTGGCGACTACTCCTTTCACATTTTTCTACCCATTTCAACCATTCTACCGTCAAATCATTCCTCTCAATCAGGACAAAAAAACAAAATAGTTTTTTGAACTGTAAAAATTCCCGGTTTTCCCGAAATTCCAGGAATTCTATAATACCATTTCTCAATTAAAAATATTACTGCTTCAACATTTCTCGACCGATTTGAAAAATTCCAACACCAACCATTTCAATTTTTTCTTAGCATTTTCCCAAAAATTCCCGCTTTTCCCAAAATTCCCAAATTTCCATGAAATGGGACATTCTTCAAAGTTCCACAACTCCCACATTTTTCATCCGATTCAAACTGTTCCAACTTCAAAATATTCAGCCTGTTCAGGAATTGTGAGCTCTACTTCAATAATTATACATTTTATTCAACCAGTTTTTCCAGAATTCCAGGTTTTCCGGGACATTTTTCCCATTCAAAATGAATCAGCTATTTTTCAAACATTCACCATTTCCACATTTTTCAACCTTTTCAAACCATTCCACCTTCAACATATTCAATTTATCCTGGAAATTCAAAGTATAATTTTTCCAAGTTCAAAAAAATTCCAGGAATTCCCAGAAATCCCGTTTTTTCAAACCCTTTTTTCACCCTTTTTTCTGGCGACTACTCCTTTCACATTTTTCTACCCATTTCAACCATTCTACCGTCAAATCATTCCTCTCAATCAGGACAAAAAAAACGAAAACGTTTTTTGAACTGTAAAAATTCCCGGTTTTCCCGAAATTCCAGGAATTCTATAATACCATTTCTCAATTAAAAATATTACTGCTTCAACATTTCTCGACCGATTTGAAAAATTCCAACACCAACCATTTCAATTTTTTCTTAGCATTTTCCCAAAAATTCCCGCTTTTCCCAAAATTCCCAAATTTCCATGAAATGGGACATTCTTCAAAGTTCCACAACTCCCACATTTTTCATCCGATTCAAACTGTTCCAACTTCAAAATATTCAGCCTGTTCAGGAATTGTGTGCTTTACTTCAATAATTATACATTTTATTCAACCAGTTTTTCCAGAATTCCAGGTTTTCCGGGACATTTTTCCCATTCAAAATGAATGAGCTATTTTTCAAACATTCACCATTTCCACATTTTTCAACCTATTCAAACCATTCCACCTTCAACATATTCAATTTATCCTGGAAATTCAAAGTATAATTTTTCCAAGTTCAAAAAAATTCCAGGAATTCCCAGAAATCCCGTTTTTTCAAACCCTTTTTTCACCCTTTTTTCTGGCGACTACTCCTTTCACATTTTTCTACCCATTTCAACCATTCTACCGTCAAATCATTCCTCTCAATCAGGACAAAAAAAACCGAAAACGTTTTTTGAACTGTAAAAATTCCCGGTTTTCCTGAAATTCCAGGAATTCTATAATACCATTTCTCAATTAAAAATATTACTGCTTCAACATTTCTCGACCGATTTGAAAAATTCCAACACCAACCATTTCAATTTTTTCTTAGCATTTTCCCAAAAATTCCCGCTTTTCCCAAAATTCCCAAATTTCCATGAAATGGGACATTCTTCAAAGTTCCACAACTCCCACATTTTTCATCCGATTCAAACGGTTCCAACTTCAAAATATTCAGCCTGTTCAGGAATTGTGTGCTCTACTTCAATAATTATACATTTTATTCAACCAGTTTTTCCAGAATTCCAGGTTTTCCGGGACATTTTTCCCATTCAAAATGAATGAGCTATTTTTCAAACATTCACCATTTCCACATTTTTCAACCTATTCAAACCATTCCACCTTCAACATATTCAATTTATCCTGGAAATTCAAACTATCATTTTTCCAAGTTCAAAAAAATTCCAGGAATTCCCAGAAATCCCGTTTTTTCAAACCCTTTTTTCACCCTTTTTTCTGGCGACTACTCCTTTCACATTTTTCTACCCATTTCAACCATTCTACCGTCAAATCATTCCTCTCAATCAGGACAAAAAAAACCGAAAAAGTTTTTTGAACTGTAAAAATTCCCGGTTTTCCCGAAATTCCAGGAATTCTATAATACCATTTCTCAATTAAAAATATTACTGCTTCAACATTTCTCGACCGATTTGAAAAATTCCAACACCAACCATTTCAATTTTTTCTTAGCATTTTCCCAAAAATTCCCGCTTTTCCCAAAATTCCCAAATTTCCATGAAATGGGACATTCTTCAAAGTTCCATAACTCCCACATTTTTCATCCGATTCAAACTGTTCCAACTTCAAAATATTCAGCCTGTTCAGGAATTGTGTGCTCTACTTCAATAATTATACATTTTATTCAACCAGTTTTTCCAGAATTCCAGGTTTTCCGGGACATTTTTCCCATTCAAAATGAATTAGCTATTTTTCAAACATTCACCATTTCCACATTTTTCAACCTATTCAAACCATTCCACCTTCAACATATTCAATTTATCCTGGAAATTCAAACTATCATTTTTCCAAGTTCAAAAAAATTCCAGGAATTCCCAGAAATCCCGTTTTTTCAAACCCTTTTTTCACCCTTTTTTCTGGCGACTACTCCTTTCACATTTTTCTACCCATTTCAACCATTCTACCGTCAAATCATTCCTCTCAATCAGGACAAAAAAAACAGAAAAAGTTTTTTGAACTGTAAAAATTCCCGGTTTTCCCGAAATTCCAGGAATTCTATAATACCATTTCTCAATTAAAAATATTACTGCTTCAACATTTCTCGACCGATTTGAAAAATTCCAACACCAACCATTTCAATTTTTTCTTAGCATTTTCCCAAAAATTCCCGCTTTTCCCAAAATTCCCAAATTTCCATGAAATGGGACATTCTTCAAAGTTCCACAACTCCCACATTTTTCATCCGATTCAAACTGTTCCAACTTCAAAATATTCAGCCTGTTCAGGAATTGTGTGCTCTACTTCAATAATTATACATTTTATTCAACCAGTTTTTCCAGAATTCCAGGTTTTCCGGGACATTTTTCCCATTCAAAATGAATTAGCTATTTTTCAAACATTCACCATTTCCACATTTTTCAACCTATTCAAACCATTCCACCTTCAACATATTCAATTTATCCTGGAAATTCAAACTATAATTTTTCCAAGTTCAAAAAAATTCCAGGAATTCCCAGAAATCCCGTTTTTTTCAAACTCTTTTTTCACCCTTTTTTCTGGCGACTACTCCTTTCACATTTTTCTACCCATTTCAACCATTCTACCGTCAAATCATTCCTCTCAATCAGGACAAAAAAAACGAAATAGTTTTTTGAACTGTAAAAATTGCCGCTTTTCCCGAAATTCCAGGAATTCTATAATACCATTTCTCAATTAAAAATGTTACTACTTCAACATTTCTCGACCGATTTGAAAAATTCCAACACCAACCATTTCAATTTTTTCCTTAGCATTTTCCTAAAAATTCCCGCTTTTCCAAAAATTCCCAAATTTCCATGAAATGGGACATTCTTCAAAGTTCCACAACTCCCACATTTTTCATCCGATTCAAACTGTTCCAACTTCAAAATATTCAGCCTGTTCAGGAATTGTGTGCTCTACTACTGGGGCGGTATAGCTCGGTTGGTAGAGCGGCCGTGCCAGCAACTTGAGGGTTGCAGGTTCGATCCCCGCTTCCGCCATCCTAGTCACTGCCGTTGTGTCCTTGGGCAAGACACTTTACCCACCTGCTCCCAGTGCCACCCCCACTAGTTTGAATGTAACTTAGATATTGGGTTTCACCATGTAAAGCGCTTTGAGTCACTTGAGAAAAAGCGCTATATAAATGTAATTCACTTCACTTCACTTCAATAATTATACATTTTATTCAACCAGTTTTTCCAGAATTCCAGGTTTTCCGGGACATTTTTCCCATTCAAAATGAATTAGCTATTTTTCAAACATTCACCATTTCCACATTTTTCAACCTATTCAAACCATTCCACCTTCAACATATTCAATTTATCCTGGAAATTCAAACTATAATTTTTCAAAGTTCAAAAAAATTCCAGGAATTCCCAGAAGTCCCGTTTTTTCAAACCCTTTTTTCACCCTTTTTTCTGGCGACTACTCCTTTCACATTTTTCAACCCATTTCAACCATTCTACCGTCAAATCATTCCTCTCAACCAGGACCAAAAAAACGAAATAGTTTTTTGAACTGTAAAAATTCCCGCTTTTCCCGAAATTCCAGGAATTCTATAATACCATTTCTCAATTAAAAATGTTACTACTTCAACATTTCTCGACCGATTTGAAAAATTCCAACACCAACCATTTCAATTTTTTCCTTAGCATTTTCCCAAAAATTCCTGCTTTTCCCCAAATTCCCAAATTTCCATGAAATGGGACATTCTTCAAAGTTCCACAACTCCCACATTTTTCATCCGATTCAAACTGTTCCAACTTCAAAATATTCAGCCTGTTCAGGAATTGTGTGCTCTACTTCAATAATTATACATTTTATTCAACCAGTTTTTCCAGAATTCCAGGTTTTCCGGGACATTTTTCCCATTCAAAATGAATTAACTATTTTTCAAACATTCGCCATTTCCACATTTTTCAACCTATTCAAACCATTCCACCTTCAACATATTCAATTTATCCTGGAAATTCAAAGTATAATTTTTCCAAGTTCAAAAAAATTCCAGGAATTCCCAGAAATCCCGTTTTTTCAAACTCTTTTTTCACCCTTTTTTCTGGCGACTACTCCTTTCACATTTTTCTACCCATTTCAACCATTCTACCGTCAAATCATTCCTCTCAATCAGGAAAAAAAAAATGAAATCGTTTTTTGAACTGTAAAAATTGCCACTTTTCCCGAAATTCCAGGAATTCTATAACACCATTTCTCAATTAAAAATGTTACTACTTCAACATTTCTCGACCGACTTGAAAAATTCCAACACCAACCATTTCAATTTTTTCTTAGCATTTTCCCAAAAATTCCCGCTTTTCCCCAAATTCCCAAATTTCCATGAAATGGGACATTCTTCAAAGTTCCACAACTCCCACATTTTTCATCCGATTCAAACTGTTCCAACTTCAAAATATTCAGCCTGTTCAGGAATTGTGTGCTCTACTTCAATAATTATACATTTTATTCAACCAGTTTTTCCAGAATTCCAGGTTTTCCGGGACATTTTTCCCATTCAAAATGAATTAGCTATTTTTCAAACATTCACCATTTCCACATTTTTCAACCTATTCAAACCATTCCACCTTCAACATATTCAATTTATCCTGGAAATTCAAACTATAATTTTTACAAGTTCAAAAAAATTCCAGGAATTCCCAGAAGTCCCGTTTTTTCAAACCCTTTTTTCACCCTTTTTTCTGGCGACTACTCCTTTCACATTTTCCAACCCATTTCAACCATTCTACCGTCAAATCATTCCTCTCAATCAGGACCAAAAAAACAAAAGTTTTTTGAACTGTAAAAATTCCCGCTTTTCCCGAAATTCCAGGAATTCTATAATACCATTTCTCAATTAAAAATGTTACTACTTCAACATTTCTCGACCGATTTGAAAAATTCCAACACCTACCATTTCAATTTTTTCTTAGCATTTTCCCAAAAATTCCCGCTTTTCCCAAAATTCCCAAATTTCCATGAAATGGGACATTCTTCAAAGTTCCACAACTCCCACATTTTTCATCCGATTCAAAATGTTCCAACTTCAAAATATTCAGCCTGTTCAGGAATTGTGTGCTCTACTTCAATAATTATACATTTTATTCAACCAGTTTTTCCAGAATTCCAGGATTTCCGGGACATTTTTCCCATTCAAAATTAATTAGCTATTTTTCAAACATTCACCATTTCCACATTTTTCTACCTATTCAAACCATTCCACCTTCAACATATTCCATTTATCCTGGAAATTTAAACTATCCTTTTTCCAAGTTCCAAAAAATTCCAAGAATTCCCAGAAATCCCGTTTTTTCAAACCCTTTTTTCACCCTTTTTTCACCCTTTTTTCTGGCGACTACTCCTTTCACATTTTTCAACCCATTTCAACCATTCTACCGTCAAATCATTCCTCTCAATCAGGACAAAAAAAACAAAATAGTTTTTTGAACTGTAAAAATTGCCGCTTTTCCCGAAATTCCAGGAATTCTATAATACCATTTCTCAATTAAAAATGTTACTGCTTCAACATTTCTCGACCGATTTGAAAAATTCCAACACCAACCATTTCAATTTTTTCTTAGCATTTTCCCAAAAATTCCCGCTTTTCCCAAAATTCCCAAATTTCCATGAAATGGGACATTCTTCAAAGTTCCACAACTCCCACATTTTTCATCCGATTCAAACTGTTCCAACTTCAAAATATTCAGCCTGTTCAGGAATTGTGTGCTCTACTTCAATAATTATACATTTTTTTCAACCAGTTTTCCCAGAATTCCAGGATTTCCGGGACATTTTTCCCATTCAAAATTAATTAGCTATTTTTCAAACATTCACCATTTCCACATTTTTCAACCTATTCAAACCATTCCACCTTCAACATATTCAATTTATCCTGGAAATTCAAACTATGATTTTTCCAAGTTCCAAAAAATTCCAAGAATTCCCAGAAATCCCGTTTTTTCAAACCCTTTTTTCACCCTTTTTTCTGGCGACTACTCCTTTCACATTTTTCAACCCATTTCAACCATTCTACCGTCAAATCATTCCTCTCAATCAGGACAAAAAAAACAAAATAGTTTTTTGAACTGTAAAAATTCCCGGTTTTCCCGAAATTCCAGGAATTCTATAATACCATTTCTCAATTAAAAATGTTACTGCTTCAACATTTCTCGACCAATTTGAAAAATTCCAACACCAACCATTTCAATTTTTTCTTAGCATTTTCCCAAAAATTCCCGCTTTTCCCAAAATTCCCAAATTTCCATGAAATGGGACATTCTTCAAAGTTCCACAACTCCCACATTTTTCATCCGATTCAAACTGTTCCAACTTCAAAATATTCAGCCTGTTCAGGAATTGTGTGCTCTACTTCAATAATTATACATTTTATTCAACAAGTTTTTCCAGAATTCCAGGTTTTCCGGGACATTTTTCCCATTCAAAATGAATTAGCTATTTTTCAAACATTCACCATTTCCACATTTTTCAACCTATTCAAACCATTCCACCTTCAACATATTCAATTTATCCTGGAAATTCAAACTATAATTTTTCCAAGTTCAAAAAAATTCCAGGAATTCCCAGAAATCCCGTTTTTTCAAACTCTTTTTTCACCCTTTTTTCTGGCGACTACTCCTTTCACATTTTTCTACCCATTTCAACCATTCTACCGTCAAATCATTCCTCTCAATCAGGAAAAAAAAAACGAAATCGTTTTTTGAACTGTAAAAATTGCCGCTTTTCCCGAAATTCCAGGAATTCTATTATACCATTTCTCAATTAAAAATGTTACTACTTCAACATTTCTCGACCGATTTGAAAAATTCCAACACCAACCATTTCAATTTTTTCTTAGCCTTTTCCCAAAAATTCCCGCTTTTCCCCAAATTCCCAAATTTCCATGAAATGGGACATTCTTCAAAGTTCCACAACTCCCACATTTTTCATCCGATTCAAACTGTTCCAACTTCAAAATATTCAGCCTGATCAGGAATTGTGTGCTCTACTTCAATAATTATACATTTTATTCAACAAGTTTTTCCAGAATTCCAGGTTTTCCGGGACATTTTTCCCATTCAAAATGAATTAGCTATTTTTCAAACATTCACCATTTCCACATTTTTCAACCTATTCAAACCATTCCACCTTCAACATATTCAACTTATCCTGGAAATTCAAACTATAATTTTTCCAAGTTCAAAAAAATTCCAGGAATTCCCAGAAATCCCGTTTTTTCAAACCCTTTTTTCACCCTTTTTTCTGGCGACTACTCCTTTCACATCTTTCAACCCATTTCAACGATTCTACCGTCAAATCATTCCTCTCAATCAGGACCAAAAAAACGAAATAGTTTTTTGAACTGTAAAAATTCCCGCTTTTCCCGAAATTCAGGAATTCTATAATACCATTTCTCAATTAAAAATGTTACTACTTCAACATTTCTCGACCGATTTGAAAATTCCAACACCAACCATTTCAATTTTTTCTTAGCATTTTCCCAAAAATTCCCGCTTTTCCCAAAATTCCCAAATTTCCATGAAATGGGACATTCTTCAAAGTTCCACAACTCCCACATTTTTCATCCGATTCAAACTGTTCCAACTTCAAAATATTCAGCCTGTTCAGGAATTGTGTGCTCTACTTCAACAATTATACATTCTTTTCAACCAGATTTCCCAGGATTCCAGGTTTTACGGGACATTTTTCCCCATTGAAAATGAATTGGCCATTTTTCAAACATTCACCATTTCCACATTTTTTAACATCTATCATTTATTATTATTATTATTATTATTATTATTATTATTATTTATTATATAATTTATCATATCTATTTGTATGTATATATATATATATATATATATATATATATATATATATATATATATATATATATATATAAATATATATATATATATATATATGTATATATATATATATATATGTATATATATATATATATATATATTATATATATATATATATATATATATATATATATATATATATATATATATATGTATATATATATATATATATATATATATATATATATATATATACATGCATATATATGTGTATATATATATATATATATATATATATATATATATATATATATATATATATATATATATATATATACACATGCATATATATGTGTATATATATATATATATATATATATATATATATATATATGCATATATATGTGTATATATACATATATATATATATATATATATATATATATATATATATATATATATATATATATATATATATATATATATATATGTATATGTATATATATATATATATATATATATATATATATATATATATATATATATATATATATATATATATATATATATATATATATATATATATATATATATATATATATATATATATATATATATATACACACACACAAAAAGAGTGTAAAAGATGTGGAACACTTGATGCTTGAAAAGTCTTATTTCTGTACCTTGGTCTCCACACTTTGCTCTCCAGTGGTTTTTACGCAGCAGTGGACGTGGTGCACTCATGCGCTCTGCCTGCCGGCTCTGCCATCACTTCACCTCGCTCGCCCAGGAACAGCTGGGGTTGACAGAGAGAGAGAAGAAATAGTTCTACAGGTGAGAAGGAAGCCAAAGCAAAAGTAGGCAACATCATCAAGGATGGGGACGCCTGGATGACTTTTCAAAGGTGGTTTTTTACCAGAACCCTCTTTTAGCAAGTCACTGTTGCAACTTGCAGAAAGACTGGATCGGTCGTTGCGTCAGTCGGTGTGAAATATATGCATCACACTTTTTGTGGTGATAGAATATCAAAAATACTTTGTAGGCAGAGGTCGCTCACAGCTTACATTCTATACTCAGGTATTAAAACATGACAGTTATACAGAAAATATACTCTTAGATGTAAAATAAGTAGAATACTTCTATATAGTTACACATATACATATATACATATACATATATATATATATATATATATATATATATATATATATATATATATATATATATATATATATATATATATATATATATATATATATATATATATATATATATATATATATATATAAACAAAACCCAAAAGCAGTGAAGTTGTCAAGTTGTGTAAATGGTAAATAAAAAGAGAATACAATGATTTGCAAATCCTTTTCAACTTATATTCAATTGAATAGACTGCAAAGACAAGATACTTAATGTAGCAACTGGAAAAATTTGTTATTTTTTGCAAATATTAGCTCATTAGGAATTTGATGCCTGCAACATGTTTCAAAAAAGCTGGTACAAGTGGCAAAAAAGACTGATAAAGTTGAGGAATGCTCATCAAACACTTATTTGGAACATCCCACAGGTGAACAGGCTAATTGGGAACAGGTGGGTGCCATGATTGGGTATAAAAGCAGCTTCCATGAAATGCTCAGTCATTCACAAACAAGGACGGGGCGAGGGTCACCACTTTGTCAACAAATGCCGGAGTAAATTGTTTAAGAACAACATTTCTCAACCAGCTACTGCAAGGAATTTAGGGATTTCACTATCTACGCTCCGTAATATCATCAAAAGGTTCAGAGAATCCGGAGAAATCACTGTACTTAAGCGGCAAGGCCAAAAACCAACATTGAATGTCTGTGACCTTGGATCCCTCAGGCGGTACTGCATCAAAAAGCGACATCAGCGTGTAAAGGATATCACCGCATGGGCTCAGGAACACTTCAGAAAACCACTGTCAGTAACTACAGTTTGTCGCTACATCTCTAAGTGCAAGTTAAAACTCTACCATGCGAAGCCAAAGCCGTTTATCAACAACACCCAGAAACGCTTCGCTGGGCCTGAGCTCATCTAAGATGGACTGATGCAAAGTGGAAAAGTGTTCTGTGGTCTGACGAGTCCACATAAATACAGTTTATGAATTTGAACATCAAATATGTTGTCTTTGTAGTGCATTCAATTGAATATGGGTTGAAAAGGATTTGCAAATTATTGTATTCCGTTTATATTTACATCTAACACAATTTCCCAACTCATATGGAAACAGGGTTTGTAAAGTAGACCACAAGGAAGTGTTTACATGTAGAAATAAATCACAACGTGACGACTTTAGACGGTAAATTCTCAGCTACAGTCCGACTGTCAGCCTCTTGATCGGCGTACACCGAGTCATCCACAAGACGTGAGTGGGAACTGTTGCTATGGAAACCCAAGAAGGAGAGCTGCAGTGTTTGTGATAGACGCTGAGGCAGCCCAACATTTTACTTCTGGATCTGGGGGAAATGTCTAACAGGAAAAAGTTGACCATAATAAAATTTGTATTGCACCAAAGGAAATATGAGCTAGTACCGTAAAATTCCGGACTATAAGCCGTGACTTTTTTTTCCCTACGCTTTGAAACCTGCGGCCTATAAAGCGTGCAGCTAATTTACGGATTAATACAAATAGTTAAAAAAAACAAAAAAAACAACCACCAAAGACACCGAAATGGTCTGTTATCAATTTCAACAAACCAACAATAAAACTTCAAAGACTGACAGAATTGCAGTAAATAACACACTTTTCACTTTAAACTTGCACAAAGACAATAATGTTTTCAGAACTATATCAGTGTCTCATGCAGCATTTTAAGTCTTTATCTTAAATGTGTACAAACACAATAATGTTCACAGAACTACAACAATGTCTCATGTAGCATTTTAAGTCTTTATTTTAAATGTGCACAAACACAATAATGTTCACAGAACTACAACAATGTCTCATGCAGCGTTTTAAGTCTATATTTTAAATGTGCACAAAGACAATAATGTTCACAGAACTATATCAGTGTCTCATGCAGCATTTTAAGTCTTTATTTTAAATGTGCACAAAGACAATAATGTTCACAGAACTACAAAAATGTTTAATGTAACATTTTAAGTCTTTATTTTAAATGTGCACAAAGACAATAATGTTCACAGAACTATATTAGTGTCAAATGCAGCATGTTAAGTCTTTATTTGAAATGTGCACAAAGACAATAATGTTCACAGAACTATATCAGTGTCTAATGCCGCATTTTAAGTCTTTATTTTAAATGTGCACAAAAACAACAATGTTCACAGAACTATGTATGTCAGTGTCTCATGTAACATTTTAAGTCTTTATTTTAAATATGCAGAGAAGACAATAATGTTCACAGAACTATGTATGTCAGTGTCTCATGTAGCATTTTAAGTCTTTATTTTAAATATGCAGAGAAGACAATAACGTTCACAGAACTATATCAATGTCTAATGCAGCATTTTCAGTCCATTTTAAACTTGCACAAAGACAATCATGTTCACAGAACTATGTCAGTGTCTCATGCAGCATTTTAAGTCTTTATCTTAAATGTGCACAAAGACAATAATGTTCACAGAACTACAAAAATGTTTCATGCAGCATTTTAAGTCTTTATTTTAAATATGCACAAAGACAATAATGTTCACAGAACTATAACAATGTCTAATGCAACATTTTAAGTCTTTATTTTAAATGTGCACAGAAGACAATAATGTTCACAGAACTACAACAATGTCTCATGCAGCGTTTTAAGTCTTTATTTTAAATGTGCACAAAGACAATAATGTTCACAGAACTTTATCAGTGTCTAATGCAGCATTTTAAGTCTTTATTTTAAATGTGCACAAAGACATTAATGTTCACAGAACTACAAAAATGTTTCATGCAGCATTTTAAGTCTTTATTTGAAATGTGCATAAAGACAATAATGTTCACAGAACTATATCAATGTCTAATGAAGCATTTTAAGTCTTTATTTTAAATGTGCACAAAGACAATAATGTTCACAGAACTATATCAATGTCTCATGCAGCGTTTTAAAGGCCTACTGAAATGATTTTTTTTAATTTAAACGGGAATAGCAGATCCATTCTATGTGTCATACTTGATCATTTCGCGATATTGCCATATTTTTGCTGAAAGGATTTAGTAGAGAAAATCGACGATAAAGTTCGCAACTTTTGCTCGCTGATAAAAAAAAAGCCTTGCCTGTAGCGGAAGTAGCGTGACGTCACAGGAGCTAGTATTCCTCACAATTCCCCGTTGTTTACAATGGAGCGAGAGAGATTCGGACCGAGAAAGTGATGATTACCCCATTAATTTGAGCGAGGATGAAAGATTCGTGGATGAGGAACGTTACAGTGAAGGACTTGAGAGGCAGTGCAGGGTGTATCTTTTTTCGCTCTGACCGTAACTTAGGTACAAGCTGGCTCATTGGATTCCACACTCTCTCCTTTTTCTATTGTGGATCACGGATTTGTATTTTAAACCACCTGGGATACTATATCCTCTTGAAAATGAGAGTCGAGCACGCAAAATGGACATTTAAAGTGACTTTTATCTCCAAGACAATACATCGGTGACACACTTAGCTACTGAGCTAACGTGATAGCATCGTTCTCAAATGAAGATAGAAACAAAAGACATAAATCCCTGACTGGAAGGATAGACAGAAGATCAACAATACTATTAAACCATGTACATGTAACTACACGGTTAAAAATTCTCAGCCTGGTAAGGCTTAACTATGCTGTTGCTAACAACGCTAAGGCTAATTTAGCAACTTAGCAACCGGACCTCACAGAACTATGTACTCTCTCCTTTTTTTATTGTGGATCACGGATTTGTATTTTAAACCACCTGGGATACTATATCCTCTTGAAAATGAGAGTCAAGCACGCGAAATAGACATTTAAAGTGACTTTTATCTCCATGACAATACATCAGTGACACACTTAGCTACTGAGCTAACGTGATAGCATCGTTCTCAAATGAAGATAGAAACAAAATAGATAAATCCTTGACTGGAAGGATAGACAGAAGATCAACAATACTATTAAACCATGTACATGTAACTACACGGTTAAACATTCTCAGCCTGGTAAGGCTTAACTATGCTGTTGCTAACGACGCTAAGGCTAATTTAGCAACTTAGCAACCGGACCTCACAGAACTATGATAAAAACATTAGCGCTCCACCTACGCCAGCCAGCCCTCATCTTCCCATCAACACCCGTGCTCACCTGCGTTCCAGCGATCAACGGCGCGACGAAGGACTTCATCCGTGGGTTTGGCGGCAAGCATCGGCTAGGCGTAGTAAGTAGTCCTTGTTGTGTTGCTGTAAGTATTGTACTTAGCCGCTAAGACACCGATCGATCCCACCTACAACGTTCTTCTTTGCAGCCTCCATTGTTCATTAAACAAATTGCAAAAGATTCACCAACACAGATGTCCAGAATACTGTGGAATTTTGTCGAAGAAAACAAGAGGTTTTTGTATCGGGTCCGATGGGGTCCAACCACTTCCGTGCATTTTGTGACGTCACGCGCATAAATCATATCCAAAGGAGTTTTTCAACCGGAAGTGTGGCGGGAAATTTAAAATGTCACTTTATAAGTTAACCCGGCCGTATTGGCATGTGTTGCAATGTTAAGATTTCATCATTGATATATAAACTATCAGACTGCGTGGTCGGTAGTAGTGGCTTTCAGTAGGCCTTTAAGTCTTTATTTTAAATGTGCACAAAGACAATAATGTTCACAGAACTACAAAAATGTTTCATGCAGCATTTTAAGTCTTTATTCTAAATGTGCACAAAGACAATAATGTTCACAGAACTATATGAAAGTCTAATGCAGCATTGGAGAGCTAGTTTGCGCAGCTCGTGGGTCCATGACCATGACATCTGTTTTGTTTGATCCGCCGTTTTACTGCCGTGTTACCATTAAGGTATGTAAATAAACATATTTCTGTGTAAATAACTGTGGAGGGGGGCGTGGTCTTCCCACCTCCTGCGGGAAGGGAGTGTGGTATAGCCGGCTTCGAAGCCCAGCTGGCAGGTGAGTAGATTGCCCAGCTGGGGCTGGTTATCTAATATCTAATATCTTCTCAATGGTATTTCAGTTTGTGGGGGAGCTTGAATGTAATAATTGAGAAAATGCAAATTACGAGGGCGATGTTCTGAGTCCCTGCCATAGGAAGTATTCCATAATATAACGTTTGACCACCTGTTGTTTCACAGACTTATGCACAAACCATGCCATCAAAATATATTTCATGCTGGGAACAATAGACAACACTTAGAGTGTGTGGGAAGACACAAGCACAGCTTCATTGACTGTGAAATATTCATGTTTACATGCTTTCACACTTTCATAATACCTGCACATAATATTTGCTGTTGACCAGCTTCTGAAGACAATGTTGAGCATCCAATAACACTGTAATATATGTGTATTATGTACAAGGTATTATGTACATTATGTACTAATTATTATGTAAATTATGTACAATACATTATGTAAATTATGTACAAGGTATTATGTTAATTATGTATAATGCATTATGTAAATTATGTACAAGGTATTATGTAATTATGTACAATGTATTATGTAAATTGTGTACAAGGTATCATGTAAATTATGTACTAAGTATTATGTAAATTGTGTACTAGGTCTTATACACATTGGTTATGCACAAGGTATTATGTAAATTGTGTACAATTATTATGTAATATATCTACTAGGTATTATACACGTTGGTTATGTACAAGGTGTCATGTAATTTATGTAGTAAGTATTATGTAAATTATGTCCACAGTATTATATACATTATGTACAAGGTATTATGTAAATTATGTACAATGTATTATGTTACTTATGTACAAGATGTCATGTAAATGATGTACTAAGTAATATGTAAATGATGTACAATATATTATGTAAATTATGTACTAGGTATTATACACATTGGTTATGTACAAGGTATTATGTCAATTATGTAAAAGGTATCATTTAAATTATGTACAAGGTGTCATATAAATGATGTACTAAGTATTATGTAAATTATGTACTAAGTATTATGTAAATTATGTACATGATATTATGTATTAGGTATTATACACATTGGTTATGTACAATGTATTATGTAAATTATGTACAAGGTATTATGTAAATTATGTACAAGGTGTCATGTAAATTATGTTCTAAGTATTATGTAAATTGTGTCTTAAGTATTATGTAAATTATGTACAAGTTATTATGTAAATTATGTACAAGGTATCATGTAAATTATGTACAAGGTGTCATGTAAATTATGTACAAGGTATTATGTAAAATATGTACAAGGTGTCATGTAAATTATGTACAAGGTATTATGTACACAATATCATGTAAATTATGTACAAGGTATTATGTAAATTACGTACCAGGTATTATATAAATAACGTGCAAGGTATTATGTAAATTGCATACAAGGTATTATGTAAATTATGTACAAGGTTTCATGTAAATTATGTACAACGTGTCATGTAAATTATGTACAAGGTATTATGTACACGATATCATGTAAATTATGTACAACGTGTCATGTAAATTATGTACAAGGTATTATGTACACGATATCATGTAAATTATGTACAAGGTATTATGTAAATTACGTACCAGGTATTATGTAAATAATGTACAAGGTATTAGTAAATTGCATACAAGGTATTATGTAAATTATGTACCAGGTGTCATGTAAATTATGTACAAGGTTTCATGTAAATTATGTACAAGGTATTATGTACATGATATCATGTAAATTATGTACAAGGTTTCATGTAAATTATGTACAAGGTATTATGTACATGATATCATGTAAATTATGTACAAGGTATTATGTAAAATATGTACAAGGTGTCATGTAAATTATGTACAAGGTATTATGTACACGATATCATGTAAATTATGTACAAGGTATTATGTAAATTACGTACCAGGTATTATGTAAATAACATACAAGGTGTTATGTAAATTGCATAAAAGGTATTATGTAAATTATGTACAAGGTGCCATGTAAATTATGTGCAAGGTGTCATGTAAATTATGTACAAGGTATTATGTACACGATATCATGTAAATTATGTACAAGGTATTATGTAAATTACGTACCAGGTATTATGTAAATAACGTACAAGGTATTATGTAAATTGCATACAAGGTATTATGTAAATTATGTACAAGGTGTCATGTAAATTATGTACACGGTATTATGTAAATTATGTGCAAGGTATTATATACACAATATCATGCAAATTATGTACAATGTATTATGTAAATTACGTACAACGTATTATGTAAATGATGTACAATATATTATGTAAATTATGTACTAGGTATTATACACATTGGTTATGTACAATGTATTATGTAAATTATGTAAAAGGTATCATTTAAATTATGTACAAGGTGTCATATAAATGATGTACAAAGTATTATGTAAATGATGTACAGGATATTATGTACATTATGTATTAGGTATTATACACATTGGTTATGTATAACGTATTATGTAAATTATGTACAAGGTATTATGTAAATTATGTACAAGGTGTCATGTAAATTATGTTCTAAGTATTATGTAAATTGTGTATTAAGTATTATGTAAATTATGAACAAGTTATTAAGTAAATTATGTACAAGGTATCATGTAAATTATGTACAAGGTGTCATGTAAATTATGTACAAGGTATTATGTAAAATATGTACAAGGTGCCATGTAAATTATGTACAAGGTATTATGTAAAATATGTACAAGGTGTCATGTAAATGATGTACAAGGTATTATGTAAATTACGTACCAGGTATTATATAAATAACGTACAAGCTATTATGTAAATTGCATACAGGGTATTATGTAAATTATGTACAAGGTTTCATGTAAATTATGTACAAGGTATCATGTAAATTATGTACAAGGTGTCATGTAAATTATGTACAACGTGTCATGTAAATTATGTACAAGGTATTATGTACACGATATCATGTAAATTATGTACAAGGTATTATGTAAATTACGTACCAGGTATTATGTAAATAACGTACAAGGTACTAGTAAATTGCATACAAGGTATTATGTAAATTATGTACAAGGTGTCATGTAAATTATGTACACGGTATTATGTAAATTATGTGCAAGTTATTATGTACACAATATCATGTAAATTATGTACAATGTATTATGTAAATTACGTACTAAGTATTATGTAAATTAAGTACAAAGTATTATGTAAATTACATACAAAGTAGTATGTAAATAACGTACAAGGTACTATGTATATTGCGTACAAGGTATTATGTAAAAGGTATTACCGGTATGTAAATTATGTACAATGTATTATGTAAATTATGTACAAGGTATTATGTAAATTATGTACAAGGTATTATGTACACAATATCATGTAAATTACGTACTAAGTATAATGTAAATTACGTATAAAGTATTACATAAATTACGTACAAAGTATTATGTAATTTACGTACAAGGTAATATGTAAATTGCGTACAAGGTATTATGTAAATTGCGTACAAGGTTTTATGTGAAAGGTATTACCGGTATGTAAATTATGTACAATGTATTATGTAAATTATGTACAAGGTATTATGTAAATTATGTACAAGGTATTATGTAAAATATATCACCATTATGTAAATTATGTACAAGGTATTATGTGAATTAGGTACAATGTATTATGTAAATTATGTACACAGTATCACGTAAAGTATGTACACAGTATCATGTAAATCATGTACAAGGTATTATGTCAATTATGTACAAGATATTATATACATTGTTTATGTAAAATATATTATGTAAATGATATACAATGTATTATGTCAATTATTTACAAGGTAAAATACTCATTGGTTGTATACAAAGTAGTATGTAAATACTCTTTAGTTATGTACAAGGTATTGTACACATTGGTTGTATACACAGTATTGTTTACTATGTAAACACACATGAGTTATATAGAGAGTATATGTACAAAGTGTTGTGTATTATGTAAATACACGTGAGTTATATACAGAGTTTATATACAAAGTATTATGTATTATGTAAATACACAAGTTATATATAGTGTATATGCACAAAGTATTATGTACTATGTAAATACATGAGTTATATAGAGAGTATACGTACACAGTATTAAGTAAATACACATGAGTTATATAGAGAGTTTATGTACAAAGTATTATGTATTATGTAAATACACATGAATTATATAGAGTGTATGTACAAAGTATTATGTGTTATGTAGATACACATGAGTTATATAGAGAGTATATCTACAAAATAGTATGTATTATGTACATACATGAGTTTTATAGAATATATGTACGAGGTATTATGTATTAAGTAAATACATGAGTTATATAGAGAGTATATGTACAAAGTATTATGTAGTATGTAAATACACATGAGTTATATAGAGAGTATATGTACAAAATATTAGGGATTATGTAAATACATGAGTTTTATAGAATATATGTACGAAGTATTATGTATTATGTAAATACATGAGTTATACAGAGAGTATATGTACAAAATATTATGGCTAATGTAAATACATGAGTTTTATAGAATATATGTACGAAGTATTATGTATTATGTAAATACATGAGTTATACAGAGAGTATATGTACAAAGTATTATGTATTATGTAAATACATGAGTTATATAGAGAGTATATGTACAAAGTATTATGCGTTATGTAAATGCATGAGTTATATAGAGAGTATATGTACAAAGTATTATGCGTTATGTAAATGCATGAGTTATATACAGAGTATACAGTATGTACAAAGTATTATGTTTTATGGAAATACACATGAGTTACATAGAGAGAATATGTACAAAATAGTATGTATTAGGTAAGTCCCAGAGGTGGGACCAAGTCATTGCTTTGCAAGTCACAAGTAAGTCTCAAGTCTTTGCCCTCAAGTCTCGAGTCAAGTCCCGAGTCAAGACAGGCAAGTCCCGAGTCAAGTCCAAAGTCAAGACTGGAAAGTCTCAAGTCAAGTCACAAGTCCTGCATTTTGAGTTTCGAGTCCTTTCAAGTCCTTTTAACCACAGACTAATATTTTTACACAGATTGTGTATGCTTTTAAACCGCTGTATTTATTTATTAAAACAAGTGCATTTGAAATAGCAGGAAAGAAAATAGTACTGACATTGCAATTCATAATAGCACTATTAACCAGTCATTTTAATAGTTTAAACAATTTTAAACATTTAACTCATTCCTTTACAGAATAAACACATTTGCAAAAACAAGTGCAACTGTACTTATTTGTACAAAAGTGTTAACATTGTATTTCCATGGCATATTGCATTGTAACTAGTTCCACAGCAGTTTCTATTCTGTTCTTACCTTATCTCATTGATCTCATCTCATACTGTATGTGTGTTGATGTGTGCGTACACATGAAAACATAACAAATACATGAACATAACAATGAACAGAGTTGTACTTTTTAGATGTCAGGGCCCTATGCAATATGTACACATATTCTTAATATAGTATATATTTTAACTGACCTTTATTTGACTATGTTTCTTTTTGTAGGTGGCTAAAATACGCGGTGCTGCTGACCGCCGTCTAACGTTATGTTACTGTGTGTGATACATTGACTAACGCAACGTTATGTCTATGTACCTCATGCAACCCTGCTTAAAAAATCACTTGACAAAAAGTATGAATAAGGTAGCAAACTGCAGTGGACGCAACATATTGCCGTGTTTGAAATGACGTTATAACCATAAACATCTTATAAGTAGACGCAATATTGGTTGCTGTGACGTGAGCAATTTGCATCTTGAAGTGGTGATGAGGAGCCGGCGAGCAGCCTAAACTGACAGCTGACAGGTAGAAAACAAAGATGCCGGGCTGGTGTTCAGCGTTTTCCTGCTCAAATGAGCGGACTGTTGAAAATAGGAATCGGGGGATTACTTTTCACAAGTAAGATTTAACATTAATGTACTATTGGTTGTATTTTATGAAAATAACATTACCACAGAGTTGAGAAGGAGCAAAGATCTTCAATATTTGTATGTGAAAATCACAAATAAATCTTCTGGGGGAGGATGACGCCCCTACAGGGGTTTGGTTTACAAACTTTCTGCCCTACCTAAAACAAAATTCACCAGCCGCCATTGATTATAATGCATTCTCATTTTAGGCAAAATATAAGACAATACTTTCTTAACAGTATAATTGTAACCAGGAATAAGTCTTCAAGTAACAATATTCAAATACTAACATTGTTGGGTAAAACAGAATTTGGTTTTATTCTGAATCCAGTGAAACAGATTGGTGGTTATTTAGCTGACATAAAGACTTTCAGGTGTTTATATATGTTTAAGTATTTGGCAGACGCTTTTATCCAAAGTGACATACATAAAAATACATATAAAACAAACACTGTAAACATGATCATTTAAGGGAAGAATGTAATGCAAAATATCAATACAAAGTGTCACGACAGAATAAACTCTCTGCTGCTGCAGCAACAGAGATACGGTCTATAAGATATATAGATATCTAATGTATTCATACATTGTTTATGTAGCATGTATATATAACGTAATCATATTGTTTCTTCAATTTAAAAATAGCTGACCGTTTTTTCCCCCCTTCTCTGGGATTATATTCCCAGTTTTAATCTCGGACGTCTGGTCACTTATAGCGTATAAGAATATTCTATTACTGTTAAGCAAACTATGAATAATAAAACATGTGTCCGTTATCATAGCTACACGTATGACAAAAAAGCGCGTGAAAATGAGTGGTATTCAGTGAGGTAAAATGAATTAAATGCGTTGACAGTTCATTGCTCCTGCCAAATGAATTGCACTGAGTGGAGCGGATCACCACTCCAAGATGGCGGCCCCGCGTCTCGTCTGCGCCAGTAGGCAGTAGCGCTCGATGCTGTGTACCCTTATAAGATGTCTATGGTTATAACGTTAGCAGTGAGTTTACAGCCTCACTGATTTAACTACACAGCAAATAAAAGTCATGTTACTTAGCCAATAAACGTTATCTTACATTCAAAACTTACCCTTCTTTGTGCAACTTCAAATGTCGAACGAAGTTGGAAGTTGTTGCGTCTCCGTCTGTAATATTCCAACTGCGTGATTTGCATACGGCAATTCGTTGACCAAGTCGTAGTTTTTATACCCGAACGAAACCAACTTTGGTATAAATCTTTCTCACTGGCGTGTTGTTTGACAACTCTTGTTCATTGGTTGTCCTGCAATTTGATTGGATCAATGCTGTGTGATGAAAACAATGTAGATCTAATTTGATTGGCTGTTGTACTGAGAGCACACCAGCTGACACGCAGCATACACGCTGACACGCAGCACACACGCTGATAGACAGACACGTACAAAATGAAAGCTACGGAGCGCTCCCAAATAACTTTTTAAGCTTTAGGTTTTGGGGAAAGTAGCAAGTCATGTCAAGTCAAAAGGCTCAAGTCCAAGTGAAGTCACAAGTCATTGATGTTAAAGTCTAAGTCGAGTTGCAAGTCTCTTTACATTTTGTCAAGTCGAGTCTAAAGTCATCAAATTCATGACTCGAGTCTGACTCGAGTCCAAGTCATGTGACTCGAGTCCACACCTCTGGTAGGTACCTCATGCAACCCTGCTTAAAAAAAATCACTTGACAAAAAGTATGAATAAGGTAGCAAACTGCAGTTGACGCAACAGATTGCTGTGTTTGAAATGACTTTATAACCATAAACATCTTATAAGTAGACGCAATATTGGTTGCTGTGACGCGAGCAATTTGCATCTTGAAGTGGTGATGAGGAGCCGGCGAGCAGCCTAAACTGACAGTTGACAGGTAGAAAACAAAGATGCCGGGCTGGTGTTCAGCGTTTTCCTGCTCAAATGAGCGGACTGTTGAAAATAGGAATCGGGGGATTACTTTTCACAAGTAAGATTTAACATTAATGTACTATTGGTTGTATTTTATGAAAATAACATTACCACAGAGTTGAGAAGGAGCAAAGATCTTCAATATTTGTATGTGAAAATCACAAATAAATCTTCTGGGGGAGGATGACGCCCCTACAGGGGTTTGGTTTACAAACTTTCAGCCCCACCTAAAACAAAATTCACCAGCCGCCATTGATTATAATGCATTCTCATTTTAGGCAAAATATAAGACAATACTTTCTTAACAGTATAATTGTAACCAGGAATAAGTCTTCAAGTAACAATATTCAAATACTAACATTGTTGGGTAAAACAGAATTTGGTTTTATTCTGAATCCAGTGAAACAGATTGGTGGTTTTAGCTGATATAAAGACTTTCAGGTGTTTATATATGTTTAAGTATTTGGCAGACGCTTTTATCCAAAGCGACCTACATAAAAAATACATATAAAACAATCACTGTAAACATGATCATTTAAGGGAAGAATGTAATACAAAATATCAATACAAAGTGTCAAGACAGAATAAACTCTCTGCTGCTGCAGCAACAGAGATACGGTCTATAAGATATATAGATATCTAATGTATTCATACATTGTTTATGTAGCATGTATATATAACCTAATCATATTGTTTCTTCAATTTAAAAATAGCTGACCGTTTTTTCCCCCCTTCTCTGGGATTATATTCCCAGTTTTAATCTCGGACGTCTGGTCACTTATAGCGTATAAGAATATTCTATTACTGTTATGCAAACTATGAATAATAAAACATGTGTCCGTTATCATAGCTACACGTATGACAAAAAAGCGCGTGAAAATCAGTGGTATTCAGTGAGGTAAAATGAATTAAATGCGCTGACAGTTCATTACTCCTGACAAATGAATTGCACTGAGTGGAGCGGATCACCACTCCAAGATGGCGGCCCCGCGTCTCGTCTGCGCCAGTAGGCAGTAGCGCTCGATGCTGCGTCTACTTATAAGATGTCTATGGTTATGACGTTAGCAGTGAGTTTACAGCCTCACTGATTTAACTACACAGCAAATAAAAGTCATGTTACTTAGCCAATAAACGTTATCTTACATTCATAACTTACCCTTCTTTGTGCAACTTCAAATGTCGAACGAAGTTGGAAGTTGTTGCGTCTCCGTCTGTAATATTCGAACTGCGTGATTTGCATACGGCAATTCGTTGACCAAGTCGTAGTTTTTATACCCGAACGAAACCAACTTTGGTATAAATCTTTCTCACTGGCGCGTTGTTTGACAACTGTTGTTCATTGGTTGTCCTGCAATTTGATTGGCTGAATGCTGTGTGATGAAAACAACGTAGATCTAATTTGATTGGCTGTTGTACTGAGAGCACACCAGCTGACACGCAGCACACACGCTGATAGACAGACACGTACAAAATGAAAGCTACGGAGCGCTCCCAAATAACTTTTTAAGCTTTAGGTTTTGGGGAAAGTAGCAAGTCATGTCAAGTCAAAAGGCTCAAGTCCAAGTGAAGTCACAAGTCATTGATGTTAAAGTCTAAGTCGAGTTGCAAGTCTCTTTACATTTTGTCAAGTCGAGTCTAAAGTCATCAAATTCATGACTCGAGTCTGACTCGAGTCCAAGTCATGTGACTCGAGTCCACACCTCTGGTAAGTACACATGAGTTATATAGAGTATATGTACAAACTAGTATGTATTAGGTAAGTACACATGAGTTATATAGAGTACATGCACAAAATGTTATGTATTAAGTAAGTACATGAATTTTATAGAATATATGTACTTAGTATTATGTATTATGTAAATACATGAGTTATACAGAGAGTATATGTGTAAAGTATTATGTATTATGTAAATACATGAGTTATATAGAGAGTATATGTAGAAATTATTATGTAAATACATGAGTTATATAGAGTATGTACAAAGTATTATGTAGATACATGAGTTATATAGAGAGTATATGTACAACGTTTTACATAAAAACATGAGTTATATACAGAGTATATGCACAAAGTATTATGTATTATATAAATACACATGAGTTATATACAGAGTATATGCAAAAAGTATTATGTATTATGTAAATGCACATGAGTTATATAGAGAGCACATGTACAAAGAGTTATGTATTATGTAAATACACATGATTTATATAGAGAGTATATGTACAAAGTACTATGTATTAAGTAAATACATAAATTTTATAGAATATATGTACTTAGTATTATGGATTATGTAAATACATGAGTTATACAGAGAGTATATGTGTAAAGTATTATGTATTATGTAAATACATGAGTTATATACAGAGTATATGCACAAAGTATTATGTATTATGTAAATGCACATGAGTTATATACAGAGTATATGTACAAAGTATTATGTATTATGTAAATACATGAGTTATATAGAGAGTATATGTACAAAGTATCATTTAAATACATGAGTTATATAGAAAGTATATGTACAAAGTATTATGTAAATACATGAGTTATATAAAGAGTATTTGTAGAAAGTATCATGTAGATAATTGAGTTATATAGAGAGTATGTACAAAGTATTATGTAAATACATGAGTTATATAGAGAATATATGTACACAGTATTATGCAAATACATGAGTTGTATAGAGAATATATGTACAAAGTATTATGTAGATACATGAGTTATATAGATAATATATGTACACAGTATTATGTAAATACATGAGTTATATAGAGAGTATATGTACACAGTATTATGTAAATACATGAGTTATATAGAGAGTATATGTACACAGTATTATGTAAATACATGAGTTATATAGACAATATATGTACACAGTATTATGTAAATACATGAGTTATATAGAGAGTATATGTACACAGTATTATGTAAATACATGAGTTATATAGAGAGTATATGTACACAGTATTATGTAAATACATGAGTTATATAGATAATATATGTACACAGTATTATGTAAATACATGAGTTATATAGAGAGTATATGTACACAGTATTATGTAAATACATGAGTTATATAGAGAATATATGTACACAGTATTATGTAAATACATGAGTTATATAGAGAGTATATGTACACAGTATTATGTAAATACATGAGTTATATAGATAATATATGTACACAGTATTATGTAAATGCATGAGTTATATAGAGAGTATATGTACACAGTATTATGTAAATACATGAGTTATATAGAGAGTATATGTACACAGTATTATGTAAATACATGAGTTATATAGAGAATATATGTACACAGTATTATGTAAATACATGAGTTATACAGAGAGTATATGTGTAAAGTATTATGTATTATGTAAATACATGAGTTATATAGAGAGTATATGTAGAAATTATTATGTAAATACATGAGTTATATAGAGTATGTACAAAGTATTATGTAGATACATGAGTTATATAGAGAGTATATGTACAACGTTTTACATAAAAACATGAGTTATATACAGAGTATATGCACAAAGTATTATGTATTATATAAATACACATGAGTTATATACAGAGTATATGCAAAAAGTATTATGTATTATGTAAATGCACATGAGTTATATAGAGAGCACATGTACAAAGAGTTATGTATTATGTAAATACACATGATTTATATAGAGAGTATATGTACAAAGTACTATGTATTAAGTAAATACATAAATTTTATAGAATATATGTACTTAGTATTATGGATTATGTAAATACATGAGTTATACAGAGAGTATATGTGTAAAGTATTATGTATTATGTAAATACATGAGTTATATACAGAGTATATGCACAAAGTATTATGTATTATGTAAATGCACATGAGTTATATACAGAGTATATG
Organism: Entelurus aequoreus; assembly: GCF_033978785.1. Lineage (NCBI taxonomy): Eukaryota > Metazoa > Chordata > Actinopteri > Syngnathiformes > Syngnathidae > Entelurus > Entelurus aequoreus. Next base: position 6,681,784 of record NC_084744.1, read on the forward strand.
TACAAAGTATTATGTATTATGTAAATACATGAGTTATATAGAGAGTATATGTACAAAGTATCATTTAAATACATGAGTTATATAGAAAGTATATGTACAAAGTATTATGTAAATACATGAGTTATATAAAGAGTATTTGTAGAAAGTATCATGTAGATAATTGAGTTATATAGAGAGTATGTACAAAGTATTATGTAAATACATGAGTTATATAGAGAATATATGTACACAGTATTATGCAAATACATGAGTTGTATAGAGAATATATGTACAAAGTATTATGTAGATACATGAGTTATATAGATAATATATGTACACAGTATTATGTAAATACATGAGTTATATAGAGAGTATATGTACACAGTATTATGTAAATACATGAGTTATATAGAGAGTATATGTACACAGTATTATGTAAATACATGAGTTATATAGACAATATATGTACACAGTATTATGTAAATACATGAGTTATATAGAGAGTATATGTACACAGTATTATGTAAATACATGAGTTATATAGAGAGTATATGTACACAGTATTATGTAAATACATGAGTTATATAGATAATATATGTACACAGTATTATGTAAATACATGAGTTATATAGAGAGTATATGTACACAGTATTATGTAAATACATGAGTTATATAGAGAATATATGTACACAGTATTATGTAAATACATGAGTTATATAGAGAGTATATGTACACAGTATTATGTAAATACATGAGTTATATAGATAATATATGTACACAGTATTATGTAAATGCATGAGTTATATAGAGAGTATATGTACACAGTATTATGTAAATACATGAGTTATATAGAGAGTATATGTACACAGTATTATGTAAATACATGAGTTATATAGAGAATATATGTACACAGTATTATGTAAATACATGAGTTATACAGAGAGTATATGTGTAAAGTATTATGTATTATGTAAATACATGAGTTATATAGAGAGTATATGTAGAAATTATTATGTAAATACATGAGTTATATAGAGTATGTACAAAGTATTATGTAGATACATGAGTTATATAGAGAGTATATGTACAACGTTTTACATAAAAACATGAGTTATATACAGAGTATATGCACAAAGTATTATGTATTATATAAATACACATGAGTTATATACAGAGTATATGCAAAAAGTATTATGTATTATGTAAATGCACATGAGTTATATAGAGAGCACATGTACAAAGAGTTATGTATTATGTAAATACACATGATTTATATAGAGAGTATATGTACAAAGTACTATGTATTAAGTAAATACATAAATTTTATAGAATATATGTACTTAGTATTATGGATTATGTAAATACATGAGTTATACAGAGAGTATATGTGTAAAGTATTATGTATTATGTAAATACATGAGTTATATACAGAGTATATGCACAAAGTATTATGTATTATGTAAATGCACATGAGTTATATACAGAGTATATGTACAAAGTATTATGTATTATGTAAATACATGAGTTATATAGAGAGTATATGTACAAAGTATCATTTAAATACATGAGTTATATAGAAAGTATATGTACAAAGTATTATGTAAATACATGAGTTATATAAAGAGTATTTGTAGAAAGTATCATGTAGATAATTGAGTTATATAGAGAGTATGTACAAAGTATTATGTAAATACATGAGTTATATAGAGAATATATGTACACAGTATTATGCAAATACATGAGTTGTATAGAGAATATATGTACACAGTATTATGTAAATACATGAGTTATATAGAGAGTATATGTACACAGTATTATGTAAATACATGAGTTATATAGAGAGTATATGTACACAGTATTATGTAAATACATGAGTTATATAGAGAGTATATGTACACAGTATTATGTAAATACATGAGTTATATAGACAATATATGTACACAGTATTATGTAAATACATGAGTTATATAGAGAGTATATGTACACAGTATTATGTAAATACATGAGTTATATAGAGAGTATATGTACACAGTATTATGTAAATACATGAGTTATATAGATAATATATGTACACAGTATTATGTAAATACATGAGTTATATAGAGAGTATATGTACACAGTATTATGTAAATACATGAGTTATATAGAGAATATATGTACACAGTATTATGTAAATACATGAGTTATATAGAGAGTATATGTACACAGTATTATGTAAATACATGAGTTATATAGATAATATATGTACACAGTATTATGTAAATGCATGAGTTATATAGAGAGTATATGTACACAGTATTATGTAAATACATGAGTTATATAGAGAGTATATGTACACAGTATTATGTAAATACATGAGTTATATAGAGAATATATGTACACAGTATTATGTAAATACATGAGTTATACAGAGAGTATATGTGTAAAGTATTATGTATTATGTAAATACATGAGTTATATAGAGAGTATATGTAGAAATTATTATGTAAATACATGAGTTATATAGAGTATGTACAAAGTATTATGTAGATACATGAGTTATATAGAGAGTATATGTACAACGTTTTACATAAAAACATGAGTTATATACAGAGTATATGCACAAAGTATTATGTATTATATAAATACACATGAGTTATATACAGAGTATATGCAAAAAGTATTATGTATTATGTAAATGCACATGAGTTCTATAGAGAGCACATGTACAAAGAGTTATGTATTATGTAAATACACATGATTTATATAGAGAGTATATGTACAAAGTACTATGTATTAAGTAAATACATTAATTTTATAGAATATATGTACTTAGTATTATGGATTATGTAAATACATGAGTTATACAGAGAGTATATGTGTAAAGTATTATGTATTATGTAAATACATGAGTTATATACAGAGTATATGCACAAAGTATTATGTATTATGTAAATGCACATGAGTTATATACAGAGTATATGTACAAAGTATTATGTATTATGTAAATACATGAGTTATATAGAGAGTATATGTACAAAGTATCATTTAAATACATGAGTTATATAGAAAGTATATGTACAAAGTATTATGTAAATACATGAGTTATATAAAGAGTATTTGTAGAAAGTATCATGTAGATAATTGAGTTATATAGAGAGTATGTACAAAGTATTATGTAAATACATGAGTTATATAGAGAATATATGTACACAGTATTATGCAAATACATGAGTTGTATAGAGAATATATGTACAAAGTATTATGTAGATACATGAGTTATATAGATAATATATGTACACAGTATTATGTAAATACATGAGTTATATAGAGAGTATATGTACACAGTATTATGTAAATACATGAGTTATATAGAGAGTATATGTACACAGTATTATGTAAATACATGAGTTATATAGACAATATATGTACACAGTATTATGTAAATATATGAGTTATATAGACAATATATGTACACAGTATTATGTAAATACATGAGTTATATAGAGAGTATATGTACACAGTATTATGTAAATACATGAGTTATATAGAGAATATATGTACACAGTATTATGTAAATACATGAGTTATATAGATAATATATGTACACAGTATTATGTAAATACATGAGTTATATAGAGAGTATATGTACACAGTATTATGTAAATACATGAGTTATATAGACAATATATGTACACAGTATTATGTAAATACATGAGTTATATAGAGAATATATGTACACAGTATTATGTAAATACATGAGTTATATAGAGAGTATATGTACACAGTATTATGTAAATACATGAGTTATATAGATAGTATATGTACACAGTATTATGTAAATACATGAGTTATATAGAGAGTATATGTACACAGTATTATGTAAATACATGAGTTATATAGAGAATATATGTACACAGTATTATGTAAATACATGAGTTATATAGAGAGTATATGTACACAGTACTATGTAAATACATGAGTTATATAGAGAATATATGTACACAGTATTATGTAAATACATGAGTTATATAGAGAGTATATGTACACAGTATTATGTAAATACATGAGTTATATAGATAGTATATGTACACAGTATTATGTAAATACATGAGTTATATAGAGAGTATATGTACACAGTACTATGTAAATACATGAGTTATATAGAGAGTATGCACACAGTATTATGAAGTATTATATGTACTCTCCAAGGTTGACGTGTCGCTGAAGAAAAATGTTCTGCTTTAGTCTTCAAAGGTTCTAATGTGTACTTCAAGGACATCTGAAGAAAATATGTACTTTTAAACTCATGTCTGCTTCAAAGTGGCAGAACTGACTGGAGAGACAAAAGACTTCCATGGACTGACCAGACAACCATATTTGAGTGTACACTTTGAACACAGTACAAAGTACTACACAGTACTGCATATCTAACAAACACATCGAGGAGGCGATGGGTCTACTTTCTCTTTATCAACAAGCTCAAACAACAAAGACAAGCTGAACTACCCTGAACGCACAAAAGGAGACGTGTTTGGATCAAAAGTTTGCAAATAGAGGCGTTTGTATATGGAGGTTCCACTCGACACCAAGAAAGAAACTTCCAGAAATATCAAATCTCGCTTCAATCGCAACACCTGCAGAGATCCATGGAGATGAGGACGACGTGAACTCTGTATTAACTATCAAAAATCCAACTGCACATGTGTGTTTGGCGAGTGCTGACGCAGAAAATTGATATGACCTTTCAAATTAAAAGTCTTATGGATTTCAGTGACATTCACAAACTTCATGATTTTCTCTCAGCTGACAAAAGGTATCATTAAAAATCACTTTTGGACAATTCTCCTGACTTATGCGGCGTGGGCGTGTCTTAAAGGGACAGTACGAGTCAGAGTGACAACAATTGTTATACTTTTTTGGTATCCAAACAAATATTTCTACACAAATATGTCTACACAAATATATATACGCAAATATATCCACACAAATAAATCCACACAAATATATTCACGCAAATATATCTACGCAAATATATCTACACACATATATCCACACAAATATATCCACACAAATATAGCAACACAAATATCTCTACACAAATACATCAACACAAATATATCCACACAAATATGTCTACACAAATTAGTCTGCAGAAATATATCTACACAAATATATCCGCACAAATATATCCACACAATTACATCTACACAAATATATCAATACAAATATATCTACACAAATATAGCCACACAAATATATCCACACAAATATATCTTCACAAATATATTTAAACAAATATATATATACACAAATAAATCCACACAAATATATCTACACAAATATGTCCACACAAATATATCTACACAAACATTTCTACACAAATATGTCTACACAAACTTATTTACACAAATATGTCTACACAAAAATATCTACACAAATATGTTTACACAAACTTATTACAAACTTATATGTGTATTACATATACATATACATATATATACATATACATATACATATACATATATATACATATATATATATATACATATATATATATATACATATACTGTATATATATATATATATATATATATATATATATATATATATATATATATATATATATATACATATATATACATATATATATACATATACATATACATATACATATATATATATATATATATATATATATATATATATATATATATATATATATATATATATATATATATATATTTACACATATATGTCTGCACAAATATGTCTACACAAACATATTACAAACTTATATGTATATTACATATACATATATATACATATACATATACACATATATATATATATATATATATATATATATATATATATATATATATATATATATATATATATATATATATATATATATATATATATATACACATTTTTGTATATACACAGTATATATATATATGTATATGGATGTCAACTTATATTCAATTGAATAGACTGCAAAGACAAGATATTTAATGTAAACTTTGTTTAGTATTAGCTTGTTTGGATTTTGATGCCTGCAACATGTTTCAAAAAAGCTGGCACAAGTGGCAAAAAAGAATGAGCAAGTTGAGGAATGCTCATCAAACACTTATTTGGAACATCCCACAGGTGAATAGCCTAATTTGGAACAGGTGGGTGCCATGATTGGGCGAGAGTCACCACTTTGTGAACAAATGCGTGAGCGAATCGTCCAACAGTTTAAGAACAACATTTCTCAACCAGCTATTGCAAGGAATTTAGGGATTTCACCATCTACGGTCTGTAATATCATCAACATTTCTGTCTTGCCTCTGGGGAGGGCGGTCGCATTTTTTTCTCCTCCCGTCTTCTCCTTGCTTGCTCTCTTTTGTCTTGTCTTGTCTAAACTTTTTTGAAGCCTCTTTCTTTGCGCTGTCCTCCAAATCTAAACATCAGACATGGAAATGATCAGCTGGACTCTCGACTCAATTGACAAAATCTTTTCGACAAGGAAAAGAGGTTCTGGGGAGCCTGGCTGCCCTGATGGAACCATTGCTGTGGGGTACGTGAGAGATTCCTGGGATAAATGGAGAATCATGTGCCTCTCAGTCCTTTCCATCGAGGACGTATTTGGTACAATGATCGCGGGACACCTGCTGATTGGGCTGGGCATTGCTCTGGTTTATCGTCAAATTTGTAAGACGATGGCAGCCACTCAAGGAGCCCAAAGGCTGCTCGTCGCAATGGAAGGTCTGGGCCGGGCTGTAGGAACACAGACTGTGGCGATTTCTGAACTGAATCACAAGATGGATCAAATCATGGAGAAGCTTGCTCTAAAGGAAAGATTGGATATGAGAGCAACCAGCATGGACAAATAGAACAGGCAAGCCATTGTAATGTCTGCGTGTGAGGCGTGTCTTAATTAAATTAAACAATGGATGTCCGCTAACGCTAACTTTTTGCAACTCAACGCCAAGAAAACGGAAATGCTGATTATCGGTCCTGCTCAACACCGACATCTATTTAATAATACCACCTTAACATTTGACAACCAAACAATTACACAAGCCGACTCGGTAAAGAATCTGGGTATTATCTTCGACCCAACTCTCTCGTTTGAGTCACACATTAAGAGTGTTACTAAAACGGCCTTCTTTCATCTCCGTAATATCGCTAAAATTCGTTCCATTTTGTCCACTAGCGACGCTGAGATCATTATTCATGCGTTCGTTACGTCTCGTCTCGATTACTGTAACGTATTATTTTCGGGTCTCCCTATGTCTAGCATTAAAAGATTACAGTTGGTACAAAATGCGGCTGCTAGACTTTTGACAAGAACAAGAAAGTTTGATCATATTACGCCTATACTGTATATACCTTTATATACATATATACTTACATATATACCTATACTGGCTCACCTGCACTGGCTTCCTGTGCACTTAAGATGCGACTTTAAGGTTTTACTACTTATGTATAAAATACTACACGGTCTAGCTCCATCCTATCTTGCTGATTGTATTGTACCATATGTCCCGGCAAGAAATCTGCGTTCAAAGAACTCCAGCTTATTAGTGATTCCCAGAGCCCAAAAAAAGTCTGCGGGCTACAGAGCGTTTTCTGTTCGGGCTCCAGTACTATGGAATGCCCTCCCGGTAACAGTTAGAGATGCTACCTCAGTAGAAGCATTTAAGTCCCATCTTAAAACTCATTTGTATACACTAGCCTTTAAATAGACCCCCTTTTTAGACCAGTTGATCTGCCGTTTTCTTTTCTCCTTTGCCCCCTCGCCGAGTTATTCCGGTTCCGGTGATCATAGATGAGGTGCTGGCTGTCCAGAGTTGGGACCCGGGGTGGACCGCTCGCCTGTGCATCGGTTGGGGACGTCTCTGCGCTACTGACCTGTCTCCCCTCGAGATGGTCTCCTGCTGGCCCCACTATGGACTGGACTCTCACTGTTATGTTGGATCCACTAGGGACTGTACTTAGAGGGGGGGTTACCCACATATGCGATCCTCCCCAAGGTTTCTCATAGTCATTCACATCGACGTCCCTTGTGTGGGCTCTGTGCCGAGGATGTCGTTGTGGCTTGTGCAGCCCTTTGAGACTTTTGTGATTTAGGGCTATATAAATAAACATTGATTGATTGATTGATTGATCCTCAATCCTGAATCCTGAAAAGGTTAAGAGAATCTGGAGAAATCACTGCACGAAAGCGGCTAAGCCCGTGACCTTCGATCCCTCAGGCGATACTGCATCAAAATGCGACATCAGTGTGTAAAGGATATCACCACATGGGCTCAGGAACACTTCAGAAAACCAATGTCAGTAACTACAGTTGGTCGCTACATCTGTAAGTGCAAGTTAAAACTCTACTATGCAAAGCCAAAGCCATTTATCAACAACACCCAGAAACGCAGCCGTCTTCGCTGGGCCCGAGCTCATCTAAGATGGACCGATGCAAAATGGAAAGGTGTTCTGTGGTCTGACGAGTCCACATTTCAAATAGTTATTGAAAACTGCGGACATTGTGTCCTCCGGAACAAAGAAGAAAAGAACCATCCGGATTGTTATAGGCGCAAAGTGTAAAAGGCAGCATGTGTGATGGTATGGGGGTGTATTAGTGCCCAAGGCATGGGTAACTTACACATCTGTGAAGGCACCATTAATGCTGAAAGGTACATACAGCTATTGGAGCAACATATGTTGCCATCCAAGCAACGTCATCATGGACGCCCCTGCTTATTTCAGCAAGACAATGCCAAGCCACGTGTTACAACAGCGTGGCTTCATAGTAAAAGAGTGCGGGTACTAGACTGGCCTGCCTGTAGTCCAGACCTGTCTCCCATTGAAAATGTGTGAAGCCTAAAATAGCAGAAGGGAGACCCCCGGACTGTTGAACAAATTAAGCTGTACATCAAGCAAGAATGGGAAAGAATTCCACCTGAGAAGCTTCAAAAATGTGTCTTCTCAGTTCCCAAACCTTTACTGAGTGTTGTTAAAAGGAAAGGCCATGTAACACAGTGGTAAAAATGCCCCAGTGAAAACTTTTTTGCAATGTGTTGCAGGCATCAAATTCCAGATGAGCTAATATTTGCAAAATATAACAACGTTTTCTAGTGTGAACGTTAAATATCTTGTCTTTGCAGTCTATTCAATTGAATATAAGTTGAAAAGGATGTGCAAATCATTGTATTCTCTTTTTGTTTACCATTTACACAACGTTCCAATTTTACTGGTGTGGAGGGTGGCGTGGCCTGCGGGCCTGCCGCGGAACGGGGTGCTGCCAGGACCGGCCTGGAAGACAGCGACAGGTGAGTAGAAGGCCCAGGTGGGCCTTGTTATCTAATCACTTAGGCTTAGGCCTTTAAATTCCCTAAGGAACATGGGCCATCAGGTTATCTAATCACCTGTCACCTTTATTAGCAGCAGCCGTGATGAGACGAGTAGTTGGAGTTGGAGGTGCTGCTGAGCGGACACAGGAGAGAAAGACAGTTTGCTGGAAAGCAAAAGACTTAGCACTATTCTATGAAAATAAAACAGTGTTATACCCAGAATTCCTGGCTCTCCTGGCAGTGTGTGGTGGTCTGAAGAACCCACTAGAGGGCAACCTCTCCAACTGGTTTTGGGCTTTGTACACAATATATATATATATATATATATATATATATATATATATATATATATATATATATATATATATATATATATATATATATATATATATATATATATATATATATATATATATATATATATATATATATATATATATATATCTTAGGGGAAAATCGATTCGAATTCGAATCGCGATTCTCACGTTGTGCGATTCAGAATCGATTTTTATTTATTTTTTATTTATTGATTTTAATTTTATTTTTTATTTTTTAATTTTATTTTTTAAATTAATCAATCCAACAAAACAATACACAGCAATACCATAACAATGCAATCCAATTCCAAAACCAAACCCGACCCAGCAACACTCAGAACTGCAATAAACAGAGCAATTGAGAGGAGACACAAACACCACATAGAACAAACCAAAAGTAGTGAAACAAAAATGAATATTATCAACAACAGTATCAATATTAGTTACAATTTCAACATAGCAGTGATTAAAAATCCCTCATTGACATTATCATTAGACATTTATAAAAATTTAAAAAAAGAACAATAGTGTCACAGTGGCTTACACTTGCATCACATCTCATAAGCTTGACAACACACTGTGTCCAATATTTTCACAAAGATAATATAAGTCATATTTTTGGTTCATTTTATAGTTAAAACAAATATACATTATTGCAATCAGTAGATAAAACATTGTCCTTTACAATTATAAAAGCTTTTTACAAAAATCTACTACTCTGCTTGCATGTCAGCAGGATCGGGGTGTTGCCAGGACCGGCCTGGAAGACAGCGACAGGTGAGTAGATGGCCCAGGTGGGCCTTGTTATCTAATCACTTAGGATCCTGCTGAAATCCGATGTATTGAATGAATAGAGAATCCTTTTGAATCTTGGCAAAAATCTTAGCCACACGATTATCAAATGTAATAGGAAAATTAATTCCTACTGACAAAACTGGCTTCATGGAAGGTCGACAATCTTCAGACAATACAAGGAAATTGTTGAATGTTATTTACTATGCTAGAATTCTCTCTTATCCCACAGCAGTATGTACTGTTGATGCGGAGAAGGCATTCGACCGCATAAACTGCTTATTTATGTTTTGCACATTACGTAAATTCGGATTTGGAGATAATTTTATACAATGGATTAAGATGCTTTATACAAGGCCCATGGCATCAGTCAAAACCATCAATCATATTTCAGAACCTTTTTCGTTAAAAAGAGGAGTAAAACAGGGATGTCCTGCATCTGGATTATTATTTAATTTGGTTATTGAACCCTTAGCTGCAAAAATAAGAAGTGAAAATAATATTCATGGTTTAAAAATTGGCTCTCAGTATAATAAGCTATCGATGTATTGTGATGACATAATTCTCTATCTGTCACATGTTAACTCCTCTCTTCACTATATCAATAATGTCACCACTGAATATGGCTGTTTATCAGGGTATAAAGTCAATTGGGAAAAATGTGAAATATTACCTCTAAATAAACACTGCAAGAAATCACAAATTCAGAACTCCAAAATTAAATGGAAAGAGGCAGAAATCATACATCTAGGACTACACATTACACCAAACCTTTATACAGGCAAAGATCTAAATCTTAAACATTTAAAAAATAAGATAGAATCCAAAATGGAACGCTGGTCACGTCTCCAAATATCACTTTGGGGTCGGGTGAACATAGTTAAAATGAGTATACTGCCAGCAGTTAATTATATACTGAAAATGATGCCTGTCCTAATTAATAAAAGTTGGTTTAAGAAAATACATACAATGATATCACATTTTATATGGTGTGGAAAGAAGGCCAGATGTTCATACTTAAGGTTGTCTTGTACACAAGATAAAGGAGGACCACAATTACCAAACTTCTTACATTATTATGTCTCCTTCGGTTGTGAACAAGCAAGCCACTTATTTCATTCTTCTGCAGATAAGGACTGGATCAACATAGAAAAAAATATGTTAATGAATTTGGACATTGATGTGGGGAGTTTATATTATATTAAAAAAATACCTAGAGCCCAATAGAAGCCACCTTTAACATTCTAAAACTGTGTCAGAAAATACTAGGAATCAACCCAATGACATCTGTAAATCAACCGCTTTGGTACAATCCAAATATCATAATTAATAAAAATGTGGTTAAATGGACAACATGGAAAGACAGAGGTATTACTAAACCTCATCATATTACTAATAAAAAACTCTTTTAAACCGTTCAATGATTTAGTTGATCAATATAATGTACCCAGAAATCATTTTTTAAATATTATCTCTTTAAAACACGCTGTAAATAAATGCATATCCTCTGAAAGTATGTCTTTAAATATCCATTAATCAAGATACATTTAAGAAATTAATTAAACTATTTTCTGGAATAATAAATGAACACCACACTAGAAATGCAAATGATGCATGTGTTCGGAAATGGATGATGGACTTAATCATTTTAGATGAAAGAGACATATCATGGAATGATATTTGGAAAAATGCCAATAAGCCCTTTAGAAGCATTAAAGATAAACTGACTCAATTTAAGATATTGAATAGATTGTATTTTACATCTTCTCAGCTGTTTAAAATTGGTGTAGTAGATAGCAAGTTATGCATGAAGTGTCGGGCAGCCGAGGCAACTAGTTGGTAGAGTGGCCGTGCCAGCAATCGGAGGGTTGCTGGTTACTGGGGTTCAATCCCCACCTTCTACCATCCTAGTCACGTCCGTTGTGTCCTTGGGCAAGACACTTCACCCTTGCTCCTGATGGCTGCTGGTTAGCGCCTTGCATGGCAGCTCCCGCCATCAGTGTGTGAATGTGTGTGTGAATGGGTGAATGTGGAAATACTGTCAAAGCGCTTTGAGTACCTTGAAGGTAGAAAAGCACTACACAAGTATAACCCATTTATCATTTATCATTTATTGTGGGAATGTCAGAGAATAAAAGAGTTATGGTTGAAAACAACAAAAGAAGCAACCACAGTCCTTAATATAAACATCCCAATGACACTGTAAACTTGTATTCTTGGGGATCTCCATCAATTTAGTAATGTGTCATCAAAGAGTAAAAATGAATTTCTTTCAATACGCATAATAACAAAAAGGGTAATATTTTAAAAATGGATAGATGTTGCTAGTCCAACACATACTGACACAAGCTATGGAGATGATATCAGTAGAAACAACTGCATTTAGTTTAGATAATAATGAGTCATTTATTGGAATATGGGATCCATTATTTAAATTTGTTTTAACTATTAAATGAACCAAAATATGACTTATTATATCATTGTGGAAAATATTGGACACAATGTGTTGTCAAGTTTATGAGATGCGATGCAAGTGTAAGCCACTGTGACACTATTGTTCATTTTTTATTTATTTATTTTTTATTAATGTTTGTAATGATAATATCAATGAGGGATTTTTAATCACTGCTATGTTGAAATTGTTACTAATATTGATACTGTTGTTGATAATATTCATTTTTGTCTCACTACTTTTAGATTGTTGCTATTCTGAATGTTGCTGGGTCGGGTTTGGTTCTGAAATTGTATTGCATTATTATGGTATTGTTGTGTATTGTTTTCATTAAAAAAAAAAAAAATTAAAAAAAAAAAATCGTTTTTGGATCGAGAATCGTGTTGAATTGAAAAAAAAAATCGATTTTGAATCGAATCGTGACCCCAAGAATCGATTTTGAATCGAATCGTGGGACACCCAAAGATTCACAGCCCTAATACATACATATATACATATATACATATATATATATATATATATATATATATATATATATATATATATATATATATATATATATATATATATATATATATATATATATATATATATATAATATTATATATATTTATATATATATATATATATATATACGCACACAATTATATCTATAAAAAAATATATCTACACAAATATATCCACATAAATATATCTACAAAATATATCCACACAACATCTCCAAGAATATTACAAAATGATCAACAAGAGCGTCAACTTTGTGACATTTCCTCTTTTTCTCACTCTCTTACTAGAACAGCAGGGGAGCACATTCACACGTGTGTGTGTGTGCGTGTGTGTGTGTGTGTGTGTGTGTGTGTGTGTGTGTGTGTGTGTGTGTGTGTGTGTGCGTGTGGGTGTCTGCAGTGAAAAGGAGCATTGTGCAGTGAGTGACATTTATTTGCATCTCCAGACGGCTGCAAATAAATCCTGTCAGGACAATAAAAGGGCAAAGAAACACTCCTGGTGTCTGCCGGACGTCTTTAAGGCTGCAGCCATGATTTGTGGCAAAAGGCACCTTGCTGGGCCTTTCCATGACACCTTTTCCTACTTGCAGACCCGACACATCTGTGGAGGGCAGAGCACTTCTATAAAGAGCCGTGGCATCCAGTTGCGTCTTCATTTGCGCTCAGTCAGCACTATTTTCTGCAATCAGACAATGGAATCATCATGCTTGGGAACGTCCCTCTTTCCTTTTCCAGGCCTCGGATTCTTTGCAGGCTCGCGTGGGAAATAAAGACGATTATACGGCCGCTCAAACGTCTCCTCACCTCTGGAGTGTTTTTGCAAGACCACCAGAGGAGTCCTGACCTCAAAAAACTCTCCTCTCCTCTTCTGACTGACACGAGCGTGCCGAGACATTGTGAAATTCAATATGCAAATGAGTCAAGAGAGAAGGCTCCTCTGGACATCCAAACAACTCAAGAAATGGCTCTGCTCTCATTTAGAGGAGTTTGCATGTCCCAATGATCCTAGGAGCCAAGTGGTCCGGGGGCTTCTATGGATGACTAAAAAACAAGAGTAAAGACTGTAAGGCAGGAGTGTTTGAACTAAGGTTGTCCCCATACCAATATATTGGTAAATACAATGTATTTCCATAATTTGATACTTTTCTAAATAAAGGGGACCACAAAAAATGTCATTATTGTCTTTATTTTAACAAAAAATCTTAGAGTACATGAAACATATGTTTATTATTGTAATGAAGTCCTTAAATAAAATAGTGAACATACTAGACAACTTGTCTTTTAGTAGTAAGTAAACAAACAAAGACTCCTAATTATTCTGCCGACGTATGCAGTAACATGTTGTGTCATTTATCTACACAAATATGTCTACACCAATATGTCTACATACGTATATCTACACAAATATATCTACACAAATGTCTACACAAATATGTCTACACAAGTATATCTACACAAATATGTCCACACAAATATATCTACACAAATATGTCTACAAGAATGTGTCGACACAAATATGTCCACACAAATATATCCAGACAAATATGTCTACACTAATATGTCAACACAAATATATCTACACAAATATGTTTACAAGAATGTGTCAACACAAATATGTCAACACAAATATTTCTACACAAATATGTCTACAAGAATGTGTCGACACAAATATGTCAACACAAATATTTCTACACAAATATGTCCACACAAATATATCTACACAAATATTTCTACAAGAATGTGTCGACACATATATGTCCACACAAATATATCCAGACAAATATGTCTACACAAATATGTCAACACAAATATATCTACACAAATATGTTTACAATAATGTGTCGACACAAATATGTCAACACAAATATTTCTACACAAATATGTCTACAAGAATGTGTCAACACAAATATGTCCACACAAATATGTCAACACAAATATTTCTACACAAATATGTCTACAAGAATGTGTCGACACAAATATGTCAACACAAATATTTCTACACAAATATGTCTACAAGAATGTGTCAACACAAATATGTCCACACAAATATGTCTACACTAATATATCTACACAAATATGTCTACACAAATATGTCTACATCAATATATCTACACAAATATGCCTACACAAATATGTCCACACAAATATGTCTACACAAATATGTCAACACAAATATATCTACACAAATATGTCTACAAGAATGTCGACACAAATATGTCCACACAAATATATCCACACAAATATGTCTACATAATTATGTCTACACAAATATATCTACACACATATGTCTACACTAATATATATACACAAATATGTCTACACGAATATATCTACACAAATATGTCTACACAAATATGTCTACAAAAATATGTCTACAAAAATATGTCAACACAAATATGTCAACACAAATATGTCGACACAAATATGTCAACACAAATATATCTACACAAATATGTCTACAAGAATGTGTCGACACAAATATGTCAACACAAATATATCTACACAAATATGTCTACAAGAATGTGTCGACACAAATATGTCCACACAAATATATCCATACAAAAATGTCTACACAAATTTGTCAACACAAATATATCTACACAAATATGTACAAGAATGTGTCGACACAAATATGTCCACACAAATATGTCTACACTAATATATCTACACAAATATGTCTACACAAATATGTCTACATAAATATATCTACACAAAAATGTCTACACAAATATGTCCACACAAATATGTCAACACAAATATATCTACACAAATATGTCTACAAGAATGTGTCGACACAAATATGTCCACACAAATATACCCACACAAATATGTCTACATAATTATGTCTACACAAATATATCTACACACATATGTCTACACAAATATATATACACAAATATGTCTACACTAATATATCTACACAAATATGTCTACACAAATATGTCTACAAAAACATGTTTAGAGCAATATGTCTACATAAATATATATACACAAATATGTCTACACTAATATATCTACACAAATATGTCTACACAAATATGTCAACACCAATATATCTACACAAATATGTCTACAAGAATGTGTCGACACAAATAAGTCCACACAAATATATCCACACAAATATATCTACATAATTATGTCTACACAAATATATCTACACACATTTGTCTACACAAATATATATATATACACAAATATGTCTACACAAATATGTCTACACAAATATACATACACAAATATATATATACACCAATATGTCTACACAAATATATATACACAAATATGTCTACATAATTATGTCTACATAATTATGTCTACACAAATATATTTACACACATTTGTCTACACAAATATGTCTACATTAATATATATATATACATATATATATATATATATATATATATATATATATATATATATATATATATATATATATATATATATATATATATATATATATATATATATATACATAAATATATATATACACAAATATGTCCCACACTAATATGTCTACAAAAATATACAGTATATACACAAATATATTTACACAAATATATGTACACAAATATATTTACACAAATATATTTACACAAATATATATATACACAGAGTTTGCATGTCCCAATGATCCGAGGAGCCAAGTGGTCCGGGGGGCTTCATGCCCCCTGGTAGGGTCTCCAAGACAAACAGGTCCTAGGTGAGGGATCAGACAAAAAGCAGCTCCAAGACCTTTATGAAAAAAGACCAAACGAGGACTCAGATTTCCCTCGCCCGGACGCGGGTCACCGGGGGCCCCCCCTGGAGCCAGGCCCGGAGGTGGGGCACGATGGTGAGCGCCTGGTGGAGGCAACGTGGGTCCCCCTCCAATGGGCTTACCACTCATGGAAGGGGGTTTAGAGGTGAGCTGGGCAACAGAGGAAGGCAGGGCACTTGGCGGTCCGATCCTCGGGTACATAAACTAGCTCTTGGGACGTGGACCGTCACCTCGCAGGGGAAGAAGGAGCCTGAGCTAGTGCGCGAGGTGGAGAAGTTCCGGCTTGATATAGTCGGACTCACTTTGACGCAAAGCAAGGGCTCTGGAACCAGTTTCTCGAGAGGGGCTGGACTCTCTTTCACTCTGGCCACAGTGAGAGGGCGACGGGCTGGGGTGGCAATTCTTGTTGACCACCCAGCTCAAAGCCTGCACGTTGGAGTTCAACCCAGTAGACGAGGGTGTAGCCTCCCTCCGCTTTCGGGTGGGGGGACAGGTCCTGACTGTTGTTTGTGCTTACGCACCAAAACAGAAGCTCAGAGTACCCACCCTTTTTGGATTCACTCAAGGGAGTAGTAGAGAGTGCTAACCCGGGTGATTCCCTTGTTCTGCTGGGTGACTTCAACGCTCATATTGGCAACAACAGTGAAACATGGACAAGAGTGATTGGGAAGATCCAGCATCTTCTTCCGCTTATCAGAGGTCGTGGTCACGGGGGAAGCAGCCTAAGCAGAGAATCACGGACTTCCCTCTCTCCAGCCACTTCGTCCAGCTCCTCCAGGGTGATCCCGAGGCGTCCCAGGCCAGCCCGGAGACAGAGTCTCGCCAACGTGTCCTGGGTCCTTCCCCGTGGCTTCTTACGGTCGACGTGCCCTAAACACCTCCCCAGGGAGGCGTCCGGGTGGCATCCTGACCAGACGCCCGAAACCACCTCATCTGGCTCCTCTCGATGTGGAGGAGCAGCGGCTTTACTTTGAGCCCCTCCCGGATGACATAACTTCTAAGCCTAACTCTAAGGGAGAGCCCCAGCACCCGACAGAGGAAACACAAATATTTCAACCGCTTGTACCCTTGATATTGTCTTTTGGTCATGACCAAAGGTGAGGATGAGAGGATGAGCACGTAGATTGACTGGTATATTGAGAGTTTTACCTTCCTGGCTCAGCTCCTTCTTTACCACAACGGATCGATACAGTGTCTGCATTACTGTAGACGCTGCACCGATGCACCTGTCGATCTCAAAGATCCACTCTTCCCTCACTCGTGAACAAGACTCTGAGGTACTTGAACTCCTCCACTTGGGCAAGATCTCTTCCCCAACTCAAAGATGGCACTACCTCCAGGCAGCTACAACCCTAAACTAACACCTTCCCCGGATTGCTAATAATCAAATGTAAACAATCAAATGCAGATACTTTTTCTTATGCCTTCTGATCTCTCTCTCTCTCTCTCTCTCTCTCTCTCTCTCTCTCTCTCCTCTCTCTCTCTCTCTCTACTCTCTCTCTCTCTCCTCTCTCTCTCTCCTCTCTCTCTCTCTCTCTCCTCTCTCTATGTCCACTACTTGATGTCCATATCTACCCCCCCCCCCCCCTCCACACCCCTGATTGTAAATAATGTAAATAATTCATTGTGATTATCTTGTGTGATGACTGTATTATGATGATAGTATATATGATAGTATATATCTGTATCATGAATCAATTTAAGTGGACCCCAACTTAAACAAGTTGAAAAACTTATTCGGGTGTTACCATTTAGTGGTCAATGTACGGAATATGTACTTCACTGTGCAACCTACTAATAAAAGTCTCAATCAATCAATCAATCACTCCACCCTTTGCCGGGCAAGAACCATGGACTCAGACTTGGAGGTGCTGATTCTCATCCAGTCGCTTCGCACTTGGCTGCGAGCTGAAGATCCCGGCCAGAAGAAGCCATCAGGACCACATCATCTGCAAAAAGCCGAGACCTAATCCTGCAGCCACCAAACCGGATCCCCTCAACGCTCTGACTGCGCCAAGAAATTCTGTTCATTAAAGTTATGAACAGAATCGGGGACAAAGGGCAGCCCTGGCATAGTCCAACACTCACTGAAAACGGGTCAGATTCTGACACCCATCATACAGGGAGCAGACCGCCACAATCAGACAGTCAGATACCCCATACTTTCTGAAGACTCCCCACAGGACTTACTGAGGGACACGGTTGAATGCCTTCTCCAAGTTTACAAAGCACATGTAGACTGGTTGGGCAAACTCCAATGCACCCTCAAGGACCCGGCCGAGAGTATAGAGCTGGTCCACAGTTCCAAGACCAGGACGATAACCACACTGCTACTCCTGAATCCGAGGTTCGACAATCCAATGTAGCCTCCTCTCCAGTACACCTGAATGGACCTTACTGGGAAGGCTGAAGAGTGTGATCCCACGATATTTGGAAAACACCATCTGATTCCTGTTCTTAAAGAGAGGAACCACCAATCCAGAGGTACCACCCCCAATGTCTACGCAATGTTGCAGAGTTTTGTCAACCAAGACAGCCCCACAGAATGCAAAACCTTGAGGAACTTTTTAACTACCTCAACAACCTCAGCCCAGAAATAGGAGAGCCCATCACAGATTCCCCAGGCAGTGCTTCCTCATAGGAAGACGTGTAGGTGGGATTGAGGAGGTTTTCGAAGTACTTCCTCCACCGATCTACAACATCCACAGTTTAGGTCAGTAGGACACCATCGCCACCGGATGGTGGTCCAGAATGGCTGCGAAGCCGTCCGGAAGTCGTTTTCCATGGCTTCCCCAAACACCTCCCATGTCCAAGATTTTGCCTCCGTGACCGCCGAAGCTGCACACCGCTTGGCCTGTCGGTACTGCATATAATAATGTAATAATGTACATAATAATGTAAATATGTACAATAATGTAAATAATGTACACAATCTAAAAAATGCATATAATAATGTAAATAATGTACACAGTACTGTAATTAATGTACATAATAAAGTAAATAATGTACATAATGATGTAAATAATGTACATTATAATGTACATAATGTACATAATGTAAATATTGTATTTAATAATGTAAATAATGTACATAATGTAACTAATGCATATAATGTAAATGATGTACATAATGTCAACAATGTATATAATGTAAATAATGTACATAATAATGTAAATAATGTATATAATACTGTAAATAATGTTCATAATAATTTAAATAATGTATATAATAATGTAAGTAATTTACATAATGTAAATAATATATATACTAATGTAAATTTTGTACATAATAAAGTAAACAATGTACACAATAATGTAAATAATGTACATAATAATGTTAATATTGTACATACTAATGTAAATAATGTACATAATAATGCAAGTAATGTACATGATGTAAATAGCGCTCACAATGTAAATAGCATACATAATGTAAATAATGTACATAATAATGTTAATAATGTACATAATTTAAATAGCGTACATAATGTAAACATTGTACATAATGTAAATAATGTACATAATGTAAATAGCGGACATAATGTAAATAGCGTACATAATGTAAATAATGTACATAACAATGTATATCATGTCATGTAAATAATGTACCTTATAATGTAAATCATGTACACACTAATTTGAATCATGTACATAATAATGTAAACCATATATATAATACTGTAAATAATGTACATAATAATGCAAACAATGCATATAATGTAAATAATGCAAATAATGTACATAATGTAAACAATGTATATAATAACATAAACAATGTATATACTAATGTAAATAATGTACATAGTAATGTAAACAATGTACATAATAATATACATCATGTACATAATGTAAATAATGTACATAATGTAAATTGCGTACATAATGTAAATAGTGTACATAATAATGTATATCATGTATATAATAATGTAAATAATATACATACACATGAAAATAATGTATATGAATGTAAGTAATGTACATAATGTACATAATGTAAATAATGTACATATTAATGTAAATAATGTACATATTAATGTAAATAATGTACATAATGCACATAATGTACATAATGTACATGTACGGGATACACATGTAGCCACTACTCTCTGAATGCTGTGTTTACTCTGCTGTTGTTATTTTGTGACGCAGCCATCAATGTAATGATATCATGATGTACACCCTGGACCCCCCCCCCCCCCCCCCGTCCAGGGACCATGACACTCCATTTCAGTGATCCAATAAAAAAAAAACGTATCTGTTTTCACTCATTTTTTAGGCTAGGCTGGCACCATATAGGATGAGTCTGGTACCTTGTTTACAAAAACTAGAGCATAGCTAAATAAATATAAGACACTTAAGTTTCAGACAAATGTTGTTTTGTACATACTGTATATTGGCTCTAAGCTGCAGGTGTACACATTGAAACATAAATTAGACACAGCATTGTAATTACAGTAAGTACTTTTGTAATACCGTGAAGAAAATGTAATAATAATGGAGGACATTGATGTACCATGTGGGCCACATCAGATATGCGTCACATGCGGCAAAAACCCCAACCCTGCACGGATATCCGCAGATCAAATGGCAAAAATATTTACATTTTAATTAGCTGATTAATTATTTAAAAAAATTAATTAGCTGAGTCTTTATTTGAAGAGATAATGCACAGAGACATTAAGCTCAAAGACAGATATGTTCTGCACCACATTATAGCTAATTAGCTCATTTCCATCTGCAGTCCCTGGTTACCTAAGTTAAAGATATACAAAACCATGCAATAAAATCATACTATAGCATGTAATCAAATTAAGAAAATACATAAAATACCCTTTCATTGACACACACTTATACATTACAGCAAAACACCCCTCCTTTACATCATAGCACATAGACAATACACACTATTGTTCACATTTGTCATCATTTGTAAAAACAACCATGATTTTAACACACACACCTCACAACAAAATGCTCTCATGCATAAATATAATACACATGAAGTTGACATGTCAAACATAGTGGCCACCTTATTGACCGTGTGAGCAGCTTTGATTGCTCCAAAGCCACTTTTTAACTTCAACTGTGAACGAAGACTAATCTGTTAGACTTTTCAAGTTTGTTGTGAGGTCGTTCCATTCCTTTATCGCTGTAAATGAAAAGGCTGTTTGTGCTCGTGTGTTTCTAGTTGTCGCAGCAGATGTAAACTGGACAAAGTGCTTAAGTGGCGCAGGTGCAGTGTTATTTAGGATTCGACGGGCCATTCGTGTTGATCCTAATCTTTGAATGTTGTCAAAATTTAACAGTTTATATGTTAGAATAATTGTATATAAGTTATCACACAACTCTTATGCTTAGCCTCTTAAGGCCCAAGCTGTTTGTTTACATGCTTTTTTTAATTTAACTTTGTTATTTGGGCATATTGGACCCTAATTCGAATAAAAAACTAAGAATCATCTTTGTATATGATGTACTTAGTCCATAAGTACACAAACGTGTACTTCATGTTTAGTGACATGCTAATTCTTATTTTTACACTTTTTCCCCCCAAATTCCATTGTATGCTATACTCTTCTGACACCACCAGATGGCAGTATAAGTGTCCACATAAGTGGCCATAAGACCCCAATTCAGTAATGTACACAATTTTGGAAATAAGAGCTAAAAGGTGCTGTCCACGCATGTGGCCACTAAGCCTCGCCGCACCTAGTACCTAGTGGTACTCTACCTTTAACTTTTAGAGGTTTAAAGGCCGTTGCAAACTTGTTATCTTCCACTGCATGTGAGGAGTCACCTCGCTGCAGATGTTTCCGGTCTTTCAGCTTGCTAACAGCCAAGGGACGAACCAGCACCTCAACGAAGATAAGTCATATCAACAGCAAGCAGACAAAGCAGACAGGGCGCAATCACAACGCCCCCAGCACACTCCGTTCTGATTAATCACGTATTGCGCGTACTGAGCGGCTCGCATAATGGGTGACCCCTCCCTTTAGAAGCAGCCTCGACGATGTAACTCGGGAATGTCCTAAACTGAATAAATAGAGGAGCATGAGGACTGTTCCTCAGAGCGTAGGGTGAGACTGTAACTGAGTGTGCAGGTCCATGCGTTCTCCTCATGAGCAAAATTGAACTCTGTCTCTGCCTGATTCTTTGCTTCTTGTTCTGTTTAATAGACAATTTGTTGCGTAAACCTGACACTATATTTTTTAAGAACTAAACGGTGATGGTGGTGTTGTGGTTTTCGGTCAAGGGTTTCGAGCGGTTGTTTGTGCAAGGTTTCCAATCACCTCAGTGTCATTTTGCTTGCCTGGGACAAACACGGTATACAAAAATAAAAACAAGACATAATCATTGTGTTAAAATAAGTTTGAGCTGCGTTAAACGAATCCCTGATACATTTGAACATGTTGTACTTAAGACTCTTGCACATCTGTTTGATAGGTTTTTTAAAGCCTAGTGTTGGGTCTAGAATTACACCCAGGTAACAATAATCACTAACATTTTGTATTATTTCCTTATTAACAGTTATTTTTGGAAAGGATGATGTTTTATATTTGTTTACAAAATACATTGCTGCCGTTTTCTTAATGTTAATGTAAGACTAGAGTCATGTAACCATCATGCCACCTTCTCCATGGCTGCTGTAAGTTTTTTTTACTGGTGTGGAGGGGGGCGTGGTCTGCGGGCCTGCCGGGGAGCGCGGTGCGTAAGGACCGGCCTCGAAGCCAGCGGCAGGTGAGTGGATTGCCCAGCTGGGGATGGTTATCTAATCACCTGTCGCCCCTTATTAGCAGCAGCCGGACCGAGACACGTTGTTGGAATTGGAGTTGCTGGTGAGCAGACGCACGGACACGCACAGAGAGAGACACGCTGGACTGGAAAGTCAAACATATATTGCTGGAAAGGAAGCCACCCCGTAGGGTTTATGTCAATAAAAGACTTGATTCAAACTGTCTACCGGGCTCCCGAAGATCTGTCGGCGTCAGGAGAACCCACCACAAGAGGGAAACCTCTACAACTGGTAAATCTGTCAACCAAAACCAATGCAAATATGAGTCAATATGGTCTATTTGTGTGTCACATGGTGCGTACGTTAGAGGTTCAGTATGTCAACCTCACCACTCGCCATTCAGTCGGATTCTCCGGGTGATGATTCCATTCAGAGTCAATTCTCGATTTAAAAGAATTCAAACCGATAATCGCAAAATATAATTTGCTGTATAAATGATAAAAAACACCTTTTTAAAACAGGTAACAGGTTAGCTAATTGGGAACAGGTGGGTGCCATGATTGGGTATAAAAGCAGCTTCCATGAAATGCTCAGTCATTCACAAACAAGGACGGGGCGAGGGTCACCACTTTGTCAACAAATGCCTGAGCAAATTGTCCAACTGTTTAAGAACAAAATTTCTCAACCAGCTATTGCAAGGAATTTAGGGATTTCACCATCTACGGTCCGTAATATCATCAAAGGGTTCAGAGAATCTGGAGAAATCACTGCACGTAACATTGAATGCCCATTACCTTGGATCCCTCAGGCTGTACTGCATCAAAAAGCGACATCAGTGTGTAAAGGATATCACCACATGGGCTCAGGAACACTTCAGAAACCCACTGTCAGTAACTACAGTTGGTCGCTAAATTTATAAGTGCAAGTTAAAACTCTACTATGCAAGGCGAAAGCCATTTATCAACAACACCCAGAAATGCCGTCGGCTTCGCTAGGTCCGAGCTCATCTAAGATGGACTGATGCAAAGTGGAAAAGTGTTCTGTGGTCTGACGAGTCCACATTTCAAATTGTTTTTGGAAACTGTGTACGTCGTGTCCTCCGGAACAAAGAGGAAAAGAACCATCCGGATTGTTATAGGTGCAAAGTGTAAAAGCCAGCATGTGTGATGGTATGGGGGTGTATTAGTGCCCAAGACATGGGTAACTTACACATCTGTGAAGGCACCATTAAAGCTGAAAGGTACATACAGTAATACCAGGAACACAATCATACAGTAATACCAGGAACACAATCCTACAGTAATACCCTACAGTGTCCCCACAAGAAGGATGAGTGCAATTTCCCAGCCGGCATTAAAAACATTCAGCTTTGTTATGGCCCGTTCTCCTTATGACTTAGCAGTTTACCTTTGCCACCACACTCTGTCCTCAGAGTGTATGTACAAAACACTCAGTAAACGTTTGGGAACTGAGGAGACACATTTTTGAAGTGGAATTCTTTCCCATTCTTGCTGAAATAAGCAGGGGCGTCCATGAAAACGTTGCTTGGATGGCAACATGTGTCGCTCCTAAACCTGTATGTACCTTTCAGCATTATTGGTGCCTTCACAGATGTGTAAGTTACCCATGCCTTGGCCACTAATACACCCCCATACCATCACACATGCTGCCTTTTACACTTTGACCCTAGAACCATTTGAATGGTTATTTTCCTCTTTGGTCCAGAGGACACGACGTCCACAGTTTCCAAAAACAATTTGAAATGTGAACTCTTCAGACCACAAAACACTTTTCCACTTTGCATCAGTCCATCTTAGATGGCCCAGCGAAGCCGGCAGCGTTTCTGGGTGTTGTTGATGAATGGTTTTCACTTTGCATAGTAGAGTTTTAACTTGCACTTACAGATGTAGCGACCAACTGTAGTCACTGACAGTGTTTTTTTTTCAGTGTTCCTGAGCCCATGTGGTGATATCCTTTACACACTAATGTTGCTTTTTGATGCAGTACCGCCTGAGGGATCCAAGGTTACGGGCGTTCAATTTTACATGCACTTTGTCCAGTTTACATCTGCTGCGACAACTAGAAAGCCTCCACCAGGGGGCAGTGTAGCGTACCCAGAAAAACCTCTTTTGCACAATCATTTACAGCGATAAAGGATGGGAACTACCTCACAACAAACTTGAAAACTCTAACTGATTACTCTTCATTCACAATTGAAGTTAAAAAGTGGCTTTGGAGCAATCAAAGCTGCTCACACGGTCAATAAGGTGGCCACTATGATCAACTTAATGTGTATTATATTTATGCATGATAACATTTTGTTGTGAGCTGTGAGGTGTGTGTGTTAAAATCATGGTTGTTGTTACAAATGACGACAGATGTGAACAAGAGCGTGTATTGTCTATGTCAGTGTTTTTCAACCTTTTTTGAGACAAGGCACATTTTTTGCGTTGAAAAAATCTGGAGGCACACCACCCGCAGAAATCATTCAAAAACAAAACTCAGTTGACAGTAATTGTTGGATATGACTTTAAACCATAACCAAGCATGCATCGATATATCTCTTGTCTCAAAGTAGGTGTACTGTCACCACCTGTCACATTACGCCGTGACTTATTTGGAGTTTTTTGCTGTTTTACTCTGTGTAGTGTTTTAGTTCTTGTCTTGCACTCCTATTTTGGTGGCTTTTCAGTTTCATGCGATATTTCCCGCATTTACTTTGTTTTAGCAATCAAGAATATTTCAGTGTTTTTTATCCTTCTTTGTCATGTTCGGATGTACATTGTGGACGCCGTCTTTGCTCCACAGTAAGTCTTTGCTGTCGTCCAGCATTCCGTTCTTGTTTACTTTGTAGCCAGTTCAGTTTTAGTTTCGTTCTGAAAAAGCCTTCCCTAAGCTTCAATGCCTTTCCTTAGGGTCACTCAGCCCTTGTTTATTTTTGGTTTAAGCATTAGACACCTTATTACCTGCACACTGCCTCCCGCTGTTTCCGACATTGACAAAGCAATTAGCTAACTGCTGCCACCTACTGATATGGAAGAGTATTACATGGTTACTCTGCCGAGCTCTAGACAGCACCGACACTCAACAACAACACATAGTTTTGCAGACTATAAATCCTGGTTTACAAAAAATATTTTTAACCCACGGCACACTGGTCTATGCTGTAACGTACGAGTATGTGTCAATAAAAGGGCATTTTATGACTTTTATTAATTTGATTACATGCTATAGTATAATTTTATTGCATGTTTTTGTATATTTTTAATTTAGAGGGTTGTGTCGCAGTTTACTGCAGGGTTCGTTCCCCCGGGATGCAGACGGACCACTCCGGACAAGGCGTGCAGGTAGGAACATGATTTAATCTTCAAAACACGTGCCAAAAACTGAAAACAAGTAGAAGGGAAAGCGTGCCGATCGCACGTGAAGCTAAGGTACAAACTAGCACCGGAGGCATAAATTAGAAGCCAATAAATATCAACGTGACCTATTGCGTACAGCAAACAATGAAGCCAGGACGAGTGCGGCGAGAGAGGTGAATAAATAGCTCTCTGATTAGTGGTCGACAACAGGTGAGCGGGCCGACCACTAACCAGAGGCAGGTGAACCCAATTAATCCCCATGGAAACTAAAACAAACCCAGAAGTGCACAAACAGGAACTAAGGGAGTCCAAAACTAACAGAAAATAACAAAACAAAACAAAACAAAACATCCAGCACCCGGACAATCAGCACTGGCACCCCCCAGGGGTGTGTTCTCTCACCACTTCTATTCTCCCTGAAATATGTTCTGTTACGCCCACCCTAGGAAGTAGGAAATATGTTTGTGCCCCCCACTCTCCACCATGACTATAAATAGTATAATTGGTTATGATGTAAAGGAGAGGTGTGGTTGTAATGTATAAGTTTGTGTCAATGTATAAAATAGTTATAAGTACACCTCTGCATAACATT
>NC_084744.1:6714586-6784586 GCF_033978785.1 Entelurus aequoreus
AACATCCCACAGGTGAACAGGCAAATTGGGAACAGGTGGGTGCCATGATTGGGTATAAAAGTAGATTCCATGAAATGCTCAGTCATTCACAAACAAGGATAGGGCGAGGGTCACCACTTTGTCAACAAATGTGTGAGCAAATTGTTGAACAGTTTAAGAAAAACCTTTCTCAACCAGCTATTGCAAGGAATTTAGGGATTTCACCATCTACGCTCCGTAATATCATCAAAGGGTTCAGAGAATCTGGAGAAATCACTGCACGTAATCAGCTAAGTCCGTGACCTTCCATCCCTCAGGCGGTACTGCATCAACAAGCGACATCAGTGTGTAAAGGATATCACCACATGGGCTCAGGAAAACTTCAGAAACCCACTGTCAGTAACTACAGTTGGTCGCTACATCTGTAAGTGCAAGTTAAAACTCTCCTATGCAAGGCGAAAACCGTTTATCAACAACACCCACAAACGCCGTCGGCTTCGCTGGGCCTGAGCTCATCTAAGATGGACTGATACAAAGTGGAAAAGTGTTCTGTGGTCTGACGAGTCCACATTTCAAATTGTTTTTGGAAACTGTGGACGTCGTGTCCTCCGGACCAAAGAGGAAAAGAACCATCCGGATTGTTATAGGCGCAAAGTGTAAAAGGCAGCATGTGTGATGGTATGGGGGTGTATTAGTGCCCAAGACATGGGTAACTTACACATCTGTGAAGGCGCCATTAATGCTGAAAGGTACAGGTTTTGGAGCAACATATGTTCAATCAATCAATCAATGTTTATTTATATAGCCCTAAATCACAAGTGTCTCAAAGGGCTGTACAAGCCACAACGACATCCTCGGTACAGAGCCCACATACGGGCAAGGAAAACTCACCCCAGAGGGACGTCAATGTGAATGACTATGAGAAACCTTGGAGAGGACCGCATATGTGGGCAACCCCCCCCCCCCCCCCCTCTAGGGGAGACTGAAAGCAATGGATGTCGAGTGGGTCCGACATAATATTGTGAAAGTCCAACACATCAGCGAAAGTCCAGTCCATAGTGGGGCCAGCAGGAACCATCCCGAGGTCAGCAGCGTAGAGTTATATTTTTATATTTAACGAGTTATATTTATTATTTAGGTTAGGTGTAAAATTATAGTTTTCATTGTAAATTAGTGCGACACCCCCTCCCCTTTTAAGAGGACGGGCAACATGTGCATTGGTATAGTTAGGAAGAGATGCCTCATTTAGCGCAAAAAAATCGTCTGGTTTGAGCCAGGTCTCGGCGAGACCAACGACGTCAAGTTTGTTGTCTCTAATGACCTCATTAACTAATAACGTTTTGGAAGATAAGATGTTGCCATCCAAGCAACGTTACCATGGACGCCCCTGCTTATTTCAGCAAGACAATGCCAAGCCACGTGTTACATCAACGTGGCTTCATAGTAAAAGAGTGCGGGTACTAGACTGGCCTGCCTGTAGTCCAGACCTGTCTCCCATTGAAAATGTGTGGCGCATTATGAAGCCTAAAATAGCACAAGGGAGACCCCCGGACTGTTGAACAACTTAATCTGTACATCAAGCAAGAATGGGAAATAATTCCACCTGAGAAGCTTCAAAAATGTGTCTCCTCAGTTCCCAAACATTTACTGAGTGTTGTTAAAAGGAAGGCCATGTAACACAGTGGTGAACATGCCCTTTCCCAACTACTTTGGCACGTGTGGCAGCCATGAAATTCTAAAGTTAATTATTATTTGCAAAAAAAAAAAAAGTTTATGAGTTTGAACATCAAATATGTTGTCTTTGTAGTGCATTCAACTGAATATGGGTTGAAAAGGATTTGCAAATCATTGTATTCCGTTTATATTTACATCTAACACAATTTCCCAACTCATATGGAAACGGGGTTTGTACATAATCTCCCACGGCACACCAGACTGTATCTCACTGGTTGAAAAGAACACTGGAGTAATGGACCCATCTTCTAACAATCTGCACTTTCAATGAGAAGAACCTCATTACAATTGTTGGGACTCTTAATAGGAAACGTAAATGTTTTGTCCCAGGAAGAGGAGAAACAAAACCGCAATGTTTTAGGTAACAAGACCTCCCGCAATGAAATTCAAGGATGTGACTTACTGACAAATGAGTAACCAATTGAAATTGTTCTGCTGTAAACAAACAGTTCAAATTCAGTCAAGCAAACCTCCACAAAGTAACATTTAGGCTCGGCAAACACTCTAAAGACGGAGCGTGTGTGACTTGGAAAGAAATAGCTGCAGGGTGTTTGGGGATGGAAATGATGTAATGCAGCATTTTTCTAACCTCTAAACCTACTGAAGCAGAAGATGGCCCGCGAGCTGAAACACTTGTTTATCTTCAACAACACCTGCTAAAAAAAGAATATTGATGTAAAGCCCACGGTATGTGAGATATCTGCCCACTACTGTAAATAAAAATACACACGTGTCGTTGTTGCACTGCAGCACCGGAATGAAAACCATTACTGTAAATGGCTGTAACACTGCTGTCGCTTATTAAGCTTAAGTGTATTCATTACAAGCACAGTGTTCAACACAGTATTAATCCCTCCTCTGCAAAAAGCAAATATCTATCAAAGTATCCAAAAGCTATTTTGCGTTTTCGAGTTTTGTTCCACCTCTTGCATGTTTACACTGCTTCCTTGGTACTCTACAAAAAAGATGGAGTGAGAAGAAAGCCGCCGGGTCGTCTCGGAAAGAAGTCGAGTTGGAAGAAAAATATGTTTGTAGTTTCTACCGGGGTCAGAAATCGTGAATAAACACACGGAAGGCGCTATCAGATGCTTCCAGCTGGCTTTTGTTTAGCTTGCAGCTTTGGCCCAACAGAAGCCGCTCAAAGCAGAGAAAACCACCCAAAACATTGAAATTCAGGCAGGCTGGGGCGTAGAAATTGGGCGGAAAAATTACTCAGTGGGTCCACTAAGTAACAACAAAGCATGGAAAGAAGGAGGGATTTGCTGTGGACTTAGAAAGGACTATATGTGAGGAGTACTCCATAAAGACAACATCATGGGTCATGTATACACTTATGTATACACCATACTTGCCAACCTTGAGACCTCCGATTCCGGGAGGTGGGGGGTGGGTTGGGGCGTGGTCGGGGGTGGGGTGGGGGGGGGGGGTGTTTGGGGGCGTGGTTAAGAGGGGAGGAGTATATTTACAGCTAGAATTCACAAACTCAAGTATTTCATATATATATATATATATATACACTACCGTTCAAAAGTTTGGGAGTTTGGGGGTCACCCAAACAATTTTGTGGAATAGCCTTCATTTCTAAGAACAAGAATAGACTGTAGAGTTTCAGATGAAAGTTCTCTTTTTCTGGCCATTTTGAGCGTTTAATTGACCCCACAAATGTGATGCTCCAGAAACTCAATCTGCTCAAAGGAAAGTCAGTTTTGTAGCTTCTGTAACAAGCTAAGCAGTTTTCAGATGTGTGAACATGATTGCACAAGGGTTTTCTAATCATCAATTAGCCTTCTGAGCCAATGAGCAAACACATTGTACCATTAGAACACTGGAGTGATAGTTGCTGGAAATGGGCCTCTATACACCTATGTAGATATTGCACCAAAAACCAGACATTTGCAGCTAGAATAGTCATTTACCACATTAGCAATGTATAGAGTGTATTTCTTTAAAGTTAAGACTCGTTTAAAGTTATCTTCATTGAAAAGTACAGTGCTTTTCCTTCAAAAATAAGGACATTTCAATGTGACCCTAAACTTCTGAACGGTAGTGTATATATATAATAAAATACATATTTATATATAGCTAGAATTCACTGAAAGTCAAGTATTTATATTATTCATATATATATATACCGTATTTCCTTGAATAGCCGCAGGGGCGCTAATTAATTTAAAACCTCTTCTCACTCCTGCGGTTACCAAAACCATGCGGAATGGGCAAGCATGCGCTAATTATTTTAAAACCTCTTCTCACTCCGGCGCTTACCTTATCATGAAAAGCACATTTAATAAAAAAAAACGTTATTATGATCTTACCTTTACTTGTAAATGAGTCCCATGCGCAGCTGCTTCTGATCAAAGGCAGTCTTTCTTATCTTTCTTCAGTTTTAAAAGTCTCTGGAGATATTCCTTTAATTATTACCTCCTGCTTCGATTGAAAGTCCAGTTTAGAAAACTGTTTTATTTCAGATATGTAATCCTCCATGGTAAAAGTGCAAGCAAACAATCGCTGCTCATGCTTGCTGCTTGTTGTCTTCTTCTGCAGTACCGGTCTCCTGCAGTACTGGTAGTCGCAAGAAGGATCACTAGCGCCCTCTACCACCAGGAGGCTGGAGTCATTTAATGACTCATATTTGACCCGGCGGAAGTGCCAAGCATGCGCTAATTATTTTGCAAAACGAGTTTGACCCGGCTGTAATTCTAGGAAATACGGTATATATATATATATATATATATATATATATATATATATATATATATATGAGAAATACTTGAATTTAAGTGAATTCTAGCTATAAATATACTCTTCCCCCTTAACCGCGCCCCCTAGAAGTGGCCGGGGAGAGGGCTTCCCTGCTTAGGCTGCTTCCCCCGCGACCCGTCCTCGGATAAGCGGAAGAAGATGAATGGATGGATGGAAGTTGAGAATGATAACTTTCAGATGTACTAAGGTCTGACATCTTTAGTAACTTTACCAGTGGCAGTAGCTACACGAAGAGAGCGGTAACTTGGTAAACTGGATGTGACACACTCACTGACTCTCTAATTGGTCAAATGGTTGAGGGCGGGGCATGGAAATGAAAACAATAACAAGATTGCTCGGCTGTAAATCAAAGTTTAAAATGAGCATATCCTGGCTGAACTGCTGTTATCAGTGATAGAGGGATTGGAAAAGAACATGATGTTTTAATGCCTTTTGACATATCAGGGCCATTTAATGATGACTTGACATGACACTATTACATATGGCACCTTTAAGCACACACACACACGCACACACACACACGCACACACACACACACGCACGCACACGCACACACGTTTACACGGCTGTAGAAAGACGCCATGGAAGGTGGGAAACATAATTGGTTGGTTTCTGCATCTTGCTCAAGGACACTTCCACATGCTCTCTGAGGAGTGTGTGGCTGATTTATGCAGCTTTGGCTTCATCGCAGGAGAAAAAAAGTCTGCAGGGGAATAAATTCCATCACTTTAAAGCAAAAGGTGCTATTTGGAATGCATAAAAGTCTGCGTCTATTTCTTGCTTTTTAACCGACACCAGTCAACAGTTTTTAGCTCTCATGGCCCCAGATTCTGCTTTTCTTTCATTCCTGGATGGACTTCTTGTCTCCCAGGCCAGAACATCAATAATCTGTCCTCCTTTCTTAATATTCTAGTCAACAACAACAACAATAGACCCCTGTGTGTCATTCCATGACAGTAAATTGTGTTCCACATTAGGTTAGTTCTACTAGTGGTGTTCCTCAAAGTTCCACCTTAGGTTAGTTCTACTAGTGGTGTTCCTCAAGGTTCCACCTTAGGTTAGTTCTACTAGTGGTGTTTCTCAAAGTTCCACCTTAGGTTAGTTCTACTAGTGGTGTTCCTCAAGGTTCCACCTTAGGTTAGTTCTACTAGTGGTGTTCCTCAAGGTTCCACCTTAGGTTAATTCTACTAGTGGTGATCCTCAAGGTTCCACCTTAGGTCAGTTCTATTCGTGGTGTTCCTCAAAGTTCCACCTTAGGTTAGTTCTACTAGTGGTGTTCCTCAAAGTTCCACCTTAGGTTAGTTCTACTAATGGTGTTCCTCAAAGTTCCACCTTAGGTTAGTTCTACAAGTGGTGTTCCTCAAAGTTCCACATTAGGTTAGTTCTACTAATGGTGATCCTCAAGGTTCCCCCTTGGGTTAGTTCTAGTAGTGATGTTCCTCAAGGTTCCACTTTAGGTTAGTTCTACTCGTTGTGTTCCTCAAGGTTCCACCTTAGGTTTCCTTTACTAGGGTGTTCCTCAAAGTTTCACTTTAGGTTACTTCTACTCATAGTGTTCAAGGTTCCACCTTAGGTTAGTTCTACTAGTGGTGTTTCTCAAAGTTCCACCTTAGGTTAGTTCTACTAATGGTGTTACTCAAAGTTCCACCTTAGGTTAGTTCTACTAGTGGTGTTCCTCAAAGTTCCACCTTAGGTTAGTTCTACTAGTGGTGTTCCTCAAGGTTCCACCTTAGGTTAGTTCTACTAGTGGTGTTTCTCAAAGTTCCACCTTAGGTTAGTTCTACTAGTGGTGTTCCTCAAGGTTCCACCTTAGGTTAGTTCTACTAGTGGTGTTCCTCAAGGTTCCACCTTAGGTTAATTCTACTAGTGGTGATCCTCAAGGTTCCACCTTAGGTCAGTTCTATTCGTGGTGTTCCTCAAAGTTCCACCTTAAGTTAGTTCTACTAGTGGTGTTCCTCAAAGTTCCACCTTAGGTTAGTTCTACTAATGGTGTTCCTCAAAGTTCCACCTTAGGTTAGTTCTACAAGTGGTGTTCCTCAAAGTTCCACATTAGGTTAGTTCTACTAATGGTGATCCTCAAGGTTCCCCCTTGGGTTAGTTCTAGTAGTGATGTTCCTCAAGGTTCCACTTTAGGTTAGTTCTACTCGTTGTGTTCCTCAAGGTTCCACCTTAGGTTTCCTTTACTAGGGTGTTCCTCAAAGTTTCACTTTAGGTTACTTCTACTCATAGTGTTCAAGGTTCCACCTTAGGTTAGTTCTACTAGTGGTGTTTCTCAAAGTTCCACCTTAGGTTAGTTCTACTAATGGTGTTACTCAAAGTTCCACCTTAGGTTAGTTCTACTAGTGGTGTTCCTCAAAGTTCCACATTAGGTTAGTTCTACTAATGGTGTTCCTCAAAGTTCCACCTTAGGTTAGTTCTACTAGTGGTGTTCCTCAAAGTTCCACCTTAGGTTAGTTCTACTAGTGGTGTTCCTCAAAGTTCCACATTAGGTTAGTTCTACTAATGGTGTTCCTCAAGGTTCCACCTTAGGTTAGTTCTACTAGTGGTGTTCCTCAAAGTTCCACATTAGGTTAGTTCTACTAATGGTGTTCCTCAAAGTTCCACCTTAGGTTAGTTCTACTAGTGGTGTTCCTCAAAGTTCCACCTTAGGTTAGTTCTACTAGTGGTGATCCTCAAGGTTCCACCTTAGGTAAGTTCTATTCGTGGTGTTCCTCAAAGTTCCACCTTAGGTTAGTTCTACCAGTGGTGTTCCTCAAGGTCCCACCTTAGGTTAGTTCTACCAGTGGTGTTCCTCAAGGTTCCCCCTTGGGTTAGTTCTAGTAGTGATGTTCCTCAAGGTTCCACTTTAGGTTAGTTCTACTTGTTGTGTTCCTCAAGGTTCCACCTTAGGTTTCCTTTACTAGTGTTGTTCCTCAAAGTTTCACTTTAGGTTGCTTCTACTCATAGTGTTCAAGGTTCCACCTTAGGTTAGTTATACTAGTGGTGTTCCTCAAGATCTTACCTTAGGTCAGTTCTACTAATGGTGTGGTGTTCCTCACGGTTCCACCTTAGGTTAGTTCTACTAGTGGTTTTCCTCAAGGTTCCACCTTAGGTTAGTTCTACTAG
Organism: Entelurus aequoreus; assembly: GCF_033978785.1. Lineage (NCBI taxonomy): Eukaryota > Metazoa > Chordata > Actinopteri > Syngnathiformes > Syngnathidae > Entelurus > Entelurus aequoreus. Next base: position 6,722,168 of record NC_084744.1, read on the forward strand.
TGGTGTTCCTCAAGGTCTCACCTTATGTTAGTTCTACTAGTGGTGTTCCTCAAGGTCCCACCTTAGGTTAGTTCTACTAGTGGTGTTCCTCAAAGTCTCACCTTAGGTTAGTTCTACTAGTGGTGTTCCTCAAGGTCCCACCTTAGGTTAGTACTACTAGTGGTGTTCCTCAAGGTTCCACCTTAGGTTAGTACTACTAGTGGTGTTCCTCAAGGTTCCACCTTAGGTTAGTTCTAGTGGTCTTCCTGAATGTACCACCTTAGGTTAGTACTACTAGTGGTGTTCCTCAAGGTTCCACCTTAGGTTAGTACTACTAGTGGTGTTCCTCAAGGTTCCACCTTAGGTTAGTTCTAGTGGTCTTCCTGAAGGTACCACCTTAGGTTAGTCCCACTAGTGGTGTTCCTCAAGGTTCCACCTTAGGTTAGTACTACTAGTGGTGTTCCTCAAGGTTCCACCTTAGGTTAGTACTACTAGTGGTGTTCCTCAAGGTTCCTCCTTAGGTTAGTTCTACTAGTGGTGTTCCTCAAAGTCTCACCTTAGGTTAGTTCTACTAGTGGTGTTCCTCAAGGTTCCACCTTAGGTTAGTTCTTCTAGTGGTGTTCCTCAAGTTCTCACCTTAGGTTAGTTCTACTAGTGGTGTTCCTCAAAGTCTCACCTTAGGTTAGTTCTACTAGTGGTGTTCCTCAAGGTTACACCTTAGGTTAGTTCTTCTAGTGGTGTTCCTCAAGGTCTCACCTTAGGTTAGTTCTACTAGTGGTGTTCCTCAAAGTCTCACCTTAGGTTAGTTCTACTAGTGGTGTTCCTCAAGGTTACACCTTAGGTTAGTTCTACTAGTGGTGTTCCTCAAGGTTCCACATTAGGTTAGTTCTACTAGTGGTGTTCCTCAAAGTCTCACCTTAGGTTAGTTCTACTAGTGGTGTTCCTCAAGGTTACACCTTAGGTTAGTTCTACTAGTGGTGTTCCTCAAGGTTCCACCTTAGGTTCATTCTACTAGTGGTGTTCCTCAAGGTCTCACCTTAGGTTAGTTCTACTAGTGGTGTTCCTCAATGTTCCACCTTAGGTTAGTTCTACTAGTGGTGTTCCTCAAGGTCCCACCTTAGGTTAGTTCTACTAGTGGTGTTCCTCAAGGTCCCACCTTAGGTTAGTACTACTAGTGGTGTTCCTCAAGGTTCCACCTTAGGTTAGTACTACTAGTGGTGTTCCTCAAGGTTCCACCTTAGGTTAGTTCTAGTGGTCTTCCTGAATGTACCACCTTAGGTTAGTACTACTAGTGGTATTCCTCAAGGTTCCACCTTAGGTTAGTACTACTAGTGGTGTTCCTCAAGGTTCCACCTTAGGTTAGTTCTAGTGGTCTTCCTGAAGGTACCACCTTAGGTTAGTCCCATTAGTGGTGTTCCTCAAGGTTCCACCTTAGGTTAGTACTACTAGTGGTGTTCCTCAAGGTTCCACCTTAGGTTAGTACTACTAGTGGTGTTCCTCAAGGTTCCTCCTTAGGTTAGTTCTACTAGTGGTGTTCCTCAAAGTCTCACCTTAGGTTAGTTCTACTAGTGGTGTTCCTCAAGGTTCCACCTTAGGTTAGTTCTTCTAGTGGTGTTCCTCAAGTTCTCACCTTAGGTTAGTTCTACTAGTGGTGTTCCTCAAAGTCTCACCTTAGGTTAGTTCTTCTAGTGGTGTTCCTCAAGGTCTCACCTTAGGTTAGTTCTACTAGTGGTGTTCCTCAAAGTCTCACCTTAGGTTAGTTCTACTAGTGGTGTTCCTCAAGGTTACACCTTAGGTTAGTTCTACTAGTGGTGTTGCTCAAGGTTCCACATTAGGTTAGTTCTACTAGTGGTGTTCCTCAAAGTCTCACCTTAGGTTAGTTCTACTAGTGGTGTTCCTCAAGGTTACACCTTAGGTTAGTTCTACTAGTGGTGTTCCTCAAGGTTCCACCTTAGGTTAATTCTACTAGTGGTGTTCCTCAAGGTCTCACCTTAGGTTAGTTCTACTAGTGGTGTTCCTCAATGTTCCACCTTAGGTTAGTTCTACTAGTGGTGTTCCTCAAGGTCCCACCTTAGGTTTGTTCTACTAGTGGTGTTCCTCAAGGTCCCACCTTAGGTTAGTTCTACTAGTGGTGTTCCTCAAGGTCTCAGCTTAGGTTAGTTGTACTAGTGGTGTTCCTCAAGCTTCCACCTTAGGTTAGTTCTACTAGTGGTGTTCCTCAAGCTTCCACCTTAGGCTAGTTCTACTAGTGGTGTTCTTCAAGGTTTCACCTTGGATTAGTTCTACTAGCGCTGTTCCTCAAGCTTCCACCTTAAGATAGTTCTAGTGGTGTTCCTGAAGGTTCCACCTTAGGGTAGTTCTACTAGTTCAGACTCGTGGACGTGTGGCCGCTAAAACAAGGTAGTTGATTGTCCCTGCTTTGTAGTCCCAAAAGGTTCCCCTCTGTGCTCCATAAACTTTAAAAAGAACCTTAGAAGTCTCCTGGTGTGCTGAGTCACCTCCAGTAAGTGATGTTTATCACTTCTATTTACCGCTAATTAAAAGATCTTTTATGACGTGCTTGCAAGGCTCAATCAGCCTTTCTAAGCAGCCATTCATTACCTCCACCAAGGACATTTTCAACACGTTTGAAGCCTGTGGCCCAAGGTTCTGCACAAACAGAAAGTGAAAGTGGAGGAAGGATGCTGAATGAGAAGTGACAGCAATGGAACTCAGCAGGATTTTTCTTCCATTTTCATTTCTCCAGCAGTTTGAAGCAAGCAAAATGGACATTTTGATATATTCTCCCCAAGGAAGTTTACAGGGGAGACAAAGGGTTCCCTCTTGAAGAACGTCTGAGGATCTATATTTGTTGTTTACAAATGATTAATGTTTACTAATAATACATGTTCCGCATTAAAGCCGCAACGGACTACAAGCCGCGCCCACCACGCGTTAGAAGAAAAATATATTTTCTCTATATAAGCCGCACTCACTAAATGCTGAAAGAAAAATACAATTCCCGCATATAAACCGCACCGGACTATAAGCCGCACCCACTAAACGCTAAAATAAAAATACACTGTCACTATATAAGCCTCACCGGGCTCTAAGCCGCACCCACCAAATGTCAGAAGAAAATTGTGTTTTCCGTATATAAGCCGCACCAACTAAACGCTAGAATAAAAATACACTGTCACTATATAAGCCGCACCGGGCTATAATCCGCACCCACCAAATGCTAGAAGAAAAATATATGTTTTGTATAAAAGCCACACTGGACTATAAGCCGCACCCACCAAATGTCAGAAGAAAGATATGTTTTCCATGTATAAGCCGCACCTACCCAATGTCAGAAGAAAACTATGTTTCCTGTATACAAGCCGCACCCACCAAATGCTAGAAGAAAAATATATATTTCTGTATATAAACCGCACCGGATTATAAGCCGCACCCACTAAACGCTACAATAAAAATATACTGTCACTATACAAGACGCACCGGGCTATAAATCGCACCCACCAAATGCTAGAATTTTTTTTCTTCTTCTGTATATAAGCCGCACCCACCAAATGCTAGAAGAAAAATATAGTTTCTGTATATAAGCCGCACCGGATTATAAACCGCACCCACTAAACGCTACAATAAAAATATACTGTCACTATACAAGACGCACCGGGCTATAAACCGCAGCCACCAAATGCTAGGAGAAAAATATATTTTTTGTATTTTAAGCCGGACCGGAATATAAGCCGCACCCACTAAACGCTAGAATAAGAATATAATGTCACTATATAAGTCGCTCCGGGCTTTAAGCCGCACCCACCAAACATTAGAAGAAAAATATATTTTCTGTATATAAGCCGCACCCACTAAACGCTAGAATAAAAATACACTGTCACTATATAAGCCGCACCGGGCTATAAGCCGCACCCACCAAATGTCCGAAGAAAAATATGTTTTCTGTATATAAGCCGCAACCACAAAATGCCTGAAGAAAAATATGTTTTCTGTTTATAAGCCGCACCCACCAAATGTCAGAAGAACACTTTTTTTTCTGTATATAAGCCGCACCGGACTATAAGCTGCACCCACCAAATGTCAGTAGAAAAATAAGTTTTCCGCATATAAGTCGTACCTACTAAATGCTGAAAGAAAAAAACAATTCCCACATATAAGCTGGACTATAAGCCGCACCCACTAAACGCTAGGTTTGAAAATATACTGTCACTATACAAGCCGTACACACCAAAATGGTATAAGAAAAATATATTTTCTGAATATATGCCACACCGGACTATAAACCGCACCCACCAAATGTCAGAAAAAAATATAAAAAAAATAAAATTATATATATATATATATATATGTGTGTGTGTGTGTGTGTGTGTGTGTGTGTGTGTGTGTGTGTGTGTACACACACGTCTTTAGAAGTGGTTACACAGAAGTACTACTTCCTTGAGCAGAGTACTGCATGGTCATTAGAAGTGATTAGATAGAAGTACTGCATGTGTTCCCACACAGCAGATGCCACTCCACTCCTTCCAAGTGGCACTAGTTGGGTGTGCAGGATGGTGTGGTCATGTGACACCACACCTCTAATGGCCATTTACAGCTTGACTTGCACGTGTGGGCATTTTCTACACATGGTGGTGTCTCCCAGCCCAGGGCCCACACAACAACACAACAACTTCTACACATGGTGGTGTCTCCCAGCCCAGGGCCAACACAACAACACAACAACTTCTACACATGGTGGTGTCTCCCAGCCCAGGGCCAACACAACAACACAACCATTTCTACAAATGGTGGTGTCTCCCAGCCCAGGGCCAACACAACACAACATTTTCTACACATGGTGGTGTCTCCCAGCCCAGGGCCAACACAACAACACAACAACTTCTACACATGGTGGTGTCTCCCAGCCCAGGGCCAACACAACAATTTCTACAAATGGTGGTGTCTCCCAGCCCAGGGCCAACACAACAACACAACAATTTCTACAAATGGTGGTGTCTCCCAGCCCAGGGCCCACACAACAACACAACAACTTCTACACATGGTGGTGTCTCCCAGCCCAGGGCCAACACAACAACACAACAATTTCTACAAATGGTGGTGTCTCCCAGCCCAGGGCCAACACAACAACACAACATCTTCTACACATGGTGGTGTCTCCCAGCCCAGGGCCCACACAACAACACAACAACTTCTACACATGGTGGTGTCTCCCAGCCCAGGGCCCACACAACAACAACAACAACTTCTACAAATGGTGGTGTCTCCCAGCCCAGGGCCAACACAACACAACATTTTCTACACATGGTGGTGTCTCCCAGCCCAGGGCCAACACAACAACACAACAACTTCTACACATGGTGGTGTCTCCCAGCCCAGGGCCAACACAACAACACAACAATTTCTAAAAATGGTGGTGTCTCCCAGCCCAGGGCCAACACAACAACACAACAATTTCTACAAATGGTGGTGTCTCCCAGCCCAGGGCCCACACAACAACACAACAACTTCTACACATGGTGGTGTCTCCCAGCCCAGGGCCAACACAACAACACAACAATTTCTACAAATGGTGGTGTCTCCCAGCCCAGGGCCAACACAACAACACAACATCTTATACACATGGTGGTGTCTCCCAGCCCAGGGCCCACACAACAACACAACATCTTCTACACATGGTGGTGTCTCCCAGCCCAGGGCCCACACAACAACACAACAACTTCTACACATGGTGGTGTCTCCCAGCCCAGGGCCCACACAACAACACAACAACTTCTACACATGGTGGTGTCTCCCAGCCCAGGGCCAACACAACAACACAAAAATTTCTACAAATGGTGGTGTTTCCCAGCCCAGGGCCAACACAACAACACAACATATTCTACACATGGTGGTGTCTCCCAGCCCAGGGCCCACACAACAACACAACAACTTCTACACATGTTGGTGTCTCCCAGCCCAGGGCCAACACAACAACACAACATCTTCTACACATGGTGGTGTCTCCCAGCCCAGGGCCCACACAACAACACAACAACTTCTACACATGGTGGTGTCTCCCAGCCCAGGGCCAACACAACAACTTCTACACATGGTAGTGTCTCCCAGCCCAGGGCCCACACAACAACACAACAACTTCTACAAATGGTGGTGTCTCCCAGCCCAGGGCCAACACAACAACACAACAATTTCTACAAATGGTGGTGTCTCCCAGCCCAGGGCCAACACAACAACACAACATCTTCTACACATGGTAGTGTCTCCCAGCCCAGGGCCAACACAACAACACAACATCTTCTACACATGGTGGTGTTTCCCAGCCCAGGGCCAACACAACAACACAACAACTTCTACACATGGTGGTGTCTCCCAGCCCAGGGCCAACACAACAACTTCTACACATGGTGGTGTCTCCCAGCCCAGGGCCAACACAACAACACAACAACTTCTACACATGGTAGTGTCTCCCAGCACAGGGCCAACACAACAACATCTACACCTGGTGGTGTCTCCCAGCCTAGGGCCAACACAACACAACACAACATCTTCTACACATGGTGGTGTCTCCCAGCCCAGGGCCAACACAACACAACATTTTCTACACATGGTGGTGTCTCCCAGCCCAGGGCCAACACAACAACTTCTAAACATGGTGGTGTCTCCCAGCCTAGGGCCAACACAACAACTTCTACACATGTTAGTGTCTCCCAACCCAGGGCCAACACAACAACTTCTACACATGGTGGTGTCTCCCAGCCCAGGGCCAACACAACAACACAACAACAACACTCAACTTGCACTAAGTGTTCCAAAATAAAGTATTTCATTAAACTGTCTACATAGAAATTCTCAAACTGTGGTACTGGTACTAGTACTGGTACACCAAACACTCACCTAATCAAATATTGTCATGTAGCACTTTTATGTTCCTATATACAGTGTTACTAATCAAACTATGTCATTTTACAGTGTACTTGCTGGATAAAAAGCCCTGTCTTGTTTTTAATGACTGCATATGCCTACTATGCCATTGTATTTTAATGTTGTCATTATGGTGATTCTTAATGAATACTTAGGTCTACTACACTACTGTATTTAATGTTGTCATTATGGTGGTACTTAATGAATACTTAGGTCTACTACACTACTGTATTTTAATGTTGTCATTATGGTGGTACTTAATGAATACTTAGGTCTACTACACTACTGTATTTAATGATGTCATTATGGTGGTACTTAATGAATACTTAGGTCTACTACACTACTGTATTTTAATGTTGTCATTATGGTGGTACTTAATGAATACTTAGGTCTACTACACTACTGTATTTAATGTTGTCATTATGGTGGTACTTAATGAATACTTAGGTCTACTACACTACTGTATTTTAATGTTGTCATTATGGTGGTACTTAATGAATAGTTAGGTCTACTACACTACTGTATTTAATGTTGTCATTATGGTGGTACTTAATGAATACTTAGGTCTACTACACTACTGTATTTAATGTTGTCATTATGGTGGTACTTAATGAATACTTAGGTCTACTACGCTACTGTATTTAATGTTGTCATTATGGTGGTACTTAATGAATACTTAGGTCTACTACACTACTGTATTTAATGTTGTCATTATGGTGGTACTTAATGAATACTTAGGTCTACTACGCTACTGTATTTAATGTTGTCATTATGGTGGTACTTAATGAATACTTAGGTCTACTACACTACTGTATTTAATGTTGTCATTATGGTGGTACTTAATGAATACTTAGGTCTACTACACTAATATGTTGTCATTATGGTGGTACTTAATGAATACTTAGGTCTACTACACTACTGTATTTAATGTTGTCATTATGGTGGTACTTAATGAATACTTAGGTCTACTACACTACTGTATTTAATGTTGTCATTATGGTGGTACTTAATGAATACTTAGGTCTACTACACTAATATGTTGTCATTATGGTGGTACTTAATGAATACTTAGGTCTACTACACTACTGTATTTAATGTTGTCATTATGGTGGTACTTAATGAATACTTAGGTCTACTACACTACTGTATTTAGTGTCATCATGGTGGTACTTAATGAATACTTAGGTCTACTACACTACTGTATTTAATGTTGTCATTATGGTGGTACTTAATGAATACTTAGGTCTACTACACTACTGTATTTTAATGTTGTCATTATGGTGGTACTTAATGCATACTTAGGTCTACTACACTACTGTATTTAATGTTGTCATTATGGTGGTACTTAATGAATACTTAGGTCTACTACACTACTAAACTAAAGTTAGAGAAGCACTATTGCAATGTAGTTGAGAAGTGAACCAGCAACCCCAGGTGTGATGCATGGCCCCCCGTGGCTCCTCCAATCAATGCCAACTTTACTCACAGAGTGATTATGCAAGACAATCTGGCTGGGTCGTCATTTAGATGCACACACACACACACACACACACACACACACACACACACACACACACACACACACACACACACACACACACACACACACACACACACACACACAGGTGTCTGTCATTATGACATATATGGGTAGTATTGTACATACGCAGTATTTGTACTTGAAAGCAGGTATTATAGTGGAATACTACACACTGATTATAGTGTAATACTACACACTGATTATAGTGTAATACTACACACTGATTATAGTGGAATACTACACACTGATTATAGTGTAATACTACACACTGTACTCAGGACACATGTGACTGTGAGAGAAGTTGATCTTCTTTCCATTGAAGCAAGATTCTGATTGGATAAGAATGACCTTGGATTTACATATTCTCACACTACAATACACACACACTAGGAACATGGAGGCATGTTGTCACCATCTGGTGTGCGTTACTAGCAGCGTGTATACAAGTACAAACTAGTTAGTACTCACAAGGAAGCAGGAAACAAAAGTACAAACTAGTTAGTACTCACAAGGAAGCAGGAAACAAAAGTACTAACTAGTTAGTACTCACAAGGAAGCAGGAAACAAAAGTACAAAGTAGTTAGTACTCACAAGGAAGCAGGAAACAAAAGTACAAACTTGTTAGTACTCACAAGGAAGCAGGAAACAAAAGTACAAACTAGTTAGTACTCACAGGGAAGCAGGAAACAAAAGTAAAAAGTAGTTAGTACTCACAAGGAAGCAGGAAACAAAAGTACAAACTAGTTAGTACTCACAGGGAAGCAGGAAACAAAAGTACAAAGTAGTTAGTACTCACAAGGAAGCAGGAAACAAAAGTACAAACTAGTTAGTACTCACAAGGAAGCAGGAAACAAAAGTACAAACTAGTCAGTACTCACAAGGAAGCAGGAAACAAAAGTACAAAGTAGTTAGTACTCACAAGGAAGCAGGAAACAGAAGACTCAGCATGTGTCTCAGAGGAAGACTGATCCAGCACTGAAGGAGGGCCCAGGTGCAACTAAACAGGACTAATTAAAGGAGGCACAGGTGTGCTGACAGGACATGGGGGAGAAAGTAAAGGTGCTGCAAAACACAAGAGAGCAAACAGGAAACACTGACAAAATAAGAGCACCAGGACAGGAAGTGGTTCCAAACCCAAACATGACCAGACTGTCACTGATGTGAACACATGTGAACACACAGGAAGTCAATAGTGCCAAACAACACATATACCTTAGTAAATATATATATATATATATATATATATATATATATATATATATATATATATATATATATATATATATATATATATATATATATATACTAGACAACATTACAACAAAACAAGACAACATTACCACAAAACAAGACGACATTACGACAAAACAAGACAACATTAAGACAAAACAACCAAGCAATATGACAAAACAAAAAAACGTTACAACAAAACAACACGACATTATGACAAAACAAGACAACAGTACAACAAAACAAGACAACATTAAAACAAAACTAGACAACATTAAGACAAAACAAGACAACATTACAACAAAACAAGATAACGTTACAACAAAACAAGACAACGTTACAAAAAAACAAGACTACATTACAACAAAACTAGACAATGTTACGACAAAACAAGACAACATTACAACAAAACAGGACAACATTACGACAAAACTAGACAACATTACAACAAAACAAGACAACGTTACAACGAAACAAGACAACATTACAACAAAACTAGACAATGTTACGACAAAACTAAACATTACAACAAAACAAGACAACGTTACGACAAAACAAGACAACATTACAACATTACAACAAAACTACTCAACATTACGACAAAATTAGACAACTTTACGATAAAACTTGACAACATTACGACAAAACTTGACAACATAACGACAAAACAGGACAACATTACGACAAAACTAGACAACATAACGACAAAACAAGAAAACGTTACGACAAAACAAGACAACGTTACAACAAAACAAGACAACATTACAACAAAACTAGACAATGTTACGACAAAACTAAACATTACAACAAAACAAGACAACGTTACGACAAAACAAGACAACATTACAACAAAACAAGACAATGTTACAACATAACTATTCAACATTACGACAAAATTAGACAACTTTACAATAAAACTTGACAACATTACGACAAAACTTGACAACATAACGACAAAACAGGACAACATTACGACAAAACTAGACAAGATAACGACAAAACAGGAAAACGTTACGACAAAACAAGACAACGTTACAACAAAACAAGACAACATTACAACAAAACTAGACAATGTTACGACAAAACTAAACATTACAACAAAACAAGACAACGTTACGACAAAACAAGACAACATTACAACAAAACAAGACAACGTTACAACAAAACTATTCAACATTACGACAAAATTAGACAACTTTACGATAAAACTTGGCAACATTACGACAAAACTAGACAACATAACGACAAAACAGGACAACATTACGACAAAACTAGACAACATAACGACAAAACAAGACAACATTACAACAAAACTATTCAACATTACGACAAAATTAGACAACTTTACGATAAAACTTGACAACATTACGACAAAAATAGACAACATAACGACAAAACAGGACAACATTACGACAAAACTAGACAACATAACGACAAAACAGGAAAACGTTACGACAAAACAAGACAACGTTACAACAAAACAAGACAACATTACAACAAAACTAGACAATGTTACGACAAAACTAAACATTACAACAAAACAAGACAACGTTACGACAAAACAAGACAACATTACAACAAAACAAGACAACGTTCCAACAGAACTATTCAACATTACGACAAAATTAGACAACTTTACGATAAAACTTGGCAACATTACGACAAAACTAGACAACATAACGACAAAACAGGACAACATTACGACAAACCAGACAACATAACGACAAAACAGGAAAACGTTACGACAAAACAAGACGACGTTACAACAAAACTAGACATCATTACGACAAAACTAGTTAACATTATGACAAAACTAGACATCATTAAAACAAAACAGGACATTATTACGACAAAACATGACAACATTATGACGAAACAACTAAAGATAGAGGGGGGGGTTACCCACATATGCGGTCCTCTCCAAGGTTTCTCATAGTCATTCACATTGACGTCCCACTGGGGTGAGTTTTCCTTGCCCGTATGTGGGCTCTGTACCGAGGATGTCGTTGTGGCTTGTACAGCCCTTTGAGACACTTGTGATTTAGGGCTATATAAATAAACATTGATTGATTTATTGATTGATATATACATATATATATATATATATATATATATATATATATATATATATATATATATATATATATATATATATATATATATATATATATATATATATATATATATATATATATATATATATATGTAACCGGTGGTCTTTTTCTCTGCGTTGTGTGGATTGTATGGAACACGACTGACACCATGGATTGCTCAGCTGCTGATAATGCACAATATACAATTGTCGTCAATAACTTTTTTCCATCGTCGAGCCCCTCCCCCATTATCTTAGACAAAAGGGCGTTACGTACAACAGTGAAATAAACATACCTGATAATACACAATATACAATTGTCGTCAAAAACTTTTTTCCATCCTCGAGCCCCTACACAAATATAATAATGAAAAAGATAGTGAACATAAATTCTTAACGTGACAATACAATGTCTGTCGTCGCATGTACGCCTACCTCTCCCGTTATCGTAGACAAAATGGAAGTTGGAAGGCGTGTCCAACGCATATAAAAAGACAGGTGTCACAGTAATTATTGCAGTAGGAGGGACAACGAGACAATGGTTCCACATTGACAAATCATCGAACAATATTCAGGTATTTACATGTAACTTACACATTTTGTGTAATTATAACAATTATAAAGCATTATATATTATATATATATATATATATATATATATATATATACATATATATATATATATATATATATATATATATATATATCCATGGCGACAAATAAACTATGTTTCTTACAAGTAGCATTATCACTGGAGGACGAGGAATAGCTTAACATGCTTCACTACACACCGTAGGAGGATAGAATAGCTCACCGGCGGCACAATTTAAACTAACGCCTTGGGTGGATCTACACCTGACATCCACTGTAATGATAGCAAGTAGTCGATACTACTATGATTACATCGATATTTTTTATCGTCACAAAATCTGTGATGGAGTCAGGAAGGTGGACATCTGTTGGCTGAAAACATTCAACTGTGAATGTTATGATGGAATATCAGCGCAGTGCTTTGATATCATGCCTGTATCTTCATGGTGGGCTATAAATATGACACACAAGCACTCATTCAAGCACAATGCAACAACAAACAGGGCTGAGTGAAGACAGGTTTACCTTTCTGGTGCTAAAGCGGTCTGACAGCTCTCGTTATCAGCGCTGTGTTCATGAAATCCTTCTTTTATCGCCGGGAAAACCAAACAAATGCGACATAAAAGATGATGCAATACAGTATCGTGCACAGGGACTGACTTGTACCTGCGTTTGGATGTGGCGATATTGTAGTCGGAGTATCAATACTGTGATTTTCACTCAGGACTAATACGCAATTATGGACGCTACAGCTGCTCACTGTCCGATTGTGACGTTTTAGAAGATGTCAGTCGTTGTGTTTTCACCGCTCTGTTGACTTTACTGTAACATTAGCAGATGCTATCTGTCCCCGAGGGGAAAAAAAATGCTGAAAAAAGGAATTTTCCAACAAGTCAGGGCTTTTCTTCCCGTCACTCACGCATAAATTAACCGACACGGTGCCACTACTGGAATCAGTCCTGGTACTCAACGGACATGTTTGGTACTTTTGTGGGTTTGTAATCAATGTTAATTATACAAACTCCATGTATTTTTTTATTTAACATTTAACACTGCGCTGAACATAAACGTGTATATCAAGTTGTGTATATAAATATATATATATATATATATATATATATATATATATATATATATATATATATATATATATATATATATATATATATATATATATATATATATACACACACAAATATACATATATATATATATATATATATATATATATATATATATATATATATATATATATATATATATATATATATATATGTATATATATATATATATATATATATATATATATATATATATATATATATATATATATATATATATATACATATATATATATATATATATATATATATATATATATATATATATATATATATATATATATATATATATATATATATATATATATATATATATATATATATATATATATATATATATATATATATATATATATATATATACTACCGTTCAAAAGTTTGGAGTCGCCCAAACAATTTAGTGGAATAGCCTTCATTTCTAAGAACAAGAATAGACTGTCGAGTTTCAGATGAAAGTTCTCTTTTTCTGGCCATTTTGAGCGTTTAATTGACCCCACAAATGTGATGCTCCAGAAACTCAATCTGCTCAAAGGAAGGTCAGTTTTGTAGCTTCTGTAACGAGCTAAACTGTTTCCAGTTGTGTGAACATGATTGCACAAGGGTTTTCTAATCATCAATTAGCCTTCTGAGCCAATGACCAAACACATTGTACCATTAGAACACTGGAGTGATAGTGGCTGGAAATGGGCCTCTATACACCTATGTAGATATGGCACCAAAAACCAGACATTTGCAGCTAGAATAGTCATTTAGCACATTAGCAATGTATAGAGTGTATTTCTTTAAAGTTAAGACTAGTTTAAAGTGATCTTCATTGAAAAGTACAGTGCTTTTCCTTCAAAAATAAGGACATTTCAATGTGACCCCAAACTTTTGAACGGTAGTGTGTATATATATATACAAATATACATATATACATACATTTATATACATATATATATATATATATATATATATATATATATATATATATATATATATATATATATATATATATATATATATATATATATATATATATATATATATATATATATATATATATATATATATATATATATATATATATATATATATATCAGTGACGTACAGTCACTGGAGGCAGGGGAGGCGGGGCCTCAAGTGCCATCATGGAAAGAAAAAAAATGCAAAAAGAAAAAAAATAAATTTAATTGTTATATGTATTCAGTGATTATACTATAAAGTTATTTTCCATTTAACTTCACCAGTTTTAGATTATTTTTATTCAAAATCGCTGAATTTTCACATTTGCCGTTCAAATACTGAGAAGAGACGATGCGGTGATCAGCAGCCAGTTGAGGCACGTCACTGCGTTGTGCCTCCACATGGATTGCGCAATGACTGGGCTAACTGCTGGCCTGCTGTGCAGTGAGAGCGTATTGCTATATGAATTATATTATACATTTCCATAGTTGAGTTAGCTGAGGTATATAATGTACAGTGTATTTTGTCAACAACTGTATGTGTGTCACGTATTTCTTGTGCTGAGCAATCATAAAACGGCTGCGAAGACACACTGGCTGAGGCTCGCAGTAATCCCGCCTCCTTGTGCCGGTTAATGCACCCCCGCCGTAGAATGCACCCCCTGACGGGAGTGTTATATCAACTAAAGCCCACACTTAAACTTTCCACGTGCAAGATTGAATCTATTTAAAAAAGTTATTTAATAAGAAGCCAATAAGTGCAAAAACAATTATGTTGGTGTTGGAGGAGTTGTGAATGACTGCAGGGCCACAACATTAGGTACACCTGCAGACTGCAGCACGGATTTCATATTTCATTCATTCACAACTCCTCCAACACCAACATTATTGTTTTTGCACTTTTTGGCTTCTTATTAAATACATTTTTTAAATAGATTCAATCTTGCACGTGGAAAGTTTAAGTGTGGGCTTTAGTTGATATAACACTCCCGTCAGGGGGTGCATTCTACGGCGGGGGTGCATTACCCAGCACAACAGCGGCGCATGGACTTCATTTATAAGTAAAGGTAAGACTATAATAATTTTTTTTTAATTAAATGTGCTTTTTTGTGTGCTACAGTTTGTATGTGTAAAGTGAAAGTTAAGTTAAAGTACCAATGATTGTCACGCACACACTAGGTGTGGTGAAATTTGTCCTCTGCATTTGACCCATCCCCTTGATTACCCCCTGGGAGGTGAGGGGAGCAGTGGGCAGCAGCGGTGCCGCGCCCGGGAATAATTTTTGGTTATTTAACCCCCAATTCCAACCCTTGATGCTGAGTGCCAAGCAGGGAAGAATGCTGGTATGAGCTTTTAAACCCTTGATGCTGAGTGCCAAGCAGGGAAGAATGCTGGTATGAGCTTTTAAACATAACCCGTTAACTGCTGCCAATCAAATGGTGAATAAGATACTCTTTAGGGTTCATATGTTTGTAAATCTGACTGTGATGAAGTCAGTGCCTCACCAGCCATGAACCTCACCGCACATCACTGGTATATATATATATATATATATATATATATATATATATATATATATATATATATATATATATATATATATATATATATATATATATATATATATATATATATATATATATATATATATATATATATATATATATATATATGTATATGAATGTATGTATATATGTATATTTGTGCATATATATATATATATATATATATATATATATATATATATATATATATATATTACGATTACCACAAAACAGGACAACATTACGACAAAACTAGACAACATGACGACAAAACTAGAAAACATGACGACAAAACTAGATAACATTACGACAAAACAGGACAACGTTACGAAGAAACACGACAACATTATGACAAAACAGAACAACGTTATGAAAAAAACTAGACAACATTACGACAAAACTAGACAACACTACGACAGAACAGGACGACATTACAACAAAAAAAGACAACATTACGACAAAACTAAACAACATTACGAAAAAACAGGACAACGTTATGAAGAAACAAAACAACATTACGACAAAACAGGACGTTACGACAAAACTAGACAACATTACGAAAAAAAGGACAACGTTATGAAGGAACAAGACAACATTACGACAAAACAGGACGTTACGACAAAACTAGACAACATCACGACAAAACAGGACAATGTTACGAAGAAACAAGACAACATTACGACAAAACAGGACAACATTACGACAAAACTAGACAACAGAACGACAAAACAGGACAACGTTACGAGGAAACAAGACAACATTATGACAAAACAGGACGTTACAACAAAACTAGACAACATTACGACAAAACTAGACAACATTACGACTAAACAGGACAACGTTACGAAGAAACAAGACAACATTACGACAAAACAGGACAACATTACGAAAA
The DNA here is from genome assembly GCF_033978785.1 of Entelurus aequoreus. Taxonomy (NCBI): domain Eukaryota; kingdom Metazoa; phylum Chordata; class Actinopteri; order Syngnathiformes; family Syngnathidae; genus Entelurus; species Entelurus aequoreus. The sequence continues at coordinate 6,739,019 of NC_084744.1, forward strand.
AACTAGACAACAGAACGACAAATCAGGACAACGTTATGAGGAAACAAGACAACATTATGACAAAACAGGACGTTACAACAAAACTAGACAACATTACGACAAAACTAGACAACATTACGACAAAACAGGACAACGTTACGAAGAAACAAGACAACATTACGACAAAACTAGACAACATTAGGACAAAACAGGACAATCTTACGGAAAAACAAGACAACATTACGACAAAACAGGATGTTACGACAAAACTAGACAACATTACGACAAAACAGGACAACGTGAAGAAGAAACAAGACAACATTACGACAAAACAGGACAACGCTACGAAGAAACAGGATAACATTACGACAAAACAGGACAACGTTATGACAAAACTAGACAACATTACGACAAAACAGGACAACATTACGACAAAACAAGACAACATTACAACAAAACTGGACAACATTACAACAAAACTAGACAACATTACGACAAAACTAGACAACATTACGACACAACAGGACAACGTTACGAAGAAACAAGACAACATTATGACAAAACAGGACGTTACGACAAAACTAGACAACATTAGGACAAAACAGGACAACGTTACAAAGAAATAAGACAACATTACGACAAAAACGGACAACATTACGACAAAAACGGACAACGTTACGACAAAACCAGACAACATTACGACAAAACAGGACAACATTACGACAAAATAGGAAATCATTACGACAAAACACAACATTATGACAAAACTAGACAACATTACGACAAAACAGGACAATGTTACGAAGAAACAAGACAGCATTATAACAAAACAAGACAACATTACGACAAAACTAGACAATATTACGACAAAACTAGACAACATTACGACAAAACTAGACAACATTACGTAAAAACAGGACAACTTTATGAAGAAACATGGCAACATTACGACAAAACCGGACAACGTTACGACAAAACTAGACAACATTACGACAAAACAGGACAACATTATGACAAAACTAGACAACATCACGACAAAACAGGACAACGTTAAGAAGAAACTAGACTACATTACGACAAAACAGGACAACATTACGACAAAACAAGACAACATTACGACAAAACTAGACAACATTACGACAAAACTGGACAACATTACGACAAAACAGGACAACATTAAGAAAAAACGAGACAACATTACGACAAAACAGGACAACGTTACGACAAAACTAGACAACATTACGACAAAACAGGACAATATTACGACAAAACTAGACAACATTACGACAAAACAAGACATCATGACGACAAAAAAAGACAACATTATGACATCAAGAGACAACGTTACGACAAAACTAGACAACATCACGACAAAACAGAACAAAGTTACAACAAAACAAAAGAACATTACAACAAAACTAGAAAACATTACGACAAAACAGGACAACGTCACGACAAAACAGGACAACATTACGACAAAACAAGACAACATTACGACAAAACAGGACAACATTACGACAAAACAGAACAACATTATGACAAAAGTAGACAACATTACGACAAAACAGAACAATGTTACAACAAAACAAAAGTACATTACAAAAAAACTAGAAAACATTACGACAAAACAGGACAACGTCACGACAAAACAGGACAACATTACGACAAAACAAGACAACATTACGACAAAACAGAACAACATTACGACAAAACAGAACAACATTATGACAAAAGTAGACAACATTACGACAAAACAGAACAATGTTACAACAAAACAAAAGTACATTACAACAAAACTAGAAAACATTACAACAAAACAGGACAACATCACGACAGAACAGGACAACATTACGACAAAACAAGACAACATTACAACAAAACAGGACAACATCACGACAAAACAGAACAACATTACGACAAAACAAGACAACATTACGACAAAACAGGACAACATTTTGACAAAACAAGACAACATTAAAACAAAACTAGACAACATTACGACAAAACAGGACAACATTATGAAAAAAGTAGACAACATTACGACAAAACAGAGCAACGTTACAACAAAACAAAAGTACATTACAACAAAACTAGAAAACATTACGACAAAACAGGACAACATCACGACAAAACAAGACAACATTACGACAAAACAGGACAACATTACGACAAAACAAGACAACATTACGACAAAACAGGACAACATTACGACAAAACAGAACAACGTTGCAACAAAACAAAAGAACATTACAACAAAACTAGACAACAATACGACAAAACAAGACAACATTACAACAAAACTAGACAACATTACGACAAAACAGGACAACATTGTGAAAAAAGTAGACAACATTACGACAAAACAGAACAACGTTACAACAAAACAAAAGTACATTACAACAAAACTAGAAAACATTACGACAAAACAGGACAACATTACGACAAAACAAGACAACATTACGACAAAACGGGACAACATTACGACAAAACAGAACAACGTTACAACAAAACAAAAGAACATTACAACAAAACTAGAAAACATTACGACAAAACAGGACAACATTACGACAAAACAGAACAACGTTACAACAAAACAAAAGAACATTACAACAAAACTAGACAACAATACGACAAAACAAGACAACATTATGACAAAACTAGACAACATTACGACAAAACAGGACAACATAACAACAAAACAGAACAACGTTACAACAAAACAAAAGAACATTACAACAAAACTAGAAAACATTACGACAAAACAGGACAACATTACGACAAAACAGAACAACGTTACAACAAAACAAAAGAACATTACAACAAAACTAGACAACAATACGACAAAACAAGACAACATTATGACAAAACTAGACAACATTACGACAAATTCCAAAAAAGTGCATTTTCCTTTACGTGTGTACGCACACAAGAGGATCATTGTGTTGTGTTATTGTAAATTGTATTTATTGACACGTTCACAAAATAAATAGTGCAGCCGGGAAGTGCACAGGAAGCATAGGGAAAGCTATGCACGTTCTGTACGGAGCAAAAAAAACAAAAAAATCGGACAATGACCCAGCATCTTAAGCATCCTGATTGGCAACCAGGAACAGGTGATGCACAATCAGCGACAGGTGAGGGAGCCATCGCTCTGACAGAAGTCACGGCAAAAAGGAAATGAACAAAAATAAGAGTGCTGGACAGGAAATTAAACAAAATACCAGAAAATGTGAGGTCATGAAAGTCCAAATATTGTTTTTTCGGTTTATTGCTGATGAAAAAAAACTGGACTCGTGATCTCATATTCTATATTTTGATGTGGGAGGAGGTTCTGTATGATCCCTCAGTCATGTTTTCCTTCTTGGCCAAATAACACCACACCATGATCCTCTTGTGTGCGTACACACGTAAAGGCAAATAAACTTGTTTGGAATTGTGTCCATCATTCACAATCCTTATGTAAGACAAGAACACATGTTTTTATTGCTGTGCATTCTAGATCGTGAATAAACACTAGCAAGAGTCAGCTAACAATAGAGCCAACGGGAGTTGCTCTATTCCGCCTATAACGCGCTGTAAAAAACCTACATCAATGTTTTAAAAATACACTGTAAGTATATATGTAGTATCTAGTAACATTCATAATAACATTTAATATTTACATATTTTGATCATGCTGTAAGTATATATGTAGTATCTAGTAACATTCATAATAACATTTAATATTTACATATTTTGATCATGCTGTAAGTATATATGTAGTATCTAGTAACATTCATATTAACATGTAATATTTATATATTTTGATCATGCTGTAAGTATACATGTTGTATCTAGTAACATTCATAATAACTTCTAATATTTACATATTTTGATCATGCTGTAAGTATATATGTAGTATCTATTAACATTCATAATAACATGTAATATTTACATATTTTGATCATGCTGTAAGTATATATGTAGTATCTAGTAACATTCATAATAACTTCTAATATTTACATATTTTCATCATGCTATAAGTATATATGTAGTGTAGTAACATTCGTAATAACATGTAATATTTACACATTTTCATCATGCTGTAAGTATATATGTAGTATCTAATAAAATTCATAATAACATGTAATTTTATCTGCTATATGATCCACTTTGTGCGCCGCTATATAATCCACTATGTGATCCGCTATATTGTTCACCGGGTAATCAACTTAATGATCCACCTATGTGATCCACTATAGGATCCACTTTGTGGCCCACGGTGTGATCCACTTTGTGATCCACTTTATGATCCGTGTTGCGACCGACTATATGATCCGCTTTTTTGATCCACTATGTGATTGACTTTGTAGTCCACTATATTATTCACTAGGTAATCAACCTATTCACCCACTATGTTCCACTATATGACCAACTTAATTATCCACTATGTGATCGACTTTGTGATCCACTACGTGATCCACTGTATTATTCACTAGGTAATCAACCTATTCACCCGCTATGTTCCACTATATGATCAACTTAATTATCCACTATGTGATCCACTTTGTGATCCACTATGTTATCCACTTTGTGATCCACTATATTATTCACTAGGTAATCAACCTATTCACCCGCTATGTTCCACTATATGACCAACTTAATTATCCACTATGTGATCCACTTTGTGATCCACTACGTGATCCACTATATTACTCACTAGGTAATCAACCTATTCACCCGCTATGTTCCACTATATGATCAACTTAATTATCCACTATGTGATCGACTTTGTGATCCACTATGTGATCCACTATATTATTCACTAGGTAATCAACCTATTCACCCGCTATGTTCCACTATATGATCAACTTAATTATCCACTATGTGATCCACTTTGTGATCCACTATGTTATCCACTTTGTGATCCACTATATTATTCACTAGGTAATCAACCTATTCACCCACTATGTTCCACTATATGATCAACTTAATTATCCACTATGTGATCGACTTTGTGATCCACTACGTGATCCACTATATTATTCACTAGGTAATCAACCTATTCACCCGCTATGTTCCACTATATGATCAACTTAATTATCCACTATGTGATCCACTACGTGATCCACTTTGTGATCCACTATATTATTCACTAGGTAATCAACTTAATGATCCACTATGTGGTCCACAATGCAATTCACTATGTGATCCGCTATATTATTCACTAAGCAATCAACTTAGTGATCCACTATATGATCCACTTTGTGTTTTACTTGGTGATCCGCTATGTGATTGACTTTGTAATCCACTATATGCTCCACTATTTTATTCACTAGGTAACCAACCTATTCACCCACTATATTCCACTATATGATAAACTTAATGATCCACTATGTGATCCAATTTGTGATCCACTATATTATTCATTAGGTAACCAACCTATTCACCCACGATGTTCCACTATATGATCAACTTAATGAACCACTATGTGATCCACTATATGATCAACTTAATGATCCACTATGTGATCCACTTTGTGATCCACCATATGATCTACGTTGTGATATGCTATATAATCCACTATGTGATCCACTATATGATCCACTGTGATCCACCATATGATCCACATTATGATCCGCTATATGATCCACTTTGCAACTCACAGTATGATCCACTATGCGATCCACTATATGATCCACTGCACGATTCACTGTGTGATCCACTTTGTGATCCACCATGAGATCCACAATATGATCCACTTTATGATCCGCTATATGATCCACTTTGCAGTCCACTGTATGATTCACTATGTGACCCACCATTTGATCCGCTATACGATCCACTTTGTGCGCCGCTATATAATCCACTATGCAATCCACTATGTGATCCGCTATATTGTTCACCAGGTAATCAACTTAATGATCCACCTATGTGATCCACTATATGATCCACTTTTTGATCCAATATATGATTTACGATTCAATATTACATTTAGTATCCACTCGGTAATGAACTTAATTATCCACAATATGATACACTATGCAATTCACTATGTGATCCGCTATATTATTCACTAAGTAATCAACTTAATGATCCACTTTGTTATCTACTATATGATCCACTTTGTGATCCGCTATATGATCCACTCTGTGATCTGATATACAATTCACTATGTGATCCACTATATTATTCACTAGGTAATCAACTTAATGAGCCACTATGTGGTCCACTATGAAATTTACTGTGATCCACTATATTATTCACTAAGTAATCAACTTAGTGATCCACTTTGTGATCCACTATATTATTCACTAAGTAATCAACGTAGTGATCCACTTTGTGATCCACTATATGATCCACTTTTTGATCCAATATGTGATCCACTATATTATTCATTAGGTAACCAACCTATTCACACACTATGTTCCACTATATGATCAACTTAATGATCCACTATATGATCCACTTCGCGATCCACCATATGATCTACGTTGTGATCTGCTATATAATCCACTATGTGATCCACTATACGATCCACTGTGTGATCCACTTTGTGATCCACCATGTGATCCACTTTATGATCCGCCATATTATCCACTTTGAAATCCACTGTATGATTCACTATGTGATCCACTGTGTGATCCACTTTGTGATACACCACATGATCCACTTTATGATCCGCTATATGATCAACTTTGCAACCCACTGTATGATTCACTATGTGATCCATTATGTGACCTAACCATTTGATATACGTTGTGATCCGCTACACAATCCACTATGTGATCCACTATATCAGACCTGGGCATTGTACGGCCCGCGGGCCGCATCCGGCCCTTTGCGCATCCCTGTCCGGCCCGCGTGAGGCCAATCATAAATTATAAAATAAATTTCAAAAAGTATCTATGTCGAGTGTGCAATACAACGGTGCTGCTTTTGTTTTGAAAAGCGTTATTTGTATTACTTCCGTGTGGACGTATGCGCGTGTGCGATTGTGAGTGAATTGAACGGCGCAATTACAAATTACAAAATAAAGTTTAAAAAACATCTATGTCGTGCGCGCAATACAACTGTGCTGCTTTTATTTTGAAATGTGTTATTTATGCCGTATGTCCGGGGGGAACCTGTGAGTGAAGGTGCATAGAGACCAGTGATGAGACGCTAAGAAAAGAAAAGTTGATGAGGAATGGCGTGTTTCCAACAAGAGATGGACTGCCAAGTATTTCTTTACATAAATTAATGGTAAAGCCGTGTGCTTAATGTGTGGTACACAGGTTGCTGTGTTTAAATATCATTTTAATCGCCACTACACGAAGAAACACGAGGGAAAATACCGGGATGTGTCTGATGAAGCGCGCGCAAGGGAGGCTGATGCGTTGATGGTAAAACTGCAAACCCAGCAATGACTTTGTGCCATATTTCACACTCCCAGAGATGCAGCCGTCAGGACAAGTTTCGTCATTTCTCACAAAAGCGCCAGAAAAAGTAAGGCGTTTTCTGACGGAGAGTTTATTAAGGAGTGCTTATTGGACTTTGTTGCGCTGATAATGCCCGGAGACATGGACTGATTTTTGCTAACTTTGGATGAGAGCTCTGATGCAGTCAATTAAAGAGACAACCACAGGTAATGACTTGTTCACAGAGGTAAATGCGTGTTGGGACAAGCTGGCAGGTGTGACAATCCAATCCACTTTATTTATATAGCACATTTAAACAACAAAATGTTTCCAAAGTGCTGCACAACAATATTACAAACAATATTCAAATATTATCCTTAGCTCCACCAATGACTGAATAAAAAGAAAAAACAATTACATATAAAACCAATATAAAAAACAATATAAAATAAATATGATTAAAAACTATTTTTAACAACAGATGGTTGTCCAAATCTGATGGGGAAAAATGTTGGATAATGCAGGATAAAGTGACCATCAAAAGCAATCTGCTTTTGTATAAAGTTAAGTTAGGTTAAATTAAATTATTATTATTATTATTAATTATTATTATTATTATCATCATTATTATTTATCTTACGGTATATCAAAAATAATATTGAGCAAAATTTAATTGAAATATTGTCGTGTGGCCCTCCAGCAGTGCTCGGGTTGCTTATGCGGCCCCCGGTGAAAATTAACTGCCCACCCCTGCACTATATGAACCACTTTATGATCCGCTATATGATCCACTTTGAAATCCACTGTATGATTCACTATGTGATCCACTGTGTGATCCACTTTGTGATCCACCATATGATCCACTTTATGAGCCGCTATATGATCAACTTTGCAACCCACTGTATGATTCACTATGTGATCCACTATGTGACCTAACCATTTGATATATGTTGTGATCCGCTACACAATCCACTGTGTGATCCACTACATGAACCACTTTATGATCCGCTATATGATCCACTTTGAAATCCACTGTATGATTCACTATGTGATCCACTGTGTGATCCACTTTGTGATCCACCATATGATCCACTTTATGAGCCGCTATATGATCAACTTTGCAACCCACTGTATGATTCACTATGTGATCCACTATGTGACCTAACCATTTGATATACGTTGTGATCAGCTACACAATCCACTATGTGATCCACTATATGAACCACTTTATGATCCGCTATATGATCCACTTTGAAATCCACTGTATGATTCACTATGTGATCCACTGTGTGATCCACTTTATGAGCCGCTATATGATCAACTTTGCAACCCACTGTATGATTCACTATGTGATTCACTATGTGACCTAACCATTTGATATACGTTGTGATCCGCTACACAATCCACTGTGTGATCCACTATATGAACCACTTTATGATCCGCTATATGATCCACCTTGAAATCCACTGTATGATTCACTATGTGATCCACTGTGTGATCCACTTTGTGATCCACCATATGATCCACTTTATGAGCCGCTATATGATCAACTTTGCAACCCACTGTATGATTCACTATGTGATCCACTATGTGACCTAACCATTTGATATACGTTGTGATCAGCTACACAATCCACTATGTGATCCACTATATGAACCACTTTATGATCCGCTATATGATCCACTTTATGATCCGCTATATGATCCACTTTGAAATCCACTGTATGATTCACTATGTGATCCACTGTGTGATCCACTTTGTGATCCACCATATGATCCACTTTATGAGCCGCTATATGACCAACTTTGCAACCCACTGTATGATTCACTATGCGATCCACTATGTGACCTAACCATTTGATATACGTTGTGATCCGCTACACAATCCACTATGTGATCCACTATATGAACCGCTGTGTGTTTCACTTTGTGATCCACTTTGTCATCCGCTATATGATCCGCTTTGCAACCCACTGTTTGATCCACTGTGTGATCTACTTTGTGACCCACCACAAGATCCACTTCATGATCCGCTATATGATCCACTTTGCAACCCACTGTTTGATCCACCATGCGATCCACTGTACGACCCAACATTCGATCTGCTATATGATCCACTTTGTGCGCCGCTATATAATCCACCGTGCAATCCACTATGTGATCCGCTATATTGTCCACCGGGTAATCCACGTAATGGTCCACCTGTGTGATCCACTTTGCGGTCCACTATATGATCCAACCCACTATGTGATCCACTTTGGGATCCACTTGAGTGGCGTCATCACATCATCCAAGCCGCTGAGGAGCAGATCACTGAAACAGCAACTCTCTCCCCACCTGAAATCCGTCTTCATAAAAGCCCACTCCCACTCCTGCACATACTGTAAGTCTTCATCATCATCATCATCATCATCATCATCATCATCATCATCATCATCATCATCATCATCATCATCACAGGGCTGACTGACAGTGATGGTGGTCACGTTGCAGCAGAAGAAATGTTTGGGGAACTAAAGTGAGGGTGGCGTGTGAATGAGTCGTGGATGTTTAGAGGAGTCAAGTGAGGATCACGTGTCATGCGTGGATCGTGGATCAATCACACTCACAATGCATCCATGATGAGGGAGTGTATGCCAATAAAGACGAAATGGATAGTTATGCATATTAATGTGACTTTATTGACTGAGTTGCGTGGAAATACGTGCGTGGCTGTGGTCGATAGTCATGAAAAAAAACCCACGCAATAATAATTAGCGGCTAATGAAGAATGTTAGGTTGAAACTACATTGACTAATGATTAAAGTGATGGGGGGGGGGAAATAAAATCCACTCACCCTGTGTCTTCGTCCACGGGAGACGGTCGCATTCCTCGGATGTTCGCGTGCATCCACTGTGCGCGTGTGGCGGGGGGGAGCGGGACACGCGCCGACGTGAGCGCGCCTCCCTGGCCGCGCCGAGACGCGTGTCCGCGTGCACGGAGGAGGTGTGAAGACTAATAAGCAGACACACACGCTGCTTATGCAATATTACATTATATATTAAATATTATATATTACATTGTGTCAAATATTACATTTTAATGTAATATTACATTTAATAAAATATTACATTTAATCAAATATTACATTGTATTAAATATTACATTTGGGGCGGTGTAGCTCGGTTGGCAGAGCGGCCGTGCCAGCAACTTGAGGGTTCCAGGTTCGATCCCCGCTTCCGCCATCCTAGTCACTGCCGTTGTGTCCTCGGGCAAGACACTTTGCCCACCGGTGCTCCCAGTGCCACCCACACTGGTTTGAATGTAACTTAGATATTGGGTTTCACTATGTAAAGCGCTTTGAGTCACTAGAGAAAAGCGCTATATAAAATATAATTGATTGATTGATTGATTGACATTTAATTAACTATTACATTTGATCAAATATTACATTTAATCAAATATTACAATTAATCAAATATTACATTGTGTCAAATATTACATTTAATCAAATAATACATTGTATTAAATATTACATTTAATTAACTATTACATTTAATCAAATATTACAATTAATCAAATATTACATTGTGTCAAGTAATACATGTAATCAAATAATACATTGTATTAAATATTACAATTATTCAAATATTGCATTCAATAAAATATTACATTGAATCAAACATTACATTTAATTATATATTACATTTAAAAACATTTACATTTAATCGAATATTACATTTAATCAAATATTACATTGTGTTAAATATTTACATTGAATCAAATATAAAATATAATATTAAAATATTATATTGAATCAAATATTACATTTAATTAAGTATTACATTCAATTAAATATTACATTTAATTAAATATTACATTTAATTATATTCTAAATTAAATCAAATATTACCTTTTAATTAATTATTACATTTAATTATTTTATAAATTTAATCAAATATTAAATATTACATTTATTAAAATATTGCATTCAATAAAATATTGCATTAAATCAAACATTACATTTAATTATATATTACATTTAAAAACATTTACATTTAATCGAATATTACATTTAATCAAATATTACATTGTGTTAAATATTTACATTGAATCAAATATAAACTATAATATTAAAATATTATATTGAATCAAATATTACATTTAATTAAGTATTACATTTAATTAAATATTACATTTAATTATATTCTAAATTAAATCAAATATTACATTTTAATTAATTATTACATTTAATTATTTTATAAATTTAATCAAATATTACATTGTGTCAAATATTGCATTTAATTAAAAATTACATTTAATCAATTATTACATTGAATTAAATAGTACATTCAATCAAATGTTACATTGTGTCAAATATTACATTTAATTACATTTTACATTTAATCAAATATTACAATTAGTTAAATATTACATTGTGTCAAATATTACATGTAATCAAATGATCCATTGTATTAAATATTACATATAATTAACTATTACATTTAATCAAATATTACAATTAATCAAACATAACATTGTGTCAAATATTACATTTAATCAAATAATACATTGTATTGAATATTACATGTATTCAAATATTGCATTCAATAAAATATTGCATTGTATCAAATATTACATTTAATTATATATTAAATTTAAAAAAAATTACATTTAATCAAATATTACATTGTGTCAAATATTACATTGAATCAAATATAAAATGTATTAAAATAATCTATTGAATCAAATATTATATAGAATCAAATATTACATTTAATTAAGTATTACATTTAATCAAATATTACATTTAACTAAATATTACATTTCATTATTTTCTAAATGTAATCAAATATTACCTTTTAATTATATTCTAAATGTAATCAGATATTACCTTTTAATTAAATATTACATTTAATGATATTATAAATGTTATCAAATATTACATTGTGTCAAATATTACATTTAATTAAATATTACATTTAATGAATTATTACATTGAATTAAATAGTACACTCAATCAAATATTACATTGTGTCAAATGTTACATTTAAATACATTTTAAATTTAATCAAATATTATATTTAATTAAATATTACATTGTGTCAAATATTACATTTAATCAATTAATATATTGTATTAAATATTACATTTAATCAAATACATTGTATTAAATATTACATTTAATTAACTATTACATTTATTAAAATATTACATTTAATCAAATATTACAATTAATCAAATGTTACATTGTGTCAAATATTACATTTAATCAAATAATACATTGTATTAAATATTACATGTATTCAAATATTGCATTCAATAAAATACTACATTGAATCAAATATTACATTTAATTATATATTACATTTAAAAACATTTACATGTAATCAAATATTACATGTAATCAACTATTACATTGTGTCAAATATTACATTGAATCAAATATAAAATGTATTAAAATATTATATTGAATCAAATATTATATAGAATCAAATATTACATTTAACTAAATATTACATTTAATTATATTCTAAATGTAATTGAATATTACCTTTTAATTAAATATTGCATTTAATTATATTATACATTTTATCAAATATTACATTGTGTCAAATATTACATTTAATTAATTATTACATTTAATTAAATAGTACACTCAATCAAATATTACATAGTGTCAAATATAGGCTCAGGAAAGCCTGGAGGTTGCTGAGACATAGGGCCCTGGTGGGCACAGTGGCAACAGGCCGTGCTGGGCTGGGAGCCTTCCCCCAACCTCACTATGAGAAGGCACAGGGTAAAGACAACCGTCAGCTAGTCCTGAAGGAGGTGCGTGCAGAGGTTGAGGAGGAAGGAACCAGCAGGATGGTGGGTATGCGGCAGCAGGGAGCATGGACAAGGTGGGAGGGTGCACTGGAGAGGAGGGTGACCTGGGGCCGCATTTATCAAGCGTCTTAGAGTGCCATTTTACACTTAAAGGCCTACTGAAAGCCACTACTACCGACCACGCAGTCTGATAGTTTATACATCAATGATGAAATCTTAACATTGCAACACATGCCAATACGGCCGGGTTAACTTATAAAGTGACATTTTAAAATTCCCGGGAAATATCCGGCTGAAACATCGCGGTATGATGACGTATGCGCGTGACGAAGTCCGAGTAACGGAAGTTATGGTACCCCGTAGAATCCTATACAAAAAGCTCTGTTTTCATTTCATAATTCCACAGTATTCTGGACATCTTTTGCAATTTGTTTAATGAACAATGAAGGCTGCAAAGAAGACAGTTGTAGGTGGGATCGATCGGTGTATTAGCAGTGGACTACAGCAACACAACCAGGAGGACTTTGTTGGAGCGCTAGCCGCGCTAGCCGCCGACTTCACCTTGACTTCCTACGTCTCCGGGCCGCCAAACGCATCGGGTGAAGTCCTTCGTCCTTCTGCCGATCGCTGGAACGCAGGTGAGCACGGGTGTTGATGAGCAAATGAGGGCTGGCTGGCGTAGGTGGAGAGCTAATGTTTTTAGCATAGCTCTGTGCAGTCCGGTTGCTAAGTTAGCTTCAATGGCGTCGTTAGCACAGCCTTGTTAACCATCGCCAGCCTGGAAAGCATTAACCGTGTATTTACATGTCCACGGTTTAAAAGTATTGTTGATTTTCTATCTATACTTCCCGTCAGGGGTTTATTTCTTTTGTTTCTATATGCAGTTAAAGCAAGATGCTATCACGTTAGCTCGTAGCTAAAGCATTTCACCGATGTATTGTCGTGGAGATAAAAGGCACTGAATGTCCATTTCGCGTTCTCGACTCTCATTTTCAAGAGGATATAGTATCCCAGGTGGTTTAAAATACAAATCTGTGATCCACAATAGAAAAAGGAGAGTGTGGAATCCAATGAGCCAGCTTGTACCTAAGTTACGGTCAGAGCGAAAAAAGATACGTCCATCGCTGCCTCTCAAGTCCTTCACTGTAACGTTCCTCATCTACGAATCTTTCATCCTCGCTCAAATTAATGGGGTAATCGTCACTTTCTCGGTCCGAATCTCTCTCGCTCCATTGTAAACAACGGGGAATTGTGAGGAATACTAGCTCCTGTGACGTCACGCTACTTCCGCTACAGGCAAGGCTTTTTTTTTATCAGCGAGCAAAAGTTGCGAACTTTATCGTCGATTTTCTCTACTAAATCCTTTCAGCAAAAATATGGCAATATCGCGAAATGATCAAGTACGACACATAGAATGGATCTGCTATTCCCGTTTAAATTAAAAAAAATCATTTCAGTAGGCCTTTAAGTCCTGAGAATTTGCGACATATAGTCCTACTCTCAAACTTAAGAATAAAAGCTATTCGTCAACTTTCTTAAGTCTAAGAATCACTCCTACTCTCCACGATATTTCAGAGACCTTCAGAGGTGTCTTAAGTGGTTAGGAGTTGCCAGCAGGGGATGGCACTGAGGCGAGAGAGACGTGCGCGAACGTTCAGGGAGCGGAAGGATGTCCTCGCTTTGTTTGATGACGAGCAGCTGATCAAACGGTATCGTATGATTTTTGTCACAGATTTAATAAGGGGCGTCATCTCATCAGCAACATCACGCGTTCAGTTTCAAATTAGTTGCCTAATTAATGAATTGGAAAGAAAAGGAAACATTTATTTTTGATTCATTGCCAATATTGTTTGTTTGTTTTGTATTATTTTGTAGTTTATTGTCAAAATATACACTCCCATTGTCCACTTAAATATTTCTAAGATATTTCTTTGTTCTTAGACAAGGGATTCCCTTCCGTGGTTGGTCATTTCTATGGACACAGAAATGACGTCACCTAAAATTCCGTTTACGGCACGTAGTAATGTCGTAATTCAGCTCTGAGTGTGACACTTAAAGACCTACTGAAATGAAATAGCAGATCCATTCTATGTGTCATACTTGATCATTTCGCGATATTGCCATATTTTTGCTGAAAGGATTTAGAGAACATCGACGATAAAGTTCGCAACTTTTGGTCGCTGATAAAAAAAAAGCCTTGCCCCTACCGGAAGTAGTGTGACGTCACCAGAGGAAGGACTGCTCACATTTTCCTATTGTTTACACCAGCAGTGAGAGAAATTCGGACCGAGAAAGCGACGATTACCCCATTAATTTGAGCGAGGATGAAAGATTCGTGGATGAGGAACGTGAAAGAGAAGGACTAGCGTGCAGTGCAGAACGTATCTTTTTTCGCTCTGACCGTAACTTAGGTACAAGCTGGCTCATTGGATTCCACACTCTCTCCTTTTTCTATTGTGGATCACGGATTTGTATTTTAAACCACCTCGGATACTATATCCTCTTGAAAATGAGAGTCGAGAACGCGAAATGGACATTCAAAGTGACTTTTATCTCCACGACAATACATCGGCGAAGTTAGCTACTGAGCTAACGTGATAGCATCGGGCTTTACTGCATATAGAAACAAAACAAATAAGTCCCTGACTGGAAGGATAGACAGAAGATCAACAATACTACCAAACTCTGGACATGTAAATGCACGGTTAATGCTTTCCAGCTTGGCGAAGCTTAGCAATGCTGTTGCTAACGACGCCATTGAAGCTAACTTAGCTACGGAACCTCGACAGAGCTATGCTAAAAACATTAGCTCTGCAACTACGCCAGCTCTCATCTGCTCATCACGACCCGTGCTCACCTGCGTTCCAGCGATCGACGGTACAACGAAGGACTTCACCCGATCACCGATGCGGTTGGCAGCCCGGAGACGGAGGAAGTCAAGGTGAGGTCGTTCGGCTAGCGCGTCTGCTATCCTCAAAGTCCTCCTGGTTGTGTTGCTGCAGCCAGCCGCTAATACACCGATCCCACCTACAACTTTCTTCTTTGCAGTCTCCATTGTTCATTAAACAAATTGCAAAAGATTCACCAACACAGATGTCCAGAATACTGTGGAATTTTGAGATGAAAACAGAGCTTTTTGTATTGGATTCAATGGGCTCCGAATACTTCCGCGTCAACCGTTGACGTCACGCGCAAACGCCATCATATCGAAACGTTTTCAGCCGGAAGTTTGCCGGGAAATTTAAAATTGCACTTTCTAAGTTAACCCGGCCGTATTGGCATGTGTTGCTATGTTAATATTTCATCATTGATATATAAACTATCAGACACCGTGGTCGGTAGTAGTGGCTTTCAGTAGGCCTTTGAGATTCAGTCCTACACTTCGCTGAAAGTGTGAGTAAGACGCTTGATAACTAACTTTTAAGTGCAGCTTTCAGCGAATACTTTCTTTACTCCTAAGTCAACTCTTAGCAAACTTCTTAGGAGTAATTCTAAGAAGCTTGATAAATACGGCCTCTGATCTGAGATCAGGCTGGCTGAACCACAGCGCATTAAGTTCATGGTTCAAGCTGTCTACGACGTCCTACCCAGCCCAGCCAATCTCCACCTCTGGGGCATGAATGACTCTCCAGTCTGTGTGCTGTGCTCCAGGAAAGGCTCGCTGGAGCACATCCTAAGCAGCTGCTCTAAAGCTCTGGGGGAGGGCCGCTACCGCTGGCGGCACGACCAAGTGCTGAAGACCGTTGCTGAAGCCATAGCTAAAGCTGTGGCCAAAAACAACAGCAGCAAGCAACAACTTGGCAAGAGGAGAGCAGCCACAGTCACAGCCCAAACCATCAGCCGGGCTCCTCACCGCAGCATTGGACTGGGATCTTCCAGTGGACTTGGGCAAGCAGCTCGAGTTTCCAGA
Organism: Entelurus aequoreus; assembly: GCF_033978785.1. Lineage (NCBI taxonomy): Eukaryota > Metazoa > Chordata > Actinopteri > Syngnathiformes > Syngnathidae > Entelurus > Entelurus aequoreus. The sequence continues at coordinate 6,756,095 of NC_084744.1, forward strand.
CTACGTCACAACAACTTCGTTGAGGCCAGACATCTTGCTTACATCAGTATCTTCACGGCAGGTGCTACTGATAGAGCTGACAGTTCCTTGGGAGGATCGCAAACGAGCAGAAGCGGTCAAAGTACCAGGAGCTAGTCCAGCAATGCCGCAGAGGAGCCCATTGAAGTGGGGTGTAGAGGCTTTGCTGGCCGCTCACTGTGCAAGGTGTTCACACTACTTGGCAACACAGGTGATGGGAAAAGGAAGGCCATCAAGACCACCATGGAAGCAGCAGAGAGAGCCTCTAGATCAGTGGTTCTTAACCTGGGTTCGATGGAACCCTAGGGGTTCGGTGAGTCGGGCTCAGGGGTTCGGCGGAGATCAGAACACACCCAACTCATTGTGTAAACACAAACTTCTCCCTATCGGCGTATTACGGATACGGCAACAGCTGACTGGTTTGCAGGTGTGTAATTTGTTGTGAGTGTAGTAGAATTTCTGACCTTTGAGCTATATTTCGTGTCTATCAAGAATGTCTGCTTGTTTCATTTATCTTCTCTTCTATACCATTGAAGGGCCAGATGTAGGACAAAGTTGAATATGGAGTCGCTCTGACCATTCTACAAAATGTTTTGATTGTCTAAGCATGACTAAGGGATTCAAGGATGTTGCAAAAGAAACATGTCGAAAACAACGGGACCTTGGGGCATGGGGAAACAGATAAAATAGCCAAGTGACAGGGGCTGAGTGAGATTGCTTGATTCTTGTGTCCTCCGGAGGACGTTTGTTTGTCTGCATGGGCAGCTCAATCCGACTATTACTTTTGACTATGGGTAAATAAACTTTTTGTACTAAACTCACTTCTGTTGCTGTTTAAGCTTCGGATAATCCACTACATGAGTTTATGCACTGTGTTGGTTTTGTTGTTTGAACAAGGTGATGTTCATGCACGGTTCATTTTATGCACCAGTAATAAAACATGGTAACACTTTAGTATGGGGAACATATTCACCATTAATTAGTTGCTTATTAACATGCAAATTAGTAACATATTGGCTCTTAACTAGTCATTATTAAGTACTTATTAATGCCTTATTCGGCATGGCCTTATTATAACCCTAACCCTCTAACCCTAACCCTAACCAAATACCTCTAAATTAAGTCTTTACTACTTAGAATATGTTCCCCATACTAAAGTGTTACCAAAAACATAAACCTTTGTCTTGAATTTGAAAAAAAACAACATTTTATTTTGCACAAAAGAAGGGTTCGGTGAATGCGCATATGAAACTGGTGGGGTTCCGTACCTCCAACAAGGTTAAGAACCACTGCTCTAGATGGCTTTGGATCAGGAGGAGCGAACTGTGGGCCAATGCTACTGGGACACAAGCTGGGGTCTGATCAACCCTAGCTGGGTCACCTGAGGGAGGGCGTATGATGTTGAAAGACCCGAAACCCCCGGTGATCTCAGACACATCACTGAGGATGTGTCCCAGTGCATCTGAGGATGTATCTTACAATCACATTTAATTACATTTTACTTTTAATCAAATATTACATTTAATTAAATATTACATTGTGTCAAATATTACATTTAATTAAATATTACATTGTGTCAAATATTACATATAATCAAATAACACATTGCATTAAATATTACATTTAATTAACTATTAAATTTAATACAATATTACATTTAATAACATTTTACAAATCAAACATTACATTGTGTCAAATATTACATTTAATCAAATAATACATTGTATTAAATATTACATTTATTCAAATATTGCATTCAATAAAATATTACATTGAATACAATTTTACATTTAAGTATATAGTACATTTAAAAACATTTACATTTAATCAAATATTACATTCTGTCAAATATTACATTGAATCAAATACAAAATATATTAAAATATTATATTGAATCAAATATTATATTGAAACAAATATTACTTTTAATAAAGTATTACATTCAATCAAATATTACATTGTGTCAAATATTACATTCTATGAAAAATTACATTTCATTAAATATATAATTTCATTAAATATTAAATTGTATCAAATATTACTCTGCGTCAAATATTACATTTAATCAAATATTACTTTGAATTAAATATAACATTTAGTTGAATATTACATTGAATCAAATATATAACATTTAATAAAATATGACATTTAATAAAATATTACATTTAATTAAATATGACATTTAATCAAATATTACATTAGATTAAATTATACATTTTATTAAATTATACATTCAATAAAATATTAAATGTAATCAAATATTACGTTTAATTAAATATTACATTTATTAAAATATGACATTAAATTAAATATTACATTTATTCAAATGTTACATTAAATTAAATATTACATTTAATCAAATATTACATTTAATTAAATATTACATTAAATCAAATATTACATTTGTCAATTATTAAATTTAATCAAATATTACATTGAATCAAATATTACAGTTAATCAAATATTACATTTAATCAAATATTATATTTAATTAAATATTACATTGTATCAAATATTATATTTAATTATATATTACGTCCTAGGTACGACATTAAATTGCATCCAACCTGGAGAGGGATGGGCGCCGCCAGGTTTAGATTGCCCAAGACACACCACATGATGACTACTGCATACCGGCTCGGTTGTCGCCCGGGTCAGCAAGGACCGCGCCTACAGTTGGCCACCAGAACGGAGGTGGAAAATGTACTACTGGGAAATTCTGCAGATTCCGCACTAGAGACAATTTAGTTGTGGGAACCTGGAATGTAAGGATACTAACTGCTGATGGGAAACTCGAAGAGCTAGCCCACGAAATGGCTCAATACCACTGGAATATCTTAGGCATCAGCGAGCTACGATGGAAAGAATTCGGTGAAACATCAACCGACGTAGGCCACAAGCTCTATTTCAGTGGCAAGGAAGACAAACACCAGCATGATGTTGGTTTCCTTGTTCACAAAGACATTACGGACACTGTCATGGGCTGCCGGCCAGTCTCAAGCAGACTCATTACCATTCGATTGAGAGCAACTCCAATTAACATCACCATTATTCAGGCCTATGCCCCAACATCCACGTATGAGGACAGTCAGGTGGAGGATTTTTAAGATGAAGTACAAGCAGTCCTAGATAAAACTCAAAAGAAGGACATCCTTATTGTACAAGGAGACTGGAATGCGAAGGTTGGAGAGGACGCTTACAACAACTGGAAAGAACAATGTGGTCCATACAGCAACAGCGAGACCAACGATAGAGGCCTAAGGCTCTTGGAGTTTGCCAGGTACAACAATCAGTTGCTGGTGAACACACTTGGCCCCCATAAGGCCTCTAGACGATGGACCTGGCACAGCCCCGGTGGAGAGTACCACAACCACATCGATTACATCTTGGTCAAGAAGCGCTTTCGCTCAAGTGTCAATACTGGCAGGACGCGCAGCTTTCCAAAAGCAGACATTGAGAGTGACCATGACCTCGTCCTGATGTCCTTTCGCCTTGGCTTGAAGAAGATCAAAAGCTCCAAGTGCACTAGAATGAAGTTCGATCTGGACAAACTGTGAGACCCTGAAGTGGCAGAAGTCTTCAAGGCAAGGATAGGAGGGAGGTTTGCACCACTGCTCATCTTAGGTGCAAAATAAATTGATGTCAATAGCCGAAATAACCGAAACAGCCACTGAGATCCTTGGCAAACCCCGCCCAAAGAAGAAACCTTGGGTCACTAATGAACTGCTAGACTTGTGTGACAAGCGGAGAGCCCTAACGAAGAGTAAGAACTCACCTGAAGGATCTGATGTTTATGGAGTAATCAATAAGAGCATCAAGAAAGGCATGCCGTCAGCAAAACAGAACTGGATTGAGGGAAAGTGCCAAGAAATAAAGAACAGCCTGAATGCCAACAACACCACCAAGAAGGCATATCAAACTGCTAAGGAGCTAACAAGAGCAAAACAAACCAGAGTCTCTGCAATCCAGAGCAAGACCGGTGAATGTCTAGCGGAAGAACATAAGATCCTAGACAGGTGGACATAATACTGCTCTGAGCTCTACAACCACACGGCAAGCGGAGATCCAACAATCCTGACATGTCCTCAATCCACAGAGGATGAAGATACACTCCCCATCCTCCGTGAAGATGTCGAGGCAGCAATCCGAGCACTGAAAAAAGGAAAAGCAGCCGGAGTGGACAACATCCCAGCTGAGCTCGTACAAGCAGGGGGAGAAGCCATGATCAGAATCAGAATCAGAATCAGAATCAGAATCGTTTTATTGCCATTGTTTGAGAACGGGTTCACAAACTAGGAATTTTTCTTGGTGCAATCGTGCAACATAAAACACATATAACACATATTTGGTAATAAAAAGAGCTGTAACTGAGCTATCAGATAGACTTAGAAGGAATTCAAGGAATTCAAGGAATTCAAGGAGCTACTGTTAGGAGTTATTGTTCATTTGCCTGATGGCCGAGGGGAAAAACTGTTCAGGTGGCGGGAGGTGTGGGTCTGGATGGAGCGTAGTCTCCTGCCTGAGGGGAGAGGGGAGAATAGTTTGTGTCCAGGGTGAGAAGAGTCAGCTGTGATCCGACCCACACGCCTCCTGGTCCTGGAGGAGAACAAGTCCTGGAGGGATGGGAGCTTGCAGCCAATCACCTTCTCAGCAGCATGTACGATGCGCTGCAGTCTATGCTTATCCTGGACTGTGGCGCCGGGGAACCACACTGTGATGGAGTAGGTCAGGATGGACTCTATGATGGCTGAGTAAAACTGCACCAGCATCTCGGTCGGCACCTTAAGTTTCCTCAGCTGCCGCAGGAAGTACATCCTCTGCTGGGCCTTCTTAATGAGGGAGCTGATGGTCGGCTCCCATTTGAGGTCTTGGGTGATGGTGGTGCCCAAGAAACGTAAGGAGTACACAATGGGGACGGGGGTGGGAGAGTCAATCAGGGTGAGGGGGGATGGTGGGGCTGTGACTTTCCTGAAGTCTATGATCATCTCCACTGTTTTCTGGCTGTTCAGCTCCAGGTTGTTGATCGACACCCTCACCATCCTCTGCAACAAAATCTGGCAGAGTGGTCAGTGACCTACATCATGGACCCAGTCACTTACCATCACACTTCCGAAAAAAGACAATCTCCAACTGTGCCAAAACTACCGCACCATCAGTCTTATTAGCCATCCCAGCAAAGTCCTACTGAAAATAATACTAAATAGGTTGCAACCCCAAGCTGAACTGATCATAGCTGAAGAACAGGCTGGATTTAGAGCAGGTCGGAGCACCACAGAACAGATTTTCAACTTGAGAATCATTTGTGAGAGACACCTGCAGCATCAACAACACCTTTACCATGTGTTTGTAGACTTTAAGAAAGCCTTTGACCGGGTATGGCATGATAGACTTAGACTTAGACTTCCTTTTAATTGTCATTCAAATTTGAACTTTACAGTACAGATAAGAACGCAATTTTGTTACATAAGCTCATGGTAGTGCAGGATAAAAAAGCAATAAGGTGCATGTATAAACAAATAAATAAATAAATACATTTATGGATGTATGTTGTATTGTCTTTTTTATTCCAGCGAGTTAATCCATTTTGGGGGGAGTTGAGGGGATGATTTAATTATGATGCGTTCAAGAGTCTTACGGTCTGAGGGAAGAAGCTGTTACAGAACCTGGAGGTTCTGCTTCGGAGGCTGCGGAACCTCTTTCTAGAGTCCAGCAGTGAAAACAGTACTTGGTGGGGTTGGGAGGAGTCTTTGCAGATTTTCTGAGCCCTGTTCAGGCAGCGGCTTTTTGCGATCTCCTGGATAGGAGGAAGAGGAGTCCTGATGATCTTTTCCGCCGTCCTCACCACTCTCTGGAGAGACTTCCAGTCTGAGGCACTGCAGTTTCCAGTCCAGACAGAGATGCTGTTGGTCAGCAGGCTCTCTATAGTGCCTCTGTAGAATATGCTGAGAATGGGGGGAGGGAGCTGTGCTCTTTTCATGCCACGCAAAAAGTGCATGTGTTGCTGAGCTCTTTTTACAAGAGCTCCGGTGTGTAGGGACCAGGTCATATTGTCAGTTATCTGCACCCCCAGGAACTTGGTGCTGCTTACTATCTCCACTGCTGTGCCGTCGATGTAGAGTGGAGCGTGGCTGGACTGGTGCTTCCTGAAGTCAACAATGATCTCCTTGGTCTTGTCGACATTCAGGACCAGGTTGTTGGTTCTGCACCATTCAACCAGATGTTTCATGATGCACTGTGGGCAACCTAACCTTGTCAGAGTCATTCAACATCTGTACAATAACGCTACCAGCGCAGTTCTCTACAACGGCGCTATTGGAGACTGGTTCAGGACAACAATTGGAGTGCGCCAAGGATGCCTTCTCTCTCCCATTCTCTTCAACATCTTTCTGGAGCGTATCGTGACGGATGCCCTAGCAGATCATGAAGGAACTGTCAGCCTTGGAGGCAGACCAATCACCAACCTTCGTTTTGCAGATGATATCGATGGGCTAGCTGGAGAAGAAAGAGAACTTGCCAGTCTAATTGAAAGGCTTGATACCACCTCCAGAGCCTGTGGAATGGAAATCCATGCTGAAAAAAACAAAATGATGACCAACAACAACAACAATGGCATCCGCTCAGACATCAAAGTCAATGGACAGGCACTGGACACGGTGTCGAGCTTCAAGTACCTCGGTGCAATCGTGTACGATGAAGGACCCAAACGGGAAGTCCTTGCCAGAAGTGCTCAAACAACTGCTGCCTTGGCAAAACTCAAGCCCATATGGAAAGACACACACATCAAAGGTGAGATTACTGCGCTCACTTGTAATGTCCATCTTCCTTTACGCCTGTGAAACATGGACCCTTACAGCACAGCTGCAGAAGAGAATTCAGAACATGGAGATGAGATTCTACAGAAGACTCACGGGTATCTCCTACACCCAACATGTCACAAACGACGAAGTCCGGCAAAAGATCAGCCAAGCCATCGGCCCACATGATGACCTGCTCTCCACGGTCATAAAGCGGAAAGTGAGGTGGTACGGACACATCACCAGATCCTCAGGCCTTGCAAAAAGCATCCTGCAAGGCACCGTACGAGGTGGCAGGAGACGAGGGAGACAAAAGAAAAGATGGGATGATAACATCGGAGAATGGACTCACCTGAAACTCACTGAGGCAATGAGAGCTGCTGAGGACAGAGAGGGATGGAGAGAGCTGGTCAACAGATGGTCTGTGGTGCCCCAACGACCCTCCGGGGTTATGGGATAGGTACAGGTTCATATTTAATTAAATAACAAATATTACATTTAATTATATATTACATTTAAAAACACTTACATTTAATGGAATATTACATTGAATCAAATATAACATTTAATCAAATATTACATTTAATTAAATGTAATATTTTAATGGAATATTACATTGAATCAAATATAACATTTAATCAAATATTACATTTAATTAAATGTAATATTTTATTAAATATTACATTTAATAAAATGTAATATTTTATTCAATATTAAATTGAATAAAATATTACATTTAATCGAATATTATATTTAATAAGATATTACATTAAATTAAATATTACATATATTCAAATATTACATTTAATTAAATACTACATTTAATCAAATATTACTTTTAATTAAATAATATATTAAATCAAATATTACATTTTTCAATTATTACATTTAATCAAATATTCCCTTTAATCTAATATTACATTGTATCAAATATTATCAAATATTACTTTTAATCAAATAATATATTAAATCAAATATTACATTTGTCAATTATTACATTTAATCAAATATTCCCTTTAATCAAATATTACATAGTATAAAATATTACATTTAATCAAATATTACATTGTATCAAATATTAATAGAGTAGAAAAAGTAAGAAATTTAAAATTTAGCAGTGGTCATAAAAGTTGTAGGGTTGTACAATGTACCAAACTCAGAAGCAGTGAAGTTGTCACGTTGTGTAAATGGTAAATAAAAAGAGAATACAATGATTTGCAAATCCTTTTCAACTTATATTCAACTGAATAGACTGCAAAGACAAGATATTTCATGTTCACTCTGAGAAACTTCTTTTTTTTTTTGCAAATAATCATGAACTTAGAATTTAATGGCAGCAACACATTGCAAAATTTGCATTTTTACCACTGTGTTACATGGCCTTTCCTTTTAACAACACTCAGTAAAGGTTTGGGAACTGAGGAGACACATTTTTGAAGTGGAATTATTTCCCATTCTTGCTTGATGTACAGCTTAAGTTGTTCAACAGTCTCCCTTCTCATATTTTAGCCTTCATATTGCACCACACATTTTCAATGGGAGACAGGTCTGGACTACAGGCAGGCCAGTCTAGTACCCGCACTCTTTTACTATGAAGCCACGTTGATGAAACACGTGGCTTGGCATTGTCTTGCTGAAATAAGCAGGGGCGTCCATGATAACGTTGCTTGGATGGCAACATATGTTGCTCCAAAAGCTGTATGTACCTTTCAGCATTAATGGCGCCTTCACAGATGTGTAAGTTACCCATGTCTTGGCCACTAATACACCCCCATACCATCACACATGCTGCCTTTTACACTTTGACCCTAGAACAGTCCGGATGGTTCTTTTCCTCTTTGGTCCGGAGGACACGACGTCCACAGTTTCCAAAAACAATTTGAAACGTGGACTCATCCCAGAACTACCAGCTGACTCGCCAACAAAGGGCCAACTACCAGCATGGTGAAAAGAAAATAGTTATGAAACCGAATTAAACCGATGAAATCTCCACGGCAACAGACTCCCGCCTGCCCCTGAACTCCGACATTTGGATCTGCGTTCTAAAAAGTGGAGTGTTGAAACACTACCGTGTACCGGCTGTGCAACACTTCTCTCCCGTCAACTCTCCAAGTATGACCTCATCCTCGCTGGCCTTTGCCAGTCGTGCTGGCGTGGAACCGGCGAGACCGCTGCCTTTTCCTCTGGAGTGGCTCGGGTGATGGGAGACGACTACACGGTGTCGACGTGAACGTTGTGATGCGTCTGCGAAATTAATACGCCGCCGTCTGCTTAAAATGATCAAAATATGTAAATATGACATGTTATTATGAATGTTACTAGATACTACATATATACTTAAAGCATGATCAAAATATGTCAATATGACATGTTATTATGAATGTTACTAGATACTACATATATACTTACAGCATGATCAAAATATGTCAATATTACATGTTATTATGAATCTTACTAGATACTACATATATACTTACAGCATGATCCAAATATGTAAATATGACATGTTATTATGAATGTTACTAGATACTACATATATACTTACAGCATGATAAAAATATGTAAATATTACATGTTATTATGAATGTTACTAGATACTACATATGTACTTACAGCATGATCAAAATATGTAAATATTGCATGTTATTATGAATGTTATTACATACTACAATTATACTTACAGCATGATCCAAATATGTAAATATGACATGTTATTATGAATGCTATTACATTACATATCTACTTAAAATTATCAAAATATGTAATCATTACATTTTATTATGAATGTTAGTACATTACATATATACTTAAAATGATCAAACTATGTAAATATGACATGTTATAATGAATGTTACTAGATACTACATAAATACTTACAGCATGATGAAAATATGTAAATATCACATGTTATTATGAATGTTATTAGATACTACATATATACTTACAGCATTATCCCAAATATGTAAATAGTGCATGTTATTATGAATGTTACTAGATACTACATATATACTTACAGCATGATGAAAATATGTAAATATTACATGTTATTATGAATGTTACTAGATACTACATATATACTTGCAGCATGATGAAAATATGTATATATTACATGTTATTATGAATGTTACTAGATACTACATATATACTTACAGCATGATGAAAATATGTAAATATTACATGTTATTATGAATGTTACTAGATACTACATATATACTTAAAATGATTAAACTATGTAAATATGACATGTTATAATGAATGTTACTAGATACTACATAAATACTTACAGCATGATGAAAATATGTAAATATCACATGTTATTATGAATGTTATTAGATACTACATATATACTTACAGCATTATCCCAAATATGTAAATAGTGCATGTTATTATGAATGTTACTAGATACTACATATATACTTACAGCATGATGAAAATATGTAAATATTACATGTTATTATGAATGTTACTAGATACTACATATATACTTGCAGCATGATGAAAATATGTATATATTACATATTATTATGAATGTTACTAGATACTACATATATACTTACAGCATGATGAAAATATGTAAATATTACATGTTTTTATGAATGTTACTAGATACTACATATATACTTACAGCATGATGAAAATATGTAAATATTACATGTTATTATGAATGTTACTAGATACTACATATATACTTACAGCATGATGAAAATATGTAAATATTACATGTCATTATGAATGTTACTAGATACTACATATATACTTACAGCATGATGAAAATACCTACATATTACATGTCATTATGAATGCTACTACAATACATACATACTTAAAATTATCAAAATATGTAAATACGACATGTTATTATGAATGTTACTAGATACTACATATATACTTACAGTATGATGAAAATATGTAAATATGACATGTTATTATGAATGTTACTACATTACATATATGCTTACAGCATGATAAAACTATTTAAATATTACAAGTTATTATGAATGTTAATAGATACTACATATATACTTAAAATATGATACAAATATGAAAAAATTACATGTTATTATGAATGTTACTATAATACATACAGTACATACTTACAGCATGATCCAAATATGTAAATATGACATGTTATTATGAATGTTACTACATTACGTATATACTTACAGCATGATAAAAATATTTAAATATTACATGTTATTATGAATGTTAATATATACTACATATATACTTAAAATATGATAAAAATATGAAAAAATGACATGTTATTATGAATGTTACTATAATACATACATACTTACAGCATGATCAAAATATGTAAATATCACATGTTATTATGAATGATACTACATTACATATATACTTAAAATTATCAAAATATGTAATCATTACATTTTATTATGAATGTTAGTACATTACATATATACTTAAAATGATCCAAATATGTAAAAATTACATGTTATTATAAATGTTACTAGATATTACATATATACTTACAGCATGATGAAAATATGTAAATACTACATGTTATTATGAATGTTACTAGATACTATATATATACTTACAGCATGAGCAAAATATGTAAATATTACATGTTATTATGAATGTTACTAGATACTACATATATACTACCAGCATGATGAAAATACCTACATATTACATGTCATTATGAATGCTACTACAATACATACATACTTAAAATTATCAAAATATGTAAATATGACATGTTATTATGAATGTTACTGGATACTACATATATACTTACAGTATGATGAAAATATGTATATATGACATGTTATTATGAATGTTACTACATTACGTATATACTTACAGCATGATGAAAATATTTAAATATTACAAGTTATTATGAATGTTAATAGATACTACATATATACTTAAAATATGATAACGATATGAAAAAATGACATGTTATTATGAATGTTACTATAATACATACATACTTACAGCATGATCAAAATATGTAAATAGCACATGTTATTATGAATGATACTACATTACATATATACTTAAAATTATCAAAATATGTAATCATTACATTTTATTATTAATGTTAGTACATTACATATATACATAAAATGATCCAAATATGTAAATATGACATGTTATTATGAATGTTACTAGATATTACATACATACTTACAGCATGATGAAAATATGTAAATACTACATGTTATTATGAATGTTACTAGATACTACATATATACTTACAGCATTATCCCAAATATGTAAATAGTGCATGTTATTATGAATGTTACTAGATACTACATATATACTTACAGCATGATCCAAATATGTAAATATTACATGTTATTATGAATGTTACTAGATACTACATATATACTTACAGCATGATCCAAATATGTAAATATTACATGTTATTATGAATGTTACTAGATACTACATATATACTACCAGCATGAAGAAAATACCTACATATTACATGTTTCTATGAATATCACTACATTACGTATGAACTTAAAATAATCAAAATATGTAAATATTACATGATAGTATGAATGTTACTAGATACTACATATATACTTACAGCATGAACCAAAATATGTAAATATGACTTGTTATTATGAATGTTACTAGATACTACATATATACATACAGCATGATTAAAATATGTAAATATTACATGTTATTATGAATGTTACAAGATACTACATATATACTTACAGCATGATCAAAATATGTAAATATTACATGTTATTATGAATGTTACTAGATACTACATATATACTTACAGCTTGTATATAAAACATTGTTTGAGGTTTTTTAGAGCACGTTATATGTGGAATAGAGCGACGTCCATTGGCTCCATTGTTGGCTGACTCTTTCTAGTGTTTATTAATGATTTAGAATGCGTAAAAATAAAAAACAAATGTGTTCTTGTCTCGCATAAATATTGTGAATGATATCGACTATTCCAAAAGAAGTCATTTAAGAGCCTAAATTGATGGTGCTCCTCACATGGATGCAATACAAAGTCTTTTTAGAACATCTCAGCCTTGACTTTCAGGTCTTGTCGGTATAATAGTTGTATATTCTTGCTTCTCTCTTGGTACTTCAAGCAGAAGTACTATTGTCTTCCACGCAGTATTGACAAGTGCACTTGTGTGGCCTTCACTCAACAAGTCTATACTTTAGAAGGAAACTACTTTTAAATGTTTTATTACAGAGCACCAGAAAAACTCATAAAAGTAATTATTTTACATTTTATCTGAATGTCATCAATCATGTAATTAAAGGGTCTGATCTACCAAGATCCAAACACCGTGTACAATCTACAAATAGTGTGTACTATTAGTGTGTACAATCTACAAATAGTGTGTACTATTAGTGTGTACAATCTACAAATAGTGTGTACTATTAGTGTGTACAATCTACAAATAGTGTGTACTATTAGTGTGTACAATCTACAAATAGTGTGTACTATTAGTGTGTACAATCTACAAATAGTGTGTACTATTAGTGTGTACAATCTATAAATAGTGTGTACTATTAGTGTGTACAATCTATAAATAGTGTGTTCTATTAGTGTGTACAACATATAAATAATAAGTTTTTTTATGGTGTACAATATATAAATAGTGTGTACTATTAGTGTGTACAATCTATAAATAGTGTGTACTATTAGTGTGTACAATCTATAAATAGTGTGTACTATTAGTGTGTACAATCTACAAATAGTGTGTACTATTAGTGTGTACAATCTACAAATAGTGTGTACTATTAGTGTGTACAATCTACAAAGAGTGTGTACTATTAGTGTGTACAATCTATAAATAGTGTGTACTATTAGTGTGTACAATCTACAAATAGTGTGTACTATTAGTGTGTACAATCTACAAATAGTGTGTAGTATTAGTGTGTACAATCTACAAATAGTGTGTACTATGTGTGTGTACAATCTACAAATAGTGTGTACTATGAGTGTGTACAATCTATAAATAGTGTGTAGTATTAGTGTGTACAATCTAAAAATAGTATGTACTATTAGTGTGTACAATCTATAAATAGTGTGTTATATTAGTGTGTACAATCTATAAATAGTGCGTACTATGAGTGTGTACAATCTACAAATAGTGTGTACTATTAGTGTGTACAATCTATAAATAGTGTGTACTATTAGTGTGTACAATCTACAAATAGTGTGTACTATTAGTGTGTACAATCTATAAATAGTGTGTACTATGAGTGTGTAAAATCTACAAATAGTGTGTACTATTAGTGTGTACAATCTATAAATAGTGTGTACTATTAGTGTGTACACTTTATAAAAAGCGTGTACTATTAATGTGTACAATCTATAAATAGCGTGTACTATTAGTGAGTGTGTGATCTACTACGACTGTGTGTACAGGGTAAAAGTGGTGTGGACCACCTTATTTAAATGAGTATTTAGTGTGCTAATCAGTAGCATGTCAATGGAAAACTCGTTATAAATTAGCACCAATTTAGCGCATTTTGGAAAAGTTGTACTCGCTTTGTTGGCATCAGAAAGTTGTAACTTTCCTCGAAGCAGTTTGGCTGCACCTGCTCTGAGTGCCGCTTCGGTGCTTGTTTCCCCGCCGAGTGTTTGAGCCGGTTTGACCAAATGTGACGTTCCAAGCTTACAAAAAGTGTCTGAAATCCGGCAGCGTTTGAAGGAAGGCGTGGTAGCACTGAAAGAAGTTGGTAAGTACCTTGAAAAGTAGCACCTTAGTGTGAATTATGAGATGACATGATGATGTAACATTATAAGTTGGCATGATGATGTAACATTATAAGATGACATGATGATGTAAAATTATAAGATGACATGATGATGTAACATTATAAGATGACATGATGATATAACATTATAAGATGACATGATGATGTAAAATTATAAGTTGGCATGATGATGTAACATTATAAGATGACATGATGATGTAACATTATAAGTTGACATGATGATGTAACATTATAAGTTGACATGATGATGTAACATTATAAGATGACATGATGATGTAACATTATAAGTTGACATGATGATGTAACATTATAAGATGACATGATGATGTAACATTATAAAATGACATGATGATGTAACATTATAAGTTGACATGATGATGTAACATTATAAGATGACATGATGATGTAACATTATAAGATGACATGATGATGTAACATTATAAGTTGACATGATGATGTAACATTATAAGTTGACATGATGATGTAACATTATAAGATGACATGATGATGTAACATTATAAGATGACATGAAGATGTAACATTATAAGTTGACATGATGATGTAACATTATAAGTTGACATGATGATGTAACATTATAAGATGACATGATGATGTAAAATAATAAGATGACATGATGATGTAACATTATAAGTTGACATGATGATGTAACATTATAAGATGACATGATGATATAACATTATAAGATGACATGATGATGTAAAATTATAAGTTGGCATGATGATGTAACATTATAAGATGACATGATGATATAACATTATAAGATGACATGATGATGTAAAATTATAAGTTGGCATGATGATGTAACATTATAAGATGACATGATGATATAACATTATAAGATGACATGATGATGTAAAATTATAAGTTGGCATGATGATGTAACATTATAAGATGACATGATGATGTAACATTATAAGTTGACATGATGATGTAACATTATAAGTTGACATGATGATGTAACATTATAAGATGACATGATGATGTAACATTATAAGTTGACATGATGATGTAACATTATAAGATGACATGATGATGTAACATTATAAAATGACATGATGATGTAACATTATAAGTTGACATGATGATGTAACATTATAAGATGACATGATGATGTAACATTATAAGATGACATGATGATGTAACATTATAAGTTGACATGATGATGTAACATTATAAGTTGACATGATGATGTAACATTATAAGATGACATGATGATGTAACATTATAAGATGACATGAAGATGTAACATTATAAGTTGACATGATGATGTAACATTATAAGTTGACATGATGATGTAACATTATAAGATGACATGATGATGTAAAATAATAAGATGACATGATGATGTAACATTATAAGTTGACATGATGATGTAACATTATAAGATGACATGATGATATAACATTATAAGATGACATGATGATGTAAAATTATAAGTTGGCATGATGATGTAACATTATAAGATGACATGATGATATAACATTATAAGATGACATGATGATGTAAAATTATAAGTTGGCATGATGATGTAACATTATAAGATGACATGATGATGTAACATTATAAGTTGACATGATGATGTAACATTATAAGTTGACATGATGATGTAACATTATAAGATGACATGATGATGTAACATTATAAGTTGACATGATGATGTAACATTATAAGATGACATGATGATGTAACATTATAAAATGACATGATGATGTAACATTATAAGTTGACATGATGATGTAACATTATAAGATGACATGATGATGTAACATTATAAGATGACATGATGATGTAACATTATAAGTTGACATGATGATGTAACATTATAAGTTGACATGATGATGTAACATTATAAGATGACATGATGATGTAACATTATAAGATGACATGAAGATGTAACATTATAAGTTGACATGATGATGTAACATTATAAGTTGACATGATGATGTAACATTATAAGATGACATGATGATGTAAAATAATAAGATGACATGATGATGTAACATTATAAGTTGACATGATGATGTAACATTATAAGATGACATGATGATGTAAAATAATAAGTTGACATGATGATGTAACATTATAAGATGACATGATGATGTAACATTATAAGATGACATGATGATGTAACATTATAAGATGACATGATGATATAACATTATAAGATGACATGATGATGTAAAATTATAAGTTGGCATGATGATGTAACATTATAAGATGACATGATGATGTAAAATTATAAGATGACATGATGATGTAAAATTATAAGATGACATGATGATGTAACATTATAAGATGACATGATGATGTAACATTATAAGATGACATGATGATGTAACATTATAAGTTGATATGATGATGTAAAATTATAAGATGACATGATGATGTAACATTATAAGTTGACATGATGATGTAACATTATAAGTTGAAATGACGATGTAACATTATAAGATGACATGATGATGTAACATTATAAGATGACATGATGATGTAACATTATAAGATGACATGATGATGTAACATTATAAGATGACATGATGATGTAACATTATAAGTTGACATGATGATGTAACATTATAAGTTGACATGATGATGTAACATTATAAGATGACATGATGATGTAACATTATAAGTTGACATGATGATGTAACATTATAAGATGACATGATGATGTAACATTATAAGATGACATGATGATGTAACATTATAAGATGACATGATGATGTAACATTATAAGATGACATGATGATATAACATTATAAGATGACATGATGATGTAAAATTATAAGTTGGCATGATGATGTAACATTATAAGATGACATGATGATGTAAAATTATAAGATGACATGATGATGTAAAATTATAAGATGACATGATGATGTAACATTATAAGATGACATGATGATGTAACATTATAAGATGACATGATGATGTAACATTATAAGTTGACATGATGATGTAAAATTATAAGATGACATGATGATGTAACATTATAAGTTGACATGATGATGTAACATTATAAGTTGAAATGATGATGTAACATTATAAGATGACATGATGATGTAACATTATAAGATGACATGATGATGTAACATTATAAGATGACATGATGATGTAACATTATAAGATGACATGATGATGTAACATTATAAGTTGACATGATGATGTAACATTATAAGTTGACATGATGATGTAACATTATAAGATGACATGATGATGTAACATTATAAGTTGACATGATGATGTAACATTATAAGATGACATGATGATGTAACATTATAAAATGACATGATGATGTAACATTATAAGTTGACATGATGATGTAACATTATAAGATGACATGATGATGTAACATTATAAGATGACATGATGATGTAACATTATAAGTTGACATGATGATGTAACATTATAAGTTGACATGATGATGTAACATTATAAGATGACATGATGATGTAACATTATAAGATGACATGAAGATGTAACATTATAAGTTGACATGATGATGTAACATTATAAGTTGACATGATGATGTAACATTATAAGATGACATGATGATGTAAAATAATAAGATGACATGATGATGTAACATTATAAGTTGACATGATGATGTAACATTATAAGATGACATGATGATGTAAAATAATAAGTTGACATGATGATGTAACATTATAAGATGACATGATGATGTAACATTATAAGATGACATGATGATATAACATTATAAGATGACATGATGATGTAAAATTATAAGTTGGCATGATGATGTAACATTATAAGATGACATGATGATGTAAAATTATAAGATGACATGATGATGTAAAATTATAAGATGACATGATGATGTAACATTATAAGATGACATGATGATGTAACATTATAAGATGACATGATGATGTAACATTATAAGTTGACATGATGATGTAAAATTATAAGATGACATGATGATGTAACATTATAAGTTGACATGATGATGTAACATTATAAGTTGAAATGATGATGTAACATTATAAGATGACATGATGATGTAACATTATAAGATGACATGATGATGTAACATTATAAGATGACATGATGATGTAACATTATAAGATGACATGATGATGTAACATTATAAGTTGACATGATGATGTAACATTATAAGATGACATGATGATGTAACATTATAAGATGACATGAAGATGTAACATTATAAGTTGACATGATGATGTAACATTATAAGTTGACATGATGATGTAACATTATAAGATGACATGATGATGTAAAATAATAAGATGACATGATGATGTAACATTATAAGTTGACATGATGATGTAACATTATAAGATGACATGATGATGTAAAATAATAAGTTGACATGATGATGTAACATTATAAGATGACATGATGATGTAACATTATAAGATGACATGATGATATAACATTATAAGATGACATGATGATGTAAAATTATAAGTTGGCATGATGATGTAACATTATAAGATGACATGATGATGTAAAATTATAAGATGACATGATGATGTAAAATTATAAGATGACATGATGATGTAACATTATAAGATGACATGATGATGTAACATTATAAGATGACATGATGATGTAACATTATAAGTTGACATGATGATGTAAAATTATAAGATGACATGATGATGTAACATTATAAGTTGACATGATGATGTAACATTATAAGTTGAAATGATGATGTAACATTATAAGATGACATGATGATGTAACATTATAAGATGACATGATGATGTAACATTATAAGATGACATGATGATGTAACATTATAAGATGACATGATGATGTAACATTATAAGTTGACATGATGATGTAACATTATAAGTTGACATGATGATGTAACATTATAAGATGACATGATGATGTAACATTATAAGTTGACATGATGATGTAACATTATAAGATGACATGATGATGTAACATTATAAAATGACATGATGATGTAACATTATAAGTTGACATGATGATGTAACATTATAAGATGACATGATGATGTAACATTATAAGATGACATGATGATGTAACATTATAAGTTGACATGATGATGTAACATTATAAGTTGACATGATGATGTAACATTATAAGATGACATGATGATGTAACATTATAAGTTGACATGATGATGTAACATTATAAGATGACATGATGATGTAAAATTATAAGATGACATGATGATGTAACATTATAAGATGACATGATGATGTAAAATTATAAGATGAAATGATGATGTAACATTATAAGATGACATGATGATGTAACATTATAAGATGACATGATGATGTAACATAATAAGATGACATGATGATGTAACATTATAAGATGACATGATGATGTAACATAATAAGATGACATGATGATGTAACATTATAAGATGACATGATGATGTAACATTATAAGATGACATGCTGATGTAAAATTATAAGATGACATGATGATGTAACATTATAAGATGACATGATGATGTAACATTATAAGATGACATGATTATGTAACATTATAAGATGACATGATGATGTAACATTATAAGTTGACATGATGATGTAACATTATAAAATGACATGATGATGTAACATTATAAGTTGACATGATGATGTAACATTATAAGATGACATGATGATGTAACATTATAAGATGACATGATGATGTAACATTATAAGTTGACATGATGATATAACATTATAAAATGACATGATGATGTAACATTATAAGTTGACATGATGATGTAACATTATAAGATGACATGATGATGTCACATTATAAGTTGACATGATGATGTAACATTATAAGTTGACATGATGATGTAACATTATAAGTTGACATGATGATGTAACATTATAAGATGACATGATGATGTAACATTATAAGATGACATGAAGATGTAACATTATAAGTTGACATGATGATGTAACATTATAAGTTGACATGATGATGTAACATTATAAGATGACATGATGATGTAAAATAATAAGATGACATGATGATGTAACATTATAAGTTGACATGATGATGTAACATTATAAGATGACATGATGATGTAAAATAATAAGTTGACATGATGATGTAACATTATAAGATGACATGATGATGTAACATTATAAGATGACATGATGATATAACATTATAAGATGACATGATGATGTAAAATTATAAGTTGGCATGATGATGTAACATTATAAGATGACATGATGATGTAAAATTATAAGATGACATGATGATGTAAAATTATAAGATGACATGATGATGTAACATTATAAGATGACATGATGATGTAACATTATAAGATGACATGATGATGTAACATTATAAGTTGACATGATGATGTAAAATTATAAGATGACATGATGATGTAACATTATAAGTTGACATGATGATGTAACATTATAAGTTGAAATGATGATGTAACATTATAAGATGACATGATGATGTAACATTATAAGATGACATGATGATGTAACATTATAAGATGACATGATGATGTAACATTATAAGATGACATGATGATGTAACATTATAAGTTGACATGATGATGTAACATTATAAGATGACATGATGATGTAACATTATAAGATGACATGAAGATGTAACATTATAAGTTGACATGATGATGTAACATTATAAGTTGACATGATGATGTAACATTATAAGATGACATGATGATGTAAAATAATAAGATGACATGATGATGTAACATTATAAGTTGACATGATGATGTAACATTATAAGATGACATGATGATGTAAAATAATAAGTTGACATGATGATGTAACATTATAAGATGACATGATGATGTAACATTATAAGATGACATGATGATATAACATTATAAGATGACATGATGATGTAAAATTATAAGTTGGCATGATGATGTAACATTATAAGATGACATGATGATGTAAAATTATAAGATGACATGATGATGTAAAATTATAAGATGACATGATGATGTAACATTATAAGATGACATGATGATGTAACATTATAAGATGACATGATGATGTAACATTATAAGTTGACATGATGATGTAAAATTATAAGATGACATGATGATGTAACATTATAAGTTGACATGATGATGTAACATTATAAGTTGAAATGATGATGTAACATTATAAGATGACATGATGATGTAACATTATAAGATGACATGATGATGTAACATTATAAGATGACATGATGATGTAACATTATAAGATGACATGATGATGTAACATTATAAGTTGACATGATGATGTAACATTATAAGTTGACATGATGATGTAACATTATAAGATGACATGATGATGTAACATTATAAGTTGACATGATGATGTAACATTATAAGATGACATGATGATGTAACATTATAAAATGACATGATGATGTAACATTATAAGTTGACATGATGATGTAACATTATAAGATGACATGATGATGTAACATTATAAGATGACATGATGATGTAACATTATAAGTTGACATGATGATGTAACATTATAAGTTGACATGATGATGTAACATTATAAGATGACATGATGATGTAACATTATAAGTTGACATGATGATGTAACATTATAAGATGACATGATGATGTAAAATTATAAGATGACATGATGATGTAACATTATAAGATGACATGATGATGTAAAATTATAAGATGAAATGATGATGTAACATTATAAGATGACATGATGATGTAACATTATAAGATGACATGATGATGTAACATAATAAGATGACATGATGATGTAACATTATAAGATGACATGATGATGTAACATAATAAGATGACATGATGATGTAACATTATAAGATGACATGATGATGTAACATTATAAGATGACATGCTGATGTAAAATTATAAGATGACATGATGATGTAACATTATAAGATGACATGATGATGTAACATTATAAGATGACATGATTATGTAACATTATAAGATGACATGATGATGTAACATTATAAGTTGACATGATGATGTAACATTATAAAATGACATGATGATGTAACATTATAAGTTGACATGATGATGTAACATTATAAGATGACATGATGATGTAACATTATAAGATGACATGATGATGTAACATTATAAGTTGACATGATGATATAACATTATAAAATGACATGATGATGTAACATTATAAGTTGACATGATGATGTAACATTATAAGATGACATGATGATGTAACATTATAAGTTGACATGATGATGTAACATTATAAGTTGACATGATGATGTAACATTATAAGATGACATGATGATGTAACATTATAAGTTGACATGATGATGTAACATTATAAGATGACATGATGATGTAACATTATAAGATGACATGATGATGTAACATTATAAGATGACATGATGATGTAACATTATAAGATGACATGATGATATAACATTATAAGATGACATGATGATGTAAAATTATAAGTTGGCATGATGATGTAAAATTATAAGATGACATGATGATGTAAAATTATAAGATGACATGATGATGTAAAATTATAAGATGACATGATGATGTAACATTATAAGATGACATGATGATGTAACATTATAAGATGACATGATGATGTAACATTATAAGTTGACATGATGATGTAAAATTATAAGATGACATGATGATGTAACATTATAAGTTGACATGATGATGTAACATTATAAGTTGAAATGATGATGTAACATTATAAGATGACATGATGATGTAACATTATAAGATGACATGATGATGTAACATTATAAGATGACATGATGATGTAACATTATAAGATGACATGATGATGTAACATTATAAGTTGACATGATGATGTAACATTATAAGTTGACATGATGATGTAACATTATAAGATGACATGATGATGTAACATTATAAGTTGACATGATGATGTAACATTATAAGATGACATGATGATGTAACATAATAAAATGACATGATGATGTAACATTATAAGTTGACATGATGATGTAACATTATAAGATGACATGATGATGTAACATTATAAGATGACATGATGATGTAACATTATAAGTTGACATGATGATGTAACATTATAAGTTGACATGATGATGTAACATTATAAGATGACATGATGATGTAACATTATAAGATGACATGAAGATGTAACATTATAAGTTGACATGATGATGTAACATTATAAGTTGACATGATGATGTAACATTATAAGATGACATGATGATGTAAAATAATAAGATGACATGATGATGTAACATTATAAGTTGACATGATGATGTAACATTATAAGATGACATGATGATGTAAAATAATAAGTTGACATGATGATGTAACATTATAAGATGACATGATGATGTAAAATAATAAGATGACATGATGATGTAACATTATAAGTTGACATGATGATGTAACATTATAAGATGACATGATGATGTAAAATTATAAGTTGACATGATGATGTAACATTATAAGATGACATGATGATGTAAAATTATAAGATGAAATGATGATGTAACATTATAAGATGACATGATGATGTAACATTATAAGATGACATGATGATGTAACATAATAAGATGACATGATGATGTAACATTATAAGATGACATGATGATGTAACATAATAAGATGACATGATGATGTAACATATAAGATGACATGATGATGTAACATTATAAGATGACATGCTGATGTAAAATTATAAGATGACATGATGATGTAACATTATAAGTTGACATGATGATGTAACATTATAAGTTGACATGATGATGTAACATTATAAGATGACATGATGATGTAACATTATAAGATGACATGATGATGTAACATTATAAGATGACATGATGATGTAACATTATAAGATGACATGATGATATAACATTATAAGATGACATGATGATGTAAAATTATAAGTTGGCATGATGATGTAACATTATAAGATGACATGATGATGTAAAATTATAAGATGACATGATGATGTAAAATTATAAGATGACATGATGATGTAACATTATAAGATGACATGATGATGTAACATTATAAGATGACATGATGATGTAACATTATAAGTTGACATGATGATGTAAAATTATAAGATGACATGATGATGTAACATTATAAGTTGACATGATGATGTAACATTATAAGTTGAAATGATGATGTAACATTATAAGATGACATGATGATGTAACATTATAAGATGACATGATGATGTAACATTATAAGATGACATGATGATGTAACATTATAAGAAGACATGATGATGTAACATTATAAGTTGACATGATGATGTAACATTATAAGTTGACATGATGATGTAACATTATAAGATGACATGATGATGTAACATTATAAGTTGACATGATGATGTAACATTATAAGATGACATGATGATGTAACATTATAAAATGACATGATGATGTAACATTATAAGTTGACATGATGATGTAACATTATAAGATGACATGATGATGTAACATTATAAGATGACATGATGATGTAACATTATAAGTTGACATGATGATGTAACATTATAAGTTGACATGATGATGTAACATTATAAGATGACATGATGATGTAACATTATAAGATGACATGATGATGTAACATTATAAGTTGACATGATGATGTAACATTATAAGTTGACATGATGATGTAACATTATAAGATGACATGATGATGTAACATTATAAGTTGACATGATGATGTAACATTATAAGATGACATGATGATGTAAAATTATAAGATGACATGATGATGTAACATTATAAGATGACATGATGATGTAAAATTATAAGATGAAATGATGATGTAACATTATAAGATGACATGATGATGTAACATTATAAGATGACATGATGATGTAACATAATAAGATGACATGATGATGTAACATTATAAGATGACATGATGATGTAACATAATAAGATGACATGATGATGTAACATTATAAGATGACATGATGATGTAACATTATAAGATGACATGCTGATGTAAAATTATAAGATGACATGATGATGTAACATTATAAGATGACATGATGATGTAACATTATAAGATGACATGATGATGTAACATTATAAGTTGACATGATGATGTAACATTATAAAATGACATGATGATGTAACATTATAAGTTGACATGATGATGTAACATTATAAGATGACATGATGATGTAACATTATAAGATGACATGATGATGTAACATTATAAGATGACATGATGATGTAACATTATAAGATGACATGATGATGTAACATTATAAGATGACATGATGATGTAACATTATAAGATGACATGATGATATAACATTATAAGATGACATGATGATGTAAAATTATAAGTTGGCATGATGATGTAACATTATAAGATGACATGATGATGTAAAATTATAAGATGACATGATGATGTAAAATTATAAGATGACATGATGATGTAACATTATAAGATGACATGATGATGTAACATTATAAGATGACATGATGATGTAACATTATAAGTTGACATGATGATGTAAAATTATAAGATGACATGATGATGTAACATTATAAGTTGACATGATGATGTAACATTATAAGTTGAAATGATGATGTAACATTATAAGATGACATGATGATGTAACATTATAAGATGACATGATGATGTAACATTATAAGATGACATGATGATGTAACATTATAAGATGACATGATGATGTAACATTATAAGTTGACATGATGATGTAACATTATAAGTTGACATGATGATGTAACATTATAAGATGACATGATGATGTAACATTATAAGTTGACATGATGATGTAACATTATAAGATGACATGATGATGTAACATTATAAAATGACATGATGATGTAACATTATAAGTTGACATGATGATGTAACATTATAAGATGACATGATGATGTAACATTATAAGATGACATGATGATGTAACATTATAAGTTGACATGATGATGTAACATTATAAGTTGACATGATGATGTAACATTATAAGATGACATGATGATGTAACATTATAAGATGACATGAAGATGTAACATTATAAGTTGACATGATGATGTAACATTATAAGTTGACATGATGATGTAACATTATAAGATGACATGATGATGTAAAATAATAAGATGACATGATGATGTAACATTATAAGTTGACATGATGATGTAACATTATAAGATGACATGATGATGTAAAATAATAAGTTGACATGATGATGTAACATTATAAGATGACATGATGATGTAAAATAATAAGATGACATGATGATGTAACATTATAAGTTGACATGATGATGTAACATTATAAGATGACATGATGATGTAAAATTATAAGTTGACATGATGATGTAACATTATAAGATGACATGATGATGTAAAATTATAAGATGAAATGATGATGTAACATTATAAGATGACATGATGATGTAACATTATAAGATGACATGATGATGTAACATAATAAGATGACATGATGATGTAACATTATAAGATGACATGATGATGTAACATAATAAGATGACATGATGATGTAACATATAAGATGACATGATGATGTAACATTATAAGATGACATGCTGATGTAAAATTATAAGATGACATGATGATGTAACATTATAAGTTGACATGATGATGTAACATTATAAGTTGACATGATGATGTAACATTATAAGATGACATGATGATGTAACATTATAAGATGACATGATGATGTAACATTATAAGATGACATGATGATGTAACATTATAAGATGACATGATGATATAACATTATAAGATGACATGATGATGTAAAATTATAAGTTGGCATGATGATGTAACATTATAAGATGACATGATGATGTAAAATTATAAGATGACATGATGATGTAAAATTATAAGATGACATGATGATGTAACATTATAAGATGACATGATGATGTAACATTATAAGATGACATGATGATGTAACATTATAAGTTGACATGATGATGTAAAATTATAAGATGACATGATGATGTAACATTATAAGTTGACATGATGATGTAACATTATAAGTTGAAATGATGATGTAACATTATAAGATGACATGATGATGTAACATTATAAGATGACATGATGATGTAACATTATAAGATGACATGATGATGTAACATTATAAGATGACATGATGATGTAACATTATAAGTTGACATGATGATGTAACATTATAAGTTGACATGATGATGTAACATTATAAGATGACATGATGATGTAACATTATAAGTTGACATGATGATGTAACATTATAAGATGACATGATGATGTAACATTATAAAATGACATGATGATGTAACATTATAAGTTGACATGATGATGTAACATTATAAGATGACATGATGATGTAACATTATAAGATGACATGATGATGCAACATTATAAGTTGACATGATGATGTAACATTATAAGTTGACATGATGATGTAACATTATAAGATGACATGATGATGTAACATTATAAGATGACATGAAGATGTAACATTATAAGTTGACATGAAGATGTAACATTATAAGTTGACATGATGATGTAACATTATAAGATGACATGATGATGTAAAATAATAAGATGACATGATGATGTAACATTATAAGTTGACATGATGATGTAACATTATAAGATGACATGATGATGTAAAATAATAAGTTGACATGATGATGTAACATTATAAGATGACATGATGATGTAAAATAATAAGATGACATGATGATGTAACATTATAAGTTGACATGATGATGTAACATTATAAGATGACATGATGATGTAAAATTATAAGTTGACATGATGATGTAACATTATAAGATGACATGATGATGTAAAATTATAAGATGAAATGATGATGTAACATTATAAGATGACATGATGATGTAACATTATAAGATGACATGATGATGTAACATAATAAGATGACATGATGATGTAACATTATAAGATGA